>NC_090814.1:11048902-11648902 GCF_000390325.3 Nicotiana tomentosiformis
GGGCCCTTTGATAGTTGACCTTCCAGTCCGTTTATATGTATTTTTTGTTTTATCTGTATTTTCTTATTCTGTTATTTTTATTCGTACATGCTTAGTGTGAGTGTCTTATCATAGCCTCGTCACTACTTCGTCGAGGTTAGGTTAGGTACTTATAGTGTACATGTGATTGGTTGTACTCATGCTACACTTCTGCACTTCTTGAGCAGATCCTGGTGTTGGTCCCAGCAGCGCGTACAGGAGATTTGCCTGGATGGATTTGCTTTGGAGATTTGAGGTAGAGTTGCTGGCGTTCGCAGTCCCTAAAGTTTCCTTTCAGTTTAGTCTTTACTGTTTATTTTGTTTCAAACAGTTGTACTTTGTTCAAACCATACTTTGTAGTATTCTAGTTTCTCATGTATTGGTGACACTAGATATCTGGGATTCCTCTACACTGTGTTATATTATGAATTTATCTTATATGCTTCAGTTTTGCTAATCGTTAACTATTATTATTACTATTATTATTATTACTAATCTTATTATTTTTACTATTATTATTATTATTATTATTATTATTGTTATTATTGTTGTTGTTGTTGTTGTTGTTGTTGTTATTGTTGTTGTTGTTGTTGTTGTTGTTGTTGTTGTTGTTGTTGTTGTTATTGTTGTAAAAATGGTTAATGGATTATCTAATATTGGCTTGCCTAGCAAATAGATGATAGGCTCCGTCACGACCCAATGGTTGGGAATCGGTTCGTGACAAACTTGAATTATACTTTTTTTTTCATGAAACATATTTCTTTCGGTAGAGCTTTGCGTCTACCATTATTTATGATCTTTGTACTAAAAAGATAAATGTTAGAAAATAGAATTTAATAGTAAGGGAAATATAAGAGAAAGAGTTCTTTACAGAGAGAGAGAGAGTTGACTTTGACAGTCTTGAGATCTAATCCTGCTTTACAAGCTTACCCTTCCCAACAAGAAAATTGAAATGTGTATAAATATTATTATGTTTCTCATCAAGTGGATGGAAAAATTAAATGAGCAAGAGTTACTTCTGGATATAGAATTGTATCCTCTTGAAATTTCATCTTAGGTTGAGAGGAGAATTCAAACTTAGAAGGCATGTTATTTAATGGATGATGCGGAATTTTTACTGTAGAGATTCAAAAATATAAATGGATAATGCGTGAAGAAATTAAAGAAATTCGACATCTGATATATATATATATATAAATATAAATGGATAATGCGTGAAGAAATTAAAGAAATTCGACATCTGATCTATATAAATTAACTTCATATATATATAGTGTACTTTCTCAGCAAAGAAAATCCGGATGAACCACTTCCGCCCCTAGCTCTGCCTCTAATATTGTCAAACGAAACCAACTGAACTCGTCCAATTGCAATCACTAAACCATATGTGAGTGAATGATATTAGAAATCAGTTTGTTTTGAATTAATCTCCACATATAATTCTTAATTTATTTTATATTCGTGGGTGTTTTTGCAAACTATGAAAAAGAAAATGAGAGAAAGTGTTTTTTCTTTCTTTCATTTTCTTGGAAAACATAGTACAGAGACTTGAATTATCTATGGTAGAAATTCTCACTAGATGGATTATTCTCCTTGCTCAATTCTTGGCCATTATTTGTTTTCTACACCCCGATGGATAAATTTATAATATCACGATTCAAAACCTATAATAGATCATTATGACGCCCAACGATGTTGTTAGGCAAGCTAACGGTGAACCTCCAAATTAATTATCCATTTTAACTTTTAAAATAAGGAATTTCATCAAATACACCGAATTTCTGAAACTCATGGAAACATACGTTCTTCAAAGTGATAATAATAATAAGTACAAATGTAAACATCCACTAGAAGCCCCCAAAACCTGGTGTCACAAGTGCATGAGCAATCTATAGAATATACAAAACCACAAAGACTATTATCTGAAATAAAATTATCACGACCCGGAATCTCAACCCCGAGGTCGTGATGGAGCCTAACATCCACTTACTAGGCAAACCCACGTGAGATAATTAATTAGCTAATTTTTAACAGTTAAAACGCAATGGTGATATACAACGAGAAATAGAAACCCAATCTAATATCGTACCAACATAAGTCACGTAATAATATCTACTCCCAAAGATCCGGAGTCACGAGTGCACGAGCAACTGGAAGTCTACAAACAGAGTGAAATAAATACAGTTGTTTCGAAAGAAATGAACAGTAAAAGTGGGGAAAGAAGGGGACTTCAAGGTCTACGGACGCTAGTAGATCTACCTCAAGTCTCCGTATGCAATGATCCGAGCTGACAAACCTCACGCACCGCTGGAACCAATGCCAGAATCTACACAAGAAGTGCAAAAGTGTTAGTATGAGTATAACCGACCCAATGTACTCTGTAAGTGTCTAGCCTAACCTCGACGAAATAGTGACGAGGCTATGACAGGGCACCTACGTAAATAAACATGTACAAGTATATGCGAAGCAGTAACAATTGTAGGGAATAACAACATACGAACTGGGAGGGGACATGCAAAAGGGGGGAAAATATAACATCTACGACATGTATGAAATCATCAAATAGCAAAGTAAATCATCAACCAATGAAATCAGGTAAAACAATGATATAAAAATGGCACGGCATCACCCTTCATGCTTTTACTCTCGTCCTTACCATGAAATGATGATAAAAGTAAAGTGAAATGGCACGACATTACTTTTCGTGCTTTTAGTCTCATCCTCAGCATGTAACAATGAATAAATGAGATGAATGGCACGGTATCACTTTCGTGCTTTTACTCTCTTCCTCACCATATAATAATGAATAAATGAGATAAATGGCACAGCATCACCCTTCGTGCTTTTAGTCTCTTCCTCACTATGTATTAATCGATAAATGAGATAAATGTAATGGCACGGCATCACCCTTCGTGCTTTCACGCTCTTACGTACCATGTAATGAAGATAATATGAATTCGGGAAATAAATAATGCGGAGAATGTATTTATCGTCAAATATGATGCTAATATACCAAACTTCAACTTCCAAAATACTTAACAATAAATAAGAAATAAGTACGAACAGAATAATCAAGAAGTAATAACCTAACCTAAGCATGGATATCATGATTAACAATGCAATAAAATACAAGGAAACAAGTTTCACCCGCATGCTTTAACCCAGAAACAACACATAAGTACTCGTCACCTCACATATACATTGTTTTCACACATTAAATACATAGCAAATAGACTAATAAGTTTTAATCCTTCAAGTCAAGGTTAACCACGATACTTACCCGCTCTGCAATCAAATCAAAGCTCAATCGGGGCCTTTCCTCTAAAATTTGCCTCCAAACCAATTGAATCTAACCAAATATAGTTCAAACAATTCAAATAAGCTTTAGAAACTACCCATGAGTGAAAAAGTTTCAATCGTTAATAAATTTGGAAAAAGTCAAAAAAGTCAATCCCGGGCCCGCTTGGTTAAAACTCGAGATCGGACCAAAATCCAATTACCCATTTACCCCCAAGCCTAATTATGTGATTAGTTTCAAAATCTGACCTCAATTTGAGGTCTAAATCTCAATTTCTCAAAATCTCCAAATTCTACCTAAATCCCTAATTTCTACCATAAACAAGCATAGATTAATGGCTAGAAATCAATAGGTGTTGATGGAAATGGAAGAAAACTAGTTAAAATCTACTAACCTATGAAGTGGGGATGAAATTCCTTTTCAAAATTGCCTCTAGGCAGAGCTCAAATATGGAGATGGTGAAAAATAAAGGAAATCCCGTCTTTGGGATATTTTAAATCACTGGTGTCAGGTCTTCATCGCATACGCGAAGGACCTGACGCGATCGCGAAGCACTTCGGCTCAATTGGCCTTCGCGTTCACAATGGCTCTTCCCCTCCTGATCTTCACGTTCGCGACCCTTTGATCGCGTTCGCGTAGAGCGCTCAGCTGATCCCCTCCCAGGTCCATACCCATCTCATTCGCGTAGTGTTGGTCGCATTTGCAAAGTGTGGTCCCATCACTGTTTCGGGTTCGCGACCTCAACCTCGCATTAGCATAGAGGAATTTCCATCCCATCATAGGTTACTTTTCGTGATTGCAAGAGTGGCTTCGCGATCGCGAAGAACAAAGCACCAGACACCTGAATCTTTGTAACCAGCAATCCTCCTAAGTTCAAAATCAATTTGTAGCCTATCTAAAACCCACCCGAGCCCCTCAGGCTCCAAACCCAACATGAACAAAAGTGTAGTAATATCATACAAACTTGCTCGCACGATCAAACACCAAATAACACCTAGAACTATGAATCAGACATCAAAATGAATGAAATTTTCAAAGAAACTTAAGACCTTCTAATTTTACAGTCGGACGTCTCAATCACGTCATATCAACTCTGTTTTGTACCAAATTTTGTAGGCAAGTTATAAATAGTGAAATGAACCTATACCAAGTTGTGGAACTGAAATCTAAATCCGGTAACAATAAAGTCAACCTACAGTCAAACATAGAAAATCTTTAAACCTTCAAATTACTAGTTTTCACCAAATCGCATTAAATCAAGTTAGGGACTTCCGAATTCAGATTCGAGCATATGCCCGAGTCCCAAATCATGATACAGACCCTCCTGAATGGTCAAAACACTAATCCGGATCTATTTATGTCACGCCCCGAACCTAGGAGCGAGACAAGCACCCGGTGCCTCACCTAACCTGGCGTACCAAATTGCGACTAAGGGACTCTGAACACATAATGTCATACTCTGGCCATGGGGCCACCTTGCAAGACAATTTGCAAAGCAAAATATAAAACTGAATGGAAACTAGCGCTAACTAAACATCCATATAAAGCTAGGCTGAAAAGGCCGTCATAGCTACTACAGCTGACAAACCACCAAATTATACATACCAGGCCTACAAATCCAACATACTGCACTAACCAACAGGATATGTCTACAAGCCTCTACTGATAGATGTACTATGATCGGAACAGGGCCCCGACCTACCCATAACATATATACAGATATACATAAGATGTACACAACACTCTAGACCTGGCAACTCCGAAAGACGTGGAGCTTACCGATCAGGCTGAACTCGGGAAACACCTACTGAGGAGATCTACTCGTCTGTCTATCTGAACCTGCATGCATGAAATGCAGCGTCCCCGAAAAAGGGACGTCAGTACGAAATAATGTACCGAGTATGTAAGGCAATAACATAACTGAAAATCGAAACTGAACTGATAATATAATAACTGGAAGTAACTGGGAGTCAAAGATGATCTGGAGATATACTTACCTGCTGATACTGACTCAACTCCTTCAATATAGTAAGTAAAATAATTGTACGGCCTTATAAGGCTCGGTATATATAACTGCTCTGCCATAGTAGGCTCGCTCATAGGCGCTTGGCCATACTAGACTATGTATCTCGACCATGCTGGGCTCGCTCATAGGCGCTCGGCCACAATAGGCTCGGTATATAACTTTCCATCTGATCAGAGGTTGCCCAATAGGGGCCTGCCCATCGATTATAGCTCGATGGTAATGAAAATACTGTAATACTGTATATATAGGCTTGCTGCTCTCTTGACTGGAAAAAGACAATACTAAAATTGAATATAGAGTCTCGATAAGGAATAATATTGTAACTTATGAGACTAGAATAGTGTGAATAAATTCATGAATATGAACTTCTCTTTTTGTCTCATTACTAACACATGTAGCTACGAGATCATGCCAAAATGAAGGAAGGCTTAGCCTTAACATACCTTATCACAATCTTTCCAATCACCAAGTTGAACTCACCTCTTCGCACCTTAATCTACAAGAATGATAATAATACTATCGTTAAGTTACGAAAGGTACAACTATCGCACAATGAACGACAAACCTATTTTGTATTAAAACGGGCAGCATCTCCCCTATAATCCTTACTTCCTCCAAATTCAAGATAACACCAACAATACAAGAACAGAACAATAACAACATATATACATCATTTTCCAGCCCTATATACACCATCAAATACTACAAAACAGCCCAACACACCCCAATCTCTTCGTACACAAAACGACCACCGTAGTAGTGTCAAACGACCCGAAAATGTTATGACGAACGACCAGCCAACCACCCTACATTTATATGGTGTTTATAAACCCCCTTCCTCCTCCAAAACTCCACAAAATAGTAGTAAAACACGCAGCCCAACAGCAACACAAAACAGTCCACAAAACAGTCCGCTACAAGTGAATAACTCGAACTCACGGCTTCCGATCACCGTCCCGTGAGTTCTTACAAGTATAGAATGACTTACCATGAATTTACAGAAGAAAAATTGGATGAAAGAGAGAATTAAACTCACCTTATTTGTTGGATAACTCATCTCTTATCTTGGTTCTTCAAACTCTAGGGTTTACCTCCAATTGGAACTTGAAAGGGAGAGAAAATCAATTAGGGTTTGTGGGAAATTTTTGGGAGGATTCTTTGCAGAGCTTATGTCTGGTTATTATGCTCTATTTTAAGTCTAATATATGAAGAAAATAGGCCCTTAAAAGGCCTCTTTGGACGACCCGAAATGGCCCATTTTTTTGGGCTCTCATTTAAGCAAGTAGGTGACACACCTACTTGTCACCTAGCAGCTTGCGCAGTATCGCACAAATGCCCATATCTTTCTACTCCAATGTCGTATTGACAAACGGTTTAATGAGTTGGAAAATAGACTCATAGATCTTTAATTTGATAGGTGGAACACCCCATAACTTTAAGTATATTGGGAGAAAATCGCATTTACATTTGACCCAAAGTTTTAGTAAAACTTATGAATGTAACTTGTGATGACTTTCATCGACTTTTGTTCCACAACTCTCTTGACTTCAAAACATAACACACGGATGTCATACGACTAGTATAAATCATAACATAATCTCCTTATCATGTTAAGCACCCTAGTCTCACCCCAAAGGTATATGTTATAACATTCCCAACTTGTCGACTTTCAACGAAACATTATTTTCTTCAATTGCTTTAGCTTCTGAACCGTCCAACCCTCTTTGTACTTGTTGTTCATGATCTTCAATATTTGTAACCTCAGAGGTAACATGATTAAAATAATTTATATACTTTTAAATATTATCTCATTTTTGGTCCTACATTAGTTTGCTTACGATGCATTTTTATGTACGAAAATATAGGGTGTAACAGTTTACACAAAATGTTGAATGTTGTCAACTCAAATTATTTTTAAAGCTAAAATTTACATTTTCTTTAATGTTTTCACATAAAAATATTTCGGGAAAGGCACGGATTGTGCACGCAAATTGAAGAAGGATAAATGGAGCTATTCGAGGTCTCGGAACATAGAAATGAAGGCTAAAACTAGAAATGACCTATAAGGTCATCACATTCTCCACCTCTAAAATAAACGTTTGTCCTCGAACGGACATAGAAAGGTACCTGGACTGGTGAAAAGGTGTGGATATCTACTCTGCATGTCAGACTCGGTCGGCTGACCTCTCTACATGGCTGCCTCGATCCGCTGACCTCTTCACTATATTCTAACTGAAGGATAACTGTTAGAGCTCAACTTCCGGACCTGCCGGGTTAGAATGGCCTCTGACTCCTCCTCATAAGTCAAATCCTTGTCCAATTGGACTGAGCTAAAATCTAATACATGGGACAGATCATCGTGATACTTCCAGAGTATGGAAACATGGAACACCGGATGAACTACAGATAATCTAGGTGGCAATGTAAGCTTGTAGGCCACCTCACCCACTCTCTTAAGAATCTCAAAGAGTCTGATATATCTAGGGCTCAACTTGCCCTTCATTCCGAACCTCATAACACCCTTCATCGGTGAAACCTGAAGAAAAACCTTCTCTCCAACCATGAATGCAACATCATGAACACTACGATCGGCATAACTCTTCTGCCTAGACTGAGCTGTGCAAAGTCGATCCTGAATCATCTTTGCCTTTTCCAAGGCATCCTAGACCAAATCTATACCCAACAATTGAGCCTCTCCTGGCTCAAACAAACCAACTAGCGAACGACACTGCTTCCTATATAATGCCTCATAGGGGGCCATATGAATACTCGATTGGTAGTTGTTGTTATAGGCAAACTCCGCAAGCGGGAATAACTGATCCCAAGAACTCCTAAAATCCACAACACATGCATGAAGCATATCCTCTAATATCTGAATAATGCACTCGGACTGACTATACCTCTGGAAATGGAATGTTGTACTCAACTCAACTCGTGTGCCTAACTCACGTTGTACGGCCCTCGAAAAGTGCGACGTGAATTACGTACGTCGATCAGAAATGATGGACACCGGCACACCGTGAAGATGAACGGTCTCGCGAATATAGATCTCAGTCAACCGCTCTGAAGAATAGGTAACTACCACTGGAATGAAATGTGCCGACTTGGTCAATTCGGGAATCTCAAGCTTCTGAAGCAAACTGCCAGGCCTTTGATGCTCGTACTTTACTTGCTGAAAATTAAAACACCGAGCCACATATGAAACTATATCCTTCTTCTTTCTTGTCCACCAATAATGCTGTCGCAAATCCTGAATCCTACTCTAGGTCATGCACAGGGTAATTCTTCTCATGAACCTTCAACTGTCGTGACGCCTATGAAATCACCATGCCGGCCTGCATAAATATCCCATCGAGCTCAATATGCGATGCATCACAATACAACGTGTAGGATCCTAAACCTTTGGGAAACACCAACACGGGCGCCGTAGTTAAAGCAGTCTCGAGCTTTTGAAAGCTTAACTCACACTCATCATACCACCTGAATGGAGCATCCTTCTAGGTCAATCCAGTCAATGAGGCTGTTGTGGATGAGAACCCCTCCACGAACCGACGATAATAACCTGCCAAACCTAGGAAACTTTGAATCTCTATAGCTGAAGTAGGTCTAGGCCAGTTCTGAACTGCCTCAATCTTCTTATGATCCACTTTAATGCCCTCGGTCGATACAACATGCCCAAAAAGGCAACTGAATCCCACCAAAACTCACACTTTAAAAACTTGGCATATAACTGACTATCTCTCAGAGTCTGAAGTACAATTCAAAGATGCTGCTCATGCTCCTCTCGACTACGGTAGTAGATCAAGATATCATCAATGAACACAATAACAAAATAATCCAAATAGGGCTTAAATACCCGATTCATCAAATCCATAAATGCCACTAGGGTATTTTTTAACCCAAATGACATCACTAGGAACTCATAATGCCCATACCCAGTCCGAAAAGTTTTCTTAGGGACATCGGATGGCCTAATCTTCAATTGATGTTATCCAGATGGTATGGTGGAATAGAAATGGGTTGAGTGCCCGGAGCCAAATCAATACAGAAGTTAATATCTCTGTCGGGTGGTATCCCGACAGATCTGCAGGAAACACCTCTGGAAACTCACGCACAACTGGTATCAAATCCATGGAAGGAACCTCCGCACCGGAATCACGAATATAGGCCAAATAGGATAAATATCCCTACTCGATCATACACTGAGCCTTCACATAAGAAATAACCCTGCTGGTAGAATGACCAAGAGTCCCTTTCCACTCTAATCGAGACAAACCCGGCATGGCTAAGGTCACTATCTTGGCGTGACAGTCCAATATAGCATGATACGGTGACAACCAATCCATGCCCAAAATAACATCAACATCCACCATATCAAGAAGTAGGAGGTCTACACTAGTCTCAAGACTCCCAATAGTAATCGCACTTGAGCGATAGACATGATCTACAAAAATAGAATCTCCCACAGGGGTGGACACATACACAGGAGCACTCAAAGAATCACGAGGCACAACCAGATATGAAGCAAAATAGGATGACACATATGAATACGTAGAGCCCGGATCAAATAAAACTAAAGCATCTCTATGGAAAATTGGAAAAATACATGTGATGATGGCGTCAGATGACTCGGCCTTAAGTCTAGCCGAAAATGCATAAAAATGGGGTTGGGCCCCACCACTCTGACCTCCATCTCTCGGATGGACTCTAGCTGGCTAGCCTCTACCTATAACAGCCTAACCTCCATCTCTGGCAGCCTGACCCCTACCTCTAGCTGGCTGAGCGGGCGGTGGGGAAATCGGTGCCGGAATTATGGTGCGAGAACCCTGTTGGTACATGTCTCCCTGTGATCTGGGGAAAAATCTAGAAAGGTGCCTTGAATCTCCACAAGTATAACAAACCCTCTATTGTTGTGACTGCTGACCCTGGAATTGGCCCTGTTGATCTGGATAACCACTCTAGATTGGAGGGGCACTAATAAGAGCTGGTGGTGCACTATAGGATAGCTGCCCAGGATGAGATACATTAGGATCGTGACTACCTAAAGCACTGTGGGATGCCTGAAGCATTGACTGAAATGGCCTGGGAGGATGGCCTCTACCAAACGTACCCCTGACTCTAGACGAGGCACCACTAAAACCACCAAAATGACGAGGCCTCTTATTAGATACCGGACCCTCTCCTGATCATGAACTATCTCTATCCTTCTAGCAATCTTTATAGCCCTCTGAAAAAATATATCATCTACGGTCTCCTGGGCCATCTGTAGCCTGATAGTGAGAGTGAGCCAATTAATGAATCTCCTCACTCTTTCCCTTTCAGTAGGGAGCATGATAATGGCGTGGCGAGATAGATCCACAAATCGAGTCTCGTAATGGGTAATAGTCATGCTACCCTACTGAAGGCGCTCAAACTACCTGCGATAATCCTCTCTTAGAGCGTAAGGAATGAACTTCTCTAGAAATAGCTATGAAAATTGATCCCACGTAAGTGGAGGTGAATCAAATGGTCTAGTCAACACATAATCTATCCATCATCTCTTGGCAGAGCCGGTCATCTGGAACATTGCAAAATCGACCCCATTGGTCTCAACTATACCCATGTTACGTAACATCTCTTGGCAACGGTCCATGTAATCTTGTGGGTCCTCAAAAGGTGCATTGCTGAAATGGATAGGGAAGATCTTGGTAAACTTATCCAGCCTCAACAAGGCCTCATAAGACATAGCGGGCATATCATCGGCCTGTGCCGCAACAACCGGCTGAACCACCCCAGCTGGCTGGGTTGCTGGAGTCTGATACAGGGGAGCCACCTGCTCTGGGGTATGAGTAGCGGGAGTCTATGCTCCTCACCCATCTCGAGAGATGGCTGGTGCCACCGGAAAATGCATCGGTCTGGGCCACACTCTCTACAAGGCCCACCAAGCGGACTAGAGCGTTCTGAAGCAGTGGAGTGGCTATGAACCCCCCTCAGAACCTGAGCTAGTCCGTTGGGTACGGCTTGAGCTGGGACCTCCTCCTTATGATCAATGTGAGGCTCCACTACGGGTGCTGCTACTTGAGCTCTAGGCTGAGCTCTACCTCTGCCTGGCATCTAGCTCGACCTCGACCTCAGCCTCTGCCCTGGTATTAGCTGCCACAGGGGGCTCCGGCTCCTATCCGACTGCGTATGCTATGCGTGTTCTTGCCATCTATATGATAAAAAGAATAGAATGATTCAATCATCAATCATAGAATAAAATAGCATGATAGAGAAGGAAAAGAAGTGACTTTTTTCCTAAAACTCTATAGCCTCTAGAAGATAAGTATAGATGTCTTCATACTGTTCCCCTAGACTCTACTAAACTTGCTCATAACTCGTGAGACCTAGGAAACCTAGGACTCTGATACCAACTTGTCACGACCCGAAATCCCAACCCCGGAGTCGTGATGGCGCCAAACATCCACTTGCTAGGCAAGCCGTTGTGAGATAATTAATTAGCCAAATTTTAACAGTTAAAATACAATGGTGATATACAACGAGAAATAGAAACCCAATCTAATACAGTACCAACATAAGTCACGTAATAATATCTACTCCCATGGATTCGGAGTCATGAGTACACGAGCAACTAGAAGTCTACAAATAGAGTTTGAAATAAATACAATTGTTTTGAAGGAAATGAACAGTAAAATTGGGGAGAGGAAGGGGACTTCAAGGTCTACGGACACCAATAGATCTACCTCAAGTCTCTGTATGCAATGATCTGAGCTGACATACCTCACGCACTGCTGGGACCAATGTTACAGCCTATATTTTCGTACGTAAAAGTGGGTCGTAAGCAAACTAATGTAGGACCAAAAATGAGATAATATTTAAAAGTATATAAAGTAAGTTAATCATGTTACCTCAGAGGTTACAAATATTGAAGATCATGAACAACAAGTACAAAGAGCGTTGGAAGGTTTAGAAGCTAAAGGAATTAAAGAAAATAATATTTTGTCGAAAGTCGAAAAGTTGGAAATGTTATAACATGTACTTTTGGGGTGAGACTAGGGTGATTAACATGATAAGGAGATTATGTTATGATTTATATTAGCCGTATGACAGCCGTGTGTTATGTTTTGAAGTCAAGCGAGTTGTGGAACAAAAGTCGATGAAAGTCATCACAAGTTACGTTCATAAGTTTTACTGAAAATTTTGGTAAAATATAACTACAATTTTCTCCTAATATACTTAGAGTTACGGGGTGTTCCACCCATCAAATTGAAGCTCTATGAGTCTACTTTTTAAATCATTAAACTGTTTGTCAATACGACATTGGAGTAGAGTGATATGGGTATTTGTGCGAGACTGCGCAGGTTACAAGGTGACAAGTAGGTGTGTCACCTGCTTGCTTAAATGAGAGCCCAAAAATGGTCCATTTCGGATCGTTCAAAGAGGTATTTTAAAGGCCTATCTTCATATATTAGACTTAAAATAGGGCATAATAATCAGACATAAGGTCTGCAAAAATCCTCCCAAAAATTTCCCACAAACCCTAATAGATTTTCTCTCCCTTTCAAGTTATAATTAGAGGTAAAACCTAGAGTTTGAAGAACCAAGATAGGAGCCGAGTTATCCAACAAATAAGGTGAGTTTACTTCTATCTTTCATCCATGTTTCTTCTGTAAATTCATGGTAAGTTGTTCTATACTTGTAAGAACTCACGGGACGGTGATCGGAAGCCGTGAGTTCGAGTTATTCACTTGTAGCGGACTATTTTCTGTTGCTGTTGGGCTGTGTGTTTTATTACTATTTTGTGGGGTTTTGTAGGACTAAGGGGGTGGAGAAACACCATATAAATGTAGGGTGGTGTGCTGATCGTTCGTCGTAACATTTCCGGGTCATTTGACACTACTACGATGGTCGTTTTGTATATGAAGAGATTGGGGTGTGTTGGGCTATTTTGTAGTATTTGATTGTGTATATAAGGCTGGAAAATAATATATATATATATATATGTTGTTATTATTATGTTCTTGTGTTGTTGGTGTTATCTTGAATTTGGAGGAAGTAAGGATTATAGGGGAGATGATGCCCGTTTTAATACAAAATAAGATTGTCGTTCATTGTGCAATAGTTGTACCTTTCGTAACTTAATGATAGTATTATTATCGTTGTTGTAGATTAAGGTGCGAAGAGGTGAGTTAAACTTGGTGATTGGAAAGATTGTGATAAGGTATGTTAAGTCTAAGCCCTTCTTTCATTTTGGCATGATCTCGTAATTACATGTGTTTGATAACGAGGCATAAAGAGAAGTTCATACTCCCGAATTTATATACACTATCATAGTCTCATAAGTTACAATATTCTCCTTTATCGGGACTTCATATTCAGTTTAGTTGTCTTTATTCAGTCAAGAGAGCATAGGGTCTATATATATATATATATAGTATTACCGTATTTTCACCACCATCGAGCTATAATCGGTGGGCAGGCCCCTATTGGGAACCTCTGATAAGATGGTAAGTTTTATACCGAGCCTACTGTGGCCAAGCACCTATGAGCGAGACAAAAATAGTTGAGATACAGAGCCTAGTATGGCCGAGCACCTATGAGCGAGCCTACTACGGTGGAGCAGTTACACGTTCCGAGCCTTATAGGGCCGGACATTTATTTTACTTACTATATTGAGAGAGTTGAGTCAGTATCAGCAGGTAAGTATATCTCCATATCATCTTTGACTTCCAGTTACTTTCAGTTATCATATTATCAATTCAGTTTTAGCTTTCAGTTATTTTATTTCCTTACATACTCGGTACATTATTTTGTACTGACGTCCTTTTTTTGGGGGCGCTCATGCGTGCAGGTTCAGACATACAGACGGGTAGACCTCCTCAGTAGGTGTTGCCCGAGTTCAGCCTGATCGGTAAGCTCCACGTTCTTCAGAGTTGCCAGGTCTAGAGTTCTGTGTACATCTTATATATATTTGTATATATGTTATGGGTAGGTCGGTGCCCTGTTCCTATCATAGTACATTCATCAGTAGAGGCTTGTAGACATATCCCGTCAGTTAGTGCAGTATGTTGGGCTTGTAGGCCTTGTACATATATTTTGTTGGTTTGTCAGCTGTAGTAGTTATGATGGCCTTGTCGGCCCAGCGTTATATTGATGTTTAGTCAGCGTTAGTTTCCGTTCAGTTTTATATTTTACTTCGCAAATTATTTTGCAATGTGGCCCCATGGCCAAAGTATGACATTACATGTTCAGAGTCCCTTAGTCACAAGTTGGTACACAAGGTTAGGTGAGGCACCGGGTGCCGGTCTCGCCCCCCAAGTTCGGGGCATGACAACAAATACCAGAATCTGTACAAGAAGTGCAAAAGTGGAGTATGAGTACAACCGACCCAATGTACTCCGTAAGTGTCAGCCTAACATTGACGAAGTAGTGACGAGGCTATCACATGGCACCTATGTAAATAAACTTGTACAAGTATATGCGAAGAAGTAACAATAGCAGGGACCACCAACATACAAACTCGGAGGGGACAGCAAAAGGGGGAAATGATAACAACTACTACATGTATGAAATCACAAAATAGTCAAGTAAATCATCAACCAATGAAATAAGGTAAAACGATGATATGAAAATAGCACGACATTACCCTTCATGCTTTTACTCTCGTCCTTACCATGAAATGATGATATAAGTAAAGTGAAATGGCACTGCATCACCCTTCTTGCTTTTACTCTCATCATCACCATGTAACAATGAATAAATGAGATTAATGGAACGACATCACCCTTCGTGCTTTTACTCTTTTTCTCACCATATAATAATGAATAAATAAGATAAATGGCACGGTATCACCCTTCGTATTTTTACCCTCTTCCTCACTATGTTTTAATCAATTAATGAGATAAATGCAATGGCACGACATCACCCTTCGTGCCTTTACACTCTTACTTACCATGTAATGAATATAATATGAATTCGGGAAATAAATAATGTGGAGAATGTATTTATCGTCAAATATGATGGTAAGATACCAAACTTCAACTTCCAAAATACTCAAATATTACACAATAAGAAATAATTATGAATGAAATAGTCAAGAAGTAATAACCTACCTCTTGTAGTACCCAAAACGCATTCGGACAGATAACGGCTAGCGACTTTTTTGAAGCTTGTACAGGCCAATAAGTGCTTCTCCGGCCACTTGCTAGCCTCCTCTTGAGGCTGGTCAGTCATCCCTACCAACCCCATGGTCCCAAACAATCACTACAAACCCTAATCCACCCACAAATTATACACAATTATTACCACCAAGTTCAATATATGCCCCCATGCAAACCCTACCCTTACAAACCCTACCCATCATTTCCATCAAAACAGTGGAATATTTTCATTGTGAACCTGTGATTAAATAAAAGAAGGTAGAAGTAAAGCAGTCCATAATACAATAAAGACTGACACTAGCAGTGCTTGGTAAATTCTCGTATGGTAAACCAGTGATCAATGAACTGCATAAGGCAATTCCAATACAATGTGAAGTAAAAGGTATGTGTGTTGTTTGTCTTATTTAAGACAATCATGTATTGATCAGGCTGTCCTTATTAGAAGAATATGTTCACTTCTTGTTAAAGACTACTTTTTATTTGAAAGCACAAAGGGAGATATGGCAGATAAGGTGTACAAAGTGGAACCCTTGGTGGACTCCTGATGAGGAAACTCCTATTGCAATAGTGTGGATTAGTTTTTCTGAGCTGCCTCCTAATTTTTTTGGTAAGGAATATTTGTTTTCCTTAACTAGTGCAGTAGGAAA
Source organism: Nicotiana tomentosiformis (assembly GCF_000390325.3). Classification (NCBI taxonomy): domain Eukaryota; kingdom Viridiplantae; phylum Streptophyta; class Magnoliopsida; order Solanales; family Solanaceae; genus Nicotiana; species Nicotiana tomentosiformis. The sequence continues at coordinate 11,065,031 of NC_090814.1, forward strand.
ACCATTACACATTGATTTAGCCACTCAAAATGGTACTAGACCTAGTTGTGCAAAGGTTAAGGTAGGGGTGAAATTGTTAGCTAAATTTCCTCAAAGAATCAAAATTGTGAAGGAAGAGGATGATACTGGACCCTAGGAATCAAAGTGGATAAAGATCAAATATAATTACATGCCAAAGTATTGTAAAACATGCAAGAAGCAAGGGCATAGTGAAGTAGACTGTTGGGTAATACATCCTGAGTTATATAAAAAAGTTGAAGAAGTTGTGGAGGATCAAAGTAGAGGAAAGGAATTGGTAGGTACTACAACTAATGCTACTAAAGTAATTTCCAGTGGTAAGATACTTGGGAAACCAATACGTAATCCAGCTAAACAAGAGTGGATGCAACAGAGGCAAAACAAATATCAAAGAGACAAGATGGGTCATATTATTGAAGCTCTAGAGGATTAAGAAGCGGACAATTTCAAAGGTAAGAACAAAGAATCAGTGGTCACAAAAAACAAAGTTGATGCTCTTGAAGTTGAGAAAATTGAGCAACCAATGTTGAGGATTACTGATGGCAAAGGAAATTGTAATAACAAGGAAAATTAGATGATGTAGCAGGAGAAGGAATCCCAGAAGACCAAGCAAAAAAAGCAGCTGGAGAATGTTCAAAATTCTATTCCATATCCTTAGGGGAATAGGAGTGACAATGTGACAGTATTGAAGCAAGGGGAAGAAGAATAAAGGCGTATTAAAAAATAAGCTATATTACAAGTAGTTAACGGAGACAATAAAGAGGCAAACAAGGAGGAGAGCTTAATTCCTTATTCTAATGGGAGAGTTAGTCAAACAGAGAAAGGGGATCAAAATGCAACTACGGAAAAATCCCCTAATACTAATGACACAATGATTGAGGAGGATACTAGAAAAGAATCTACTATAGAATGGGTACAGAGGAGATTTGGTGCGAAGAAGGAAGACTTAATACAGCTCAATGTTCCTGTTAATCACTCACGCTATGTAATACCCTCTCAAACATATGAAGAATATGCAATGAATGAGAAGAAACAAGAAGGCGGCGTTGGGGGATCCTGGTGGAGGGAGAAGGTTGACAATACAAAGGCTGCAATTGATGCAAATATTAGTCCAAAAACCAAGCAGAAGAAAAGCAACATGCATGAACAACTGCCAGGAACAATTGATCTTGGTGCTACAGTAAACCCTAGGGTACTAAAAACTAGGGTTGAGGGTCGCTTTAGTTCTAGCAAGCAGCAGCCAATACAACCAGCTGGAGATGATAAAGGATCACCAAAAGAAGCTAGAATAACTGGAGGATCAGCTACTGCTAATTCAGCTAAGAAACGTGCCAATGTAACAGTAAACCCTAGCAAACTGTTGAGGTTTTACCAATGTTGAAGATGTTCCGTTGGAGTTTTCAGGTGGTGATCAGGTTGGGAATGTTCATGTTAAAGTACTAGAGGCTACAGTGGGGTCAGAACAATAAACAGTTGGTGGCAAGGATGGTGATCCCAATGGAACAGTAATTTCTGTGAAGTCTGCTACAGTAAACCTAGCTTGGGTTCACTGTATGAACTGCAATTTAGAGCAATCAAGGAGGAATTGGTTGGTCAAGAGCATGGTTATGAGGTCTTGAAAAATACAAGTGTGGTTCAAGATCACATGGAGCAAGCTATTGTCACTATAAGTGCAGGTATGATTGAGACAGTCCCAATGGCATGTGCCTCAGATACTGGACTTCTATTGCTAATTCAGATAAATGCTCCTTTGAAATCTCCCAATCAAGTGTTATGTGATATTATTATGATGATTTTATTGCTGTGAATCTTAAGGCTGTGGCTTGGGAAGGAGATTTGTCACCTAGAGCTTCTACAAAGAGTGGGAAGAAAGGGGAGAAAGAATCAGAGAATAAAGAAACACTGCAACCGACAAGAATTTTGCTCAAAAGGGCATCCTCAATGACTAAGTGATGATTAAGATAATGATTTGGAATATAAGGTATGTTAGGGCTCAACAGGCCTTTCAGAGGGCAATCAACATGCAAAGGGAATATGGTTTCTTTATTGTGGCACTTATGGAACCATTTCAAAATTCTAGACACATTCAGAGGTACAGGAGGAGACAAGGTGCGGATGCTGCTATATCTAATATTAATGGTAAGATATGGCTATTCTTTGATGCTATAGCTGAATGGGAGTTGTTGATAGATACTGAGAAGCATGTGACTATTAAGGTATATCATCAGGGCATTGGCAAACACATCATGATGACATTTGTTTATGCTAAATGTTCTGCTCTTGAAAGAATGGAATTATGGGACAATTTATACTGTATTGCTAGTGACATGCAATTACCTTGACTAGTTGGTGGTGATTTTAATGTAATACTTCATGAAGATCAGAAATATGAATATAAGGATTTTTCCTTTTGTGTGAATTCTAGTGGTTTGTCTGATCATGACTATAAAGGGAGTCCTTTTACTTGGTGGAATGGTCGACCAAATGCAGAATGTATCTTTAAAAGGTTGGACAAAATACTTGTCAACATGCCTTTCCAAAATCCTTTTTCCAAAATTGAAGTTGAACATCTTATAAGGACAGGCTCTAAGCATGATTCTTTATTGATGAGCTGTGGAGAAGAAGCAATGCAGTTTGTCAAGCCATTCAAATTCCTTAATTTTTTGACCAAACATGAGACATTCAAGGATGTTGTAAAACAAATTTAGGTAGCTGACTTCATAGGTGATCCTTTCTTATGTTTAAGTAGAAGTTGAAGAGAGTGAAGACTGCCCTATCTCAATAGAGTATGGTGACATATAAATATATATTCAACCAACTATCTATAAGGGAGGATATTGTCAAAATCAAGAAAATACTATTTGAAGACGAGCCAACAATTGACAACAGAATTGTTCTTCAAAGGCTCAAGTTGAATTGAAGAAGTATCTGAGCATTAAAGAACAATATTTGAAGCAAAAAGCAGGCATGGCTTGGTTCTCTGAAGGGGATAGAAATACAAGGTTCTTCGACAACTATGTTAATGGTAAGAGGCAGAAGTTACAACTCAAAATAATACAAAATGGAGATGGAGCATTGTTCAATTCAGTTGGAACAATCACTGGATTTTGCAAGAGGTGAGCTTCCATTTACTTACCTTGGATATCCAATTTTTTACAAAAGGAGGAGAAAAGATTATTGCAATGATCTGTCAACAAGGTCAAAGCAAAGTTGCACTCATGGAAAGGGAAATTATTGTCCTTTGGTAGCAAGGCTACATTGATCTCAAGTGTGCTCCAAAGCATGCTTGCTCACATACTCTCAGTATTGGACCCTCCTGACAATGTATTGGAGCACTTACATAAGACATTTGCTAGATTCTTCTGGAGTACAAACGAATAAGGAAGAAGTAGACATAGGGCGAAATGGAAAAACCTTTGTCTACCCAAGGAAGAAGGAGGATTAGGTTTTAGATGATTGTTTGATGTGTCAAAAACTTTGTTTGCCAAATTATGGTGGAAGTTTAGGACATCAAAATCATTATGGTCCAACTTCATGTGGAATAAGTAGTGCAAGAAAGATATACCTACAATGGTGCAATTTAGAAATGGCTCTCATGTATGGAGAAAGATGTTGGAGGCAAGGGAGGAAGTGGAGCATAAAATCTTATGGGAGATGAATAGAGGATCTACAAATGTATGGCATGAAAACTAGACTGTATTTGGGGCTTTGTATCATGTACTGCCTCAGAATTTCATATTAATGAAGAGCTACAAGAAGTGGCAGAATTGAGGGATGAAGAATGATGGAATGATCAGCTTCTGGATCAAACTTTCCCAGAGCATATTGCTGAGCATATAAGGAAGGAAGTGTACTTTGATCATACTGATGACTACTGGGATACACCTAGGTAGATGCCAACCCCTTCAGGTAAATTCTCTGTGAGCAGTGCATGGAATATATTGAGGCATACAGATACTATAAAGCCAAATTCTAAACTAATGTTGACTAAAGGACTACCTTTAAAGATTAGTTTTTTCATATGTAGATTATGCCAAAGGAAACTGTCTACTGATGATTTATGGAGGAGAAATGGTTACATAATAGTGTGTATATATTGGTGCTGCCAGAATCCAGTAGAAGAGATATTTCAGCACATTTTCCTAACAAGTAGTACAATAAGTAGTACAACTAATAGGGTTTGGAAGATTTTCCTTCAAGCTGCAGGTTTAACTGTCAACCTGGTACAGGTGCATCAAATGATCAACGCATAGTGGAGTGCTAGATGTTGTGCAAAGTTTAGGCCATTATTTTAGGCAGTTCCAGCAATTATTACATGGGAGCTTTGGAAGATGAGAAATACTATGAAGAATGGAGGTATAGTTTCATATCATAGGGCGGTGCATGAAGTTAACAAAACACTATACTTTTTAGAAAAAGTGAGGTATCATTGGCTTTCAAACATTCCATTCCTTTGTCCGGATATGATCACATACTTTGAAAAATATAAGCCTGTGGTGGGGACAAGAAGAGTAACTTGGCAGTACCCTTATGAAGGGTGGTATAAATGCAACACTGATGGAGCTTCATAGGGTAATCCTGGTCCTAGTTCATTTGGTTTTTGTGTGAGGAATTGTTCTGGAGATCTAGTATATGCCAAGGCAGTGAAGATGGGAGATACTACCAATACTGTGGCTGAGGCTAAGGCTATTGTGGAAGGATTATCTTACCGTGTAGAAAAGCAGCTCAATCCTCATATCCCGAGACTGATTCTTTGGTGATGAAGAAGATAATTGAAGGTAAATGAGAGTCTCCTTGGTGTATAAGGGCTGAAATGAAGAAAATCAAGGAGATGAAGAGCACATTTAATGTGCTCTTTCAGCATCTGCTAAGGGAGAGAAATGTTCTGGCAGATGTTCTAGCTAACATTGTTTTCTCTTTTGCAGGTACACTCATTTTCAGCTCATTCCATGAATTACCTAGTGAAGGAAAAACTTTGATCAACATGTACAAAGCTCAGATTCTTGGCCTTAGGGTTAGGATTGCTAAGAAAAGAGCTCCCGATTTATGAGAGAGCTTTTGAAGTCATAACCTGCTGCTGCTTTTGCATATGCTTCCTCTCATATTTGTACAGTGTGTAACTAATGCCCAGTGGTATTAGCATGGCAGCATGCTCATTCTGGAGGTAGTGACACACTGTATGGGACCTTTATGGCAAACAAGTTGTTCTCAACTACAGGATTATAATGTGTTATGCTGATAACTAATAGGGTTTGATACATCTTTCGTTTCTTTCCTAGCATACTAAATATTACTGCTGCATTAGATGAAGTTCAAGAGCAACTGTTGTTCAATCTTAGCTGATGTATAGTGTTTAAACATCTTCCAGTGGTATTAGTGTGGTTACATGCTCATTCTGGAGATGAGAAGACATTACATGGCTTACATTTACTATGCATGCAATAGTTGATCTATGGACTAGCAGGAACTTGTCTTAGGTAATGTTATATTGGCTACATATCTGGCTATAGAGTGGGATGTCATGCACACAGATAGAAATCAAGTTTGCAGATTACAAGTTATATTAACATTTGTTTCTGGCAGCTCTGGATGGCTACTATGCAGTGGTGTTATTATTTGGAGTCCTCATTTTCCTTGTTCATGGGAGTTTTGTCCTGTGTAATGCATAACCTGGCACCTAGTGAGAGCTTTGGAAGTGCTACTATTTGGTTATTGCCCTTGGCCTTTGGATACACTTGCCCTACTGGCCTAAAGAAACTTACATCCTACCATTATGTAATAACTAGCTTGTTACTTTTGATTTTAGTTTCTTCTATTCTAGGTAGTGATAGTTTCCATTTTATAGAGTTACTTGAACACCTCGTAAGACTTGGACCCAATTTGGGATTTTATATAAATATGTTAGCTACTAGGCAATCAGCCTAGTAGTATATTTGCTATTAAAAAAAAGAAGTAATAACCTAACCTAAGCATGGATATCATAATTAACAATGCAATAAAGCACAAGGAAACAAGTTCCACCCGTATGCTTTAGCCCAACTACAATGCATAAGTACTTGTAACCTCACATATACGTTGTTCCCACATATTAAACACGTAGCAAAAAGACTAATAAGTTCTAATCCCTCAAGTCAAGTCTAACCACGACACTTACTTCGCTCCGCAATCAAATCAAAGCTCAACCAGGGCCTTTCCTCTAAAATTTGCTTCTAAACCAATCAAATCTAACCAAATATAGTTCAAAAAATTCAAATAAGCTTTAGAAACTACCCCTGGCCTTTTTGTTCACAACCCGTTGATCGCGTTCGCGTAGAGCACTAAGTTGATCCCCTCCAAACCAAACATGCTCAAAAGTGTAGTAACATCATACGAACTTGCTCGCGCGACCAAATCAAAATAACACCTAGAACTACTAATCGGACATCAAAATGAATGAAATTTTTAAAGAAACTTAAGAACTTTCAAATTTACAATCGGGCGTCCGAATCACCTCAAATCAACTTCGTTTTGTACCAAAATTTGTAGGCAAGTCATAAATAGTGAGATGAACCTATACCAAGTTTCTGAATTCGGTAGCAACAAAGTCAGCCTATGGTCAAACTTAGAAATTCTTTAAACCTTCAAATTACTAGTTTTTAACAAATCACGTTAAATCAAGTTAGGGACTTCCGAATTCAATTCTAGGCATACGCACAAGTCTCAGATAACGATAAGGGCCCTCTGGGATCATCAAAACACTAATCCGGGTCCGTTTACACGAAATGTTGACCGTACTCAACTCAACTCATTTTTAAAGCTAAAATTTACATTGTCTTCAATTTTTAACATAATATTTTCCGGGAAAAGACACGCATTGCACACAAAATCGAGGAAGGAAAAACAGAGGTATTCGAGGTCTCTAAATACAAAAATGAAGGTTAACCTCAAAGCATGATAAGAGGGAGACTCCAGGTTCATATCGAAGCATGGAAGGAAACTCACCACTAGGTCTCCGTGAAATGCGTCTACGGACCCGTATGACCCCCAAAAGTAGTTGTCTTAGTACCTGCACAAATAGTGCAAAAGTGTAGTATGGATACGTAAATCAACACGTACCAAGTAAGTATCTAGTCTAACCTCGAAGAAGTAGTGACGAGAGGTCGACTTAACACTTACTAGTGGTCAAAATAATAAAACACATAAAGTAGACAGGTATGAAACATAACAAGTAACAACGAGACATATAAGATATAATAATAATTTCCAAAGATGAATTCCTACGAAATCACTAAAAATGCCATAACTGACCTTGAAGGAACAAAATCAATTGATACCATTGTCAAATCAATTCTCAAGTGTTACGCACGAGTCTGTGGAGGCTAATGGCCCGATCCCAAAGGAATAGTGTTACACAATATCGCCGAAGCGAACGGTCCGATCCCATAAGAATAACTCACAATACTACCGCTGCGAACGACCCGATCCCATGAGAGTAATTTATAAGACTATCGATACGAATGACCTAATCGCGTAAGAATAGTTTATAATCTTGCCGAGGCAAACGACCCGATCCCAAAAGAATAGAGAAACTCTCTTACTCACGAAAGTACATGAGAGCCGAGAAGACACAGAACTATTGTTCATTAATATTTCATAATTTCGAAAGTAAGAGATTCGATAAATATTTTTATTCTTATCATGATCCAAAACTCACTATAGGTCGTGATGGTGCCCCACATCGCCGTTAGGCAAGCCAACGGTGAACTACTAACTTAATTATTCATTTTATTAATTTTGAAATCATGAATCTTATTAGATAAAGATATTAATGCATTAAAAATCATAAATACATACAATTTTAATAAAATGTTAAGTATAAGTGTGTCAATGTTAAGCAAAACCATAAACAAATTCTAGAAACATCCCCAAAATCCAGTGTCACAAGTGCATGAGCATTTACTAAGGAGTACAATAATAATACAATATACGTATGGAATATAAAATAGACAGGATAAATAAATAAATAAGATGAAGACTCTAAGGGCTGTGGTGCGTAGCATAGAATACATCTCACCATAAAGTCCCCTCAGCAGATGCGCCTACGCGCCAAGATGACCATCAAAGGAACCTATCAGATCCTGCACATTTAGTGCAGAAGTGTAGCATGAGTACGTAAATCAACGCATACCCAGTAAGTATCTAGCCTAACCCTGGAGAAGTAGTGACGAGGGGTCTACATTGACACTTACTAGTGGTCAAATAAATAAAATACAGGAATCATAAGTAGGCATGAAATACAATAGGATCAATAGAATAAAGATAATATATAACGACATATGTTAAAAATTATTATCAGTTTAAATGTCCCCAAGTGCCACGTGCTATCTCAACAAATAAGAACCATCAATTAGATATCCGATCTCAGGTCATAAAGAGGATATTACATAATTCCCAATTTTAATTAAGATGGTAATCTCGTGGATATTTAGACTCCTAGCAATTTTTATGCACGAATTATGCCGAGGTCGTTCGGTCCAACCCATATAGTCGTGTACATACACTATCGAGGTCATACGGACCGATCCATGGATGCATCTCACATATACATATACTGCCGAGGCTTTCGGCCTGATCCCCAGGAAGTGAAGAAACTTATCGACTTACGAATGGCGTATTAACTATACAAGCTGAGAGACATAACGTAAACATGATATTTACCATCAATAGATTATCCTGCCAAATAGCTCACAGAATTGAGATTCGATCTAACATGATCTTTATCAGCTTTTACCTAGAGTATTCAAATAATTAAGCTAACAATTTAATTCAAATAATACAATTTATTGCATGGTAAAGTGCTAGGTCTACCCGGACACAAACATGAATCTAGCTACGTACAGACTGTCGTCACCTCGTACATACGTAGCCTCCACAACAAGTAGCACAACTCAAATACATCACCTTGGGGTAGTTTCCCCCTCACAAGGTTAGACAGGAGACTTACCTCGAAACCAATGCTCATCAATCCGAAACTAGTCAAACAACATGCAAATCAATCAAAATTTACTCTAATGATTATAATTTAACATTTTATAACAATTCCCAACTACGCTCGAAACATCAACAAAGTCAACCCTCAGGCCCACGTGCCCGAATTTCGAAATTTTTTGAAGATAAATATTACCCATAACACCACAAACTCAAATGTATAAATCCAATTCCATGTCCAATTTTGTGGTCAAAATCCAAAAATATCAAATTCTAGGTTCTCTTCCAAAATCCCTTAATTTCTACAAATTTCCATGTTCAAATCCTTATATAACTAATGTTTTTAACTTACAACAAGTGGGAATTACTTACCTTGTATTGCATGATGAAAATCTTCTCAAAATAGCTCCCCAAATTCGTCCATCCAAGTGCAAAATGAGAGAAATGAGAGCTAAGTCCCGATTTAAAAACAAGTCTGCCCCGGCCCTTCTTCTTCGTGGTCGCAGAAATACCCTCGCGATCGCGAAGGCCAAAAATCATCTGCCCAAAAATTGTCCTTCGCATTCGCTACTAATGCATCACATTTGCGATGCCTCCATGTCCTGACTCTTCGCGTTCGCGGTCAGTGATCCCCGTTCGCGAAGGCTTAACACCTCCATTCCCCCAGCTTACCATCCTTCTACGCGTTCGTGACTCCCTGTCGCATTCGCGAAGGGAACCTCATCATCTTCTTCGCGTTCACAACACCTGTGTCGTATTCGCGATGAACAAATGAACAAATTCCCAGCAGTAAAAAGTCCCTCTTCGTGAATGCATGAAACACTTCACGTTTGCGAAGAACAAACCAGGAACCAGCAAAACATGGGGAAATGACCCCAAAACCACTCCGACATACACCCGAGACCCCTAGGACCCCGTCCAATCATACCAACAAGTCCCTATACCTTATCCGAACTTATCCAAAGGCTCGAAACACCATGAATAACATCAAAATCACGAATCGACGATCAAAATCCTTCTTTCAACTTTCAAACTTCACCGAACGCGTCCGAATCATATCTAAACATTCCGGAATGAGGCCAAAATTTATGTACAAGACATGAATCACGATACAAACCTATTCCCAGGCTCGAAATTCTAAGGGGACATCGATAACGCCAAAGTCCACTTCATTTCGAACTTAAGAATTTCTAAAACTTTCAAAATACCAACTTCCACAATAAGCGCCGAAATGCTCCTGGACCACTCCTAAGTCCGAAATTATCATACAAGCTTATTGAAACCTTTAAATCCAAATTCTGAGGTCGTTTGATCAAAAGTCAAACCTTGGTCAACTCTTCCAACTTAAAGCTTCTGAATTGAGAATTTTCCTTCTGAATCCACTTCGAACTTTGCGAAATTCAATTCTAACCAGACGTACAAGTCATAAAACAAGAAGTGAAGCTACTTAAGGCCTCAAACACCAAATTATGCACTAGAGCTCAAAACAACCAGTCAAGTTGTTCTCCCCCACTTAAACATACTTTTGTCCTCGAATATGCCAAGAACCGTTCCAGAATTGCCCACAATCACTGATTAACACATCGTGCACCTCCCCATGCCACCACAACTCACGTGAGCATGTTAGCTTGAGCCAGACTAAAGATTCTTCCTGCTACTTTAGCCCACAAGCCATAGAACCAAATTTCAACATCCCGAACTCTCTACGAGACCTGATTCTGACATACAAAAATCGTATCAATCTCAACCCGCTATACCAAATATGATCATGCACCTAGGCTGAAACCCCTCAATGCACCGCATAATTTGTATGCTCATAGTATCATCCTCCAACCGTAGAAGTTGTAAATTCACTTATCTAATTCTTATGACGTACATAAGCCCTAATCAAACACTGGCGATACTGCAACTTTGAAAGCGACCCACAGAAGCTCATAACCGCCTGCCATATCGATAAATTAGAGAGTCTCTCCGCTTGAAAATAACTATTACCTCATGGCCTACGCGTTCGCGCAGGCAGGTCGCGTTCGCGATGCTCAGGCCTGGTAAGGCATTGCATTCGTGGGCCTACTCTCGCGTTCGCGAAGAAGGGTTTTAGACTGGACTAGACTTTGTCCTTCGCGAATGCAGGGGATATGACGGGTTCTTGAAGAAGGTCGTCTGGGTTGTGTAAAAATTGCAAAAACTAGTTCTGGCTCATTTTATCTCAATTCTTCTGTTGGAACCGATCTTGGGGCTATTTTGAAGGAGCTTCTTTGTCATCCATCATTAGGTAAGTGATTTTTAGACATTGTGAGTTAAATACATGAACTATACATGGATTTGAACGTGGAAATATGTGGAAATTATGGTTGAAGAAAACCTAGAAATTGTATTTTTGGATTTTGACCAAAAAGTTGGACATAGAATTAAGAATAAATGATATATTTGAGTTCATGGTATTATGTGTATTTTTATTTTGGATAATATTTGGAATCTGGGCACGTGGCTCCGAGGGTTGACTTTGTTGATTTTTAGAGCGGAATTAGGAATCGTTATAAATTTTTGAATTATAAGCATTGGAGTATATTTTTATCTATTTGCATGGTGTTTGACTAGTTTCGGATCGACGGACATTAGTTGAGGGGTTAGAGGGGTGTTGGAGCCAGTTATGGAACTTCTGAGTGAGGTAAATCTCCTGTCTAATCTTGTGATGGGGAAACTACGCCCTAGGTTGTATATTTGATAAGTTCTACTTGTTGCGGGGGCTACGTACATGCAAGGTGACGAAAGTCCGTACGTAGCTAAATTCATGTTTATGTCCAAGTAGACCTAGGACTTTACCATGCAATAAATTATATTACTTGAATTTAATTGTTAGTTTAATTACATGAGGACTATCAGTGAAAGGTGATAGAGATCATGCTAGATCGAATCTAAATTCTGTTAGTTATTTGGCAGGATAATCGATTGATGGTAAATATCATGTTTACGTTACGTCTATGACCCTATATAGTAAATACACTAGTCGTAAGTCGATAAGTTTCTTCTCTTCCTGGGGATCAAGCCGAATGCCTTGATAGTATATGTATATATTAGATGCATCCATGGATCAGGTCGTACGACCTCGGCAATGTATGTACACGACTATGGATCGAGCCGAACGACCTCGGCATAATGCGTGCGTAAAATTGCTAGGAGTCCGAATACCCACGAGATTACCCTCTTGATTAAACTTGGAAATTTTATGATATTCTTTTATGACCAGAGATCGGATATTCAATTGATGGTTCTTATTTGTTGAGATAGCATGTGGGACCTGGGGATTTTTAAACTAATGATATTTTGTTAACGGATTTTGTTGCCTACTATTCCTTATTCTATTGATCCTTTTGTATTTCATGCCTGCAAATGATCCCTGCATATTATTTATTGGACCACTAGTAAATGTCGATGTCGATCTCTCGTCACTACATCTCTGGCGTTAGGCTAGATACTTACACGATGTTGAGCGCTTGTTATCAATTAGGCATCAAGGAGTTGTAGTGGTACTGCAGATGTGATGCAGGATGTTTCTCCTTGCATATTCGAGCGAGCTATTATCATCGCCTTGTGGAAGGGTGCTCTGTCGTCTCTACCCAATGCAAGTTTTGCCTAAGTTTTCGAGGCTATGCACAGTGTATTGTGAAGTTCATGCATTGTTATCGTGCAGTATTGGTGTGAATGGTAGGATGCTTATATATGTGTCGCGATAGTGAATGACTCAAAAGGATGATTACTCGGTTCATGGTTTAGAGGTTCGGTATTTAATTCCGGCGGAGGAAAGGCAATTAGACTATGGATGTTCAGGCCTTGCTTAATAGAGTAGTGAGACTTGATATTTTCAAACTTGGTGGAATTCTCATTGCGGTATGGTGTCGTCGTTATTTTTGGAATGCATTAAGGCTCATCGGTGTTATGGTCTCTTTAGAATTGCCTTTTGGGAAGGGTGTTATGGAATGGATCCTAAGCAACGGTTATTAGAGATGGCGATGTATGGAGACTTCAGATTCAAAACGGTATTTCTAGTGTTGATAGCACGAGAGAGATGATATTTACGGAGGCTCAAAGTTGGTGGAAATTTATCCGTTCGGGTTCTACAAAGATGGATTATGAATTGAGACAGTATTTTGGTACCGATGAAGGAGGAAGGACATAGTGGTAGGTGTCTCGCAGTGGTTGAATTGCTAGCAGGTCAAGTATGAAGAGTCGAGGCCGAGAAGTTGCTTAAGGAGATGGTGTAACCAAAGTAGGAGTGGTAGAGTAGCATATGGTTTCCGTGGTAGGATAGCCACATGCTTTGAGAAAGTTTAGAGCGATTTGGGAATCATGATGGACAATTACTAAGTCTATAAATCTCATTTGGGTTGGTGGATATTGTACTTAGGGAGATTAAATATGACGGAAAAGAATTTGCTTGTAAAGAAGATGGGTGAAGCTTGATTATCATTTTGGAATGCAACATAACTTTGAGTTTTGGAACGTATTATGGACCTACAGTTGATGCTAACAGGGAATGAATAGACTCTTACAGCTGGTGGATGAGCATGAACTCAAGAGGGTTTACTGATTTCGTGGTAGTTGTAACCAGAGCAATGTTGTTGGAAGATATCGATTTGGAATTACACAAGTAGACTATCTCCTGTGATCAGGTTAGCGGTTGCATGATTTTGATAAAGTTCCAACGAAGAGTTCTACTTTCTACCCAGCGAGAGGTACGTACTGCGATGCGAGCTTGGATCTCTTGAAGAAGATGGTACGACTGTCACGAGGTCGGATGTGCGATGGTGGTTAATAATTCTAAATGTTTTATGAAAAGTTTAACAAGAGATTGCGAGAAATTTGGTGGGTTAGCGGTGCAAGATCATGGTAATTGACAATGAGGAGTTATTGTGGGTTCTGGATTTATGTGGTTGTAGCTTAAAGCTAAGTGAGGGAGCCTACCACCTACAATTGGGTCACGTGGTTGTGTGTCTTGGCAGTATCGGGTTATCGATACATTTGTAGATTAGTTATGACCAAGGGGAGGAAATATCGAGGGTATTTCGGGCATGGAATTTGATGTATGTTTTTACATTTTACCTTATCGATTCATGTGTAGATGTTGGAATGACTTAGAAGAGTTTATGCTTCATGTGAATGTGATGTACAAGGAAAAGAATTCATCTGATTATTTCTTTGGCAGTGTTCATGTGCTAGCAGAGCACTAGGGTTTGGTTACATAATCGGGACCAGGTCAGAGTGATGACTCTCAATAATGGTTCTAGTGAGTTCAGCCTCATAACAATATCAAAACGATCGCCTCAAATCAAACTTAATGAACTTTCAACTTCCAAAAGTCACGCCGAAACATATCAAATCAACCCGGAATGAACTCAAATTTTGCACACAAGTCTCAAATAACATAACGAAGATATTGCAATTCCCGAAACTACAATCCGAATATGATATCCTCAAAGTCAACTCTTGGTCAAACTTATGAACTTTTCAAACATTCAAATTTCCAACTTTTGATAATTAGCGTCGAAACCTTCTAGAAATATCCAGATGCAAATCTGGGCATACGTTCAAGTCCAAAATCACCATCCGGACCTAACAGAACCATCAAAACTACAATCCGAGGTCAAATACTAAAAAGTCAATCTTGGTCAATTCTTCCAACTTAAAGCTTCAATCATGGAATCTATTCTTCCAAATCGATTCCGAATAACCTGAAAACCAAAAATGGCGATTCACACAAGTCATAATGCATCATACAGAGCTACTCATGCCCTCAAATTAATGAGCAAAGTGCAAATGCTCAAAACGACTGGTCGGGTCGTTACATTCTCCCTTACTTAAACATACGTCCGTCCGCGAACGTACCAAGAGTTGTTCTAGAGCCATGCATATACTCGCGGGTGATCCCACGTCACCCTAATCCATATAAGCCTGAAAACATAACATAACTGAATATCATTATTCCAACCTTAGACCGTAAACCTTAGGATCCAATTTCCACTTCCAGAATTCCTTACAATATCTGAATCTCACACCTACACACTGTATAAGTCTGAACAAGTTGTATCAAGCCATAACCATAACCCAAGATGTAATCACATGATGTACCTCATAACTCAGATGCTCACAACAATAACTTTTGACCACAGTAGTGATCTCGTCCAATTTCACACCTCAATTCAAGGTTATGAAACAGTCGATTGCAATAGTAGTACCCAACAAGAGTCGGGGTCAATTTCCATAGGGAGTTATGAATGGGAGTTAGGCATATATATTATAGTACGTGAGTTTGAACTACCTCAATTTACACTTCCACAAATTGGGGTTGATTCTATGTCTAATTTAAACTAAGATTGCAAAGTTAAGAAGTACAACTAAGAATTTGTTTTTGTTGTTTTGCAAGTTTTGTAAAAATGCCTAGGGCTATGACCATCACCTAGGTGTTTACCTAATGGGATATAAACCTTAATACTTATTTTATTGATTGGGGTATATTATAGCTATCAACTCTCAATTACCCACTCAATACCTCTCGGTCAAAGAGTAATTTTGCCCAATTTGGCTTTCTCAAGTCCAAATCGGTATTGCACAAAATGGTTGATAAAATCTCAAGTCGAGTTATTACTATCTCTAGGTTGAACCCTTTAATTGGGATTATCAATCTCTCAATTGACTCTATTTCTTATTAGCCGAGTTGTCCAAGACGAAGTCTCTCTTTCTCAAGTAGAGACTAAGTCAAATAGGAATGAACTAATATTTGCAACCATTAATTCCACAAATTAAAGCATGAATAAGGCTAAATAATAAACACCCAACCATAAACAAGCATTAAGTTAAACACCCATAAGGTTTAACACTAGGCTTGGGTAAAAACCCTAGTAAATATCTAGCTACTCATGCTTCAAATTGAAGAAATAGAAGAAGAAATGCTAATTAAACTCATATTGTAAAATTAAAATGATACAATCTATGTTAAATTATACCAAAATATGAAAAACTACTAAAAGAAGCAAAAAGAAATGGCTATTGTAGCTGCTGATGTCCAAAAGTTTACCTAATTTCGTGGACCTCTTCTATTTATACAAAGCTGACAATTTCGGACAAAAATATTCCTCGGGAGGTTCTACGGCTGCACAATTCCATGTGTGGTCCGCAAATTTCTTCAACTTGTTAGAAACTGGAGGTATGCGGCCGCATAATTCTAATTTACGGCCGCGAGGCATTCTTTCTATGGTCAGTAGATTTGTAACTGCGGTCGCAACTTGGTTTTGTGGTTTGCACTTTTACTTCTGCGGCTGCAAGTCACTTCTTCTGTTGTTGCACAATTCTTGTGCGGTTCACACTTCTGAGGGACTTGGAACTTGGGAATTTGCACATTCTCTGAACTTTGTTTCTAGCCTAGCTTTTGCGGCCGCACAATTCATTTTCGGTCCGCAATTTGCACCAAAGTCTGCTGGGCTTTCCTTCATCATCTGCGGCCGCAGATGAAATTCTGTTGTCCGCACTTTGTAAGCTTATGTGCCTTTTATTGCCTTGAGTTTAGATTACTCCTTTTTGAGTCGGATTTCATCTCGAGAGTCCAGCTTCGAACATTCCTGCAATTTTGCACATTTCATCAGTTTCGGGAACACAATTCAACACTTTTAGACTAAAACAAAAGCTAAAAGACGCTAATAAGTAGTCAAAATCCCCACTTATCAACTCCCCAAACTTAAGTTTTTACTTGTCCTCAACCAAATAAATTAGTTCCCACCTCGACAAGTTAAGGGCTATTCCAGTTAATCAAAGGTGAGTCATTCACATGTCAGTTGGGACCAACAATCGCCCACACCACTTATGAATTATCAACAAAGCAACAAGTTAAACCTTTATGCACATATAGTTCTAATTTGACACTTGAGCATCAAGAGTTGACTTTATTCATAAAGGAAGCTCGTTCTTTCATGTAGGTCATTGTGGATCCCAAACTCCTCCTCCTCTACTTTCCGTTTGACTATCTCGCTTACAAATTTTAGCACCCAATCTAAAGATTTGCGAAAGGTTCACTCATCTCTCTCAAGAGAATGTTGTAAGTACGGCTTTAAGTACCATAGGCTTGCCCCTCATGTAGATCGCCACTAATGTGATCTCACTCGGCTTGAAATCATGTAGGGCTTTTTCGTAATGTAATGAAGGCTTTCGAACTAAGGTTGGATATGCTATGATAGAGCGGGTTCATCTTTCCTTAAGCACTCTATGTTTTTTGTTTTCGGCTCATGCTTTGCCAATTCTTTGAGGCATTTTCTTTTTCTTGGGAGAACTAGAGCGACATAACATCATTCTTTCTTTATTATGACATTCATTTTCTCCCTCTTCGATTTCTCCATGCTTTGTACCATTACTTTTCTTTGAATCCGTTCAACTCCGTCACCTATTCACTTTCTTTTGCATTTTTATTTTTGTTCTTTCTTTTTTTTCTCGTCATTTCTTTTCTCTTTTTGTGCCTTGATACCTCTTTCAATCTCCTCGTCTCTCCCCCAAACTTACGTTTTTAGCCAATTATTTCACGAGAGTGTTAAGGAAAGCTCTGGTGCCAAGAGAGGGTCACGACAAAACGGGTACAAGCTTGTAACATGGTTATCAAATGAGAAAGGCTTGAGGGTCAAATGGGTTGACTAGGGATAACAACATTGGTAGGTAATGGAGAATTCAAGTGGGTCAAGGAAAGCCTACAATCAGTTTTCAAGACAAGCATAACTTACGATTTCACCTTGAAACACATTCGGGGAAAGTTATAAACCATTCGCACGGGTAACTGGACTTGCAACAAAAACATCTCACCTCTCATGCAACTGGATTGTTAAAGAGGATAGAGTCAAGGTCCCACGACGACCATATTCAAGATTGAAAATCACTATGGCTCAATTAAACCACTCGATGATTGCCTAAGTCAACACCAGAGTCACAAAGTCACTAATTAGAGTAATTTCTTTCCAAAAACCTTTTTTTAACCATATGCACGTAGTTAAGTGTGTTGGTACCAAGTGAAGCATGTTTGACTCTTCGAGCATGACTTAATTAGGTCTTTTTATTCATTACTACTACTATTATTACCTAAACATCAAAAACAGACTCAATCCCTTAAGAAAGTTATCACGCCATCCATCATTGGGAAGGGTCACCCGGTTCACACAAAAACTACCTTTGGAAAGAACCGTATCATTAAGAAAACCAAAGGCTTATTATCTACTAGAACATAAAAAAACTATTAAATCAAAAAGAATCTACTAATTCAAAAAGAAGCTACTTAGTTAAACACGAACTAATAAGAAAACAAACGTAAAGAAGCTACAAAGCAAAAACTATTGAAAGCATAGCGAATATTCATAATGAGAGAGTAGATATATACATAATGAGGGAGGAAAAGAGAGAATATATACAAAATAAGGAAAAAGAGGAAAATAATGTTAATTATTACAAAATAATTGTCTCAGAATCATCAAAATATATCAAATAACCCTCCCCACCCCCTCCGAATAAAAATAAGCATTGTCCTCAATGCTTAACAAAATAAGAGTAAAGGAAGGGTAAGAATGAAGAAAACTCCCTATGGCTCCTTGGCAATCTCTAAGTCTACGGCAGCATCACCGCCCTCAGCCACATCAAACTGGATCTCATCATAATCAACTCCGGGCATGACTGGTTTGGTGAACACCTGACGTACTGCCTCGGCAGTGTCAACAACAAGGTCTGGCTCCTCAGACTGGCCAGCTAGTGCTGTCTGTGCTATAGGATCTGGGCCTGGGTGGTGCGGGTCAATCAATATGTCAAATGGAAGGTCTCTTGCTGCCGCAAGCTTAGTAACCTTTCTCCAGAGCTTGTCCACTGACTTCTTGGAGGCCTGGGACTTCTGCATCTTCTTTACTTCCTTGCCCAGCTCTTCTATTACTGACCCATGCTGCACCAAAGTGGCCATGATTATGTTCTGATTCTCCAAGAGTTTCTTCAAAGTTTCTTCAACTGTGGGGGGGATCTGGGGTGCCGGAATGGAGGATTGTGCTGCAACATTACTGGATATGTCAGACAGCTTTGTAGTAGATATATGCATCCAGTTGTTGAAGCTCGCCAGTATCTAGGAGACTCGCAGTGCAGATAGTGGAGCAGTGGGCATCGGCACCGGCTTCAAAGCCGATGTGGAACCTGTAATAGGGGCTGCTGGAGGCATTGAGGCTGAAGGTGATGGCATAGTTGCTACACTGGCTGAAGTCTCATTTGATGTAGATGGTATGTCAGCTACCACCGATGGCTCATCTGACTGGCCTATGGTGGTAGTCGGCTGACCCTTTTTCTTAGGGTTGTGTGCATCCATCAATGAATATCGTGAGAAGGGCTTCTTTGCCCGCACCTTCATGTCAAAATCTCTCGGCTCCACCCGTGCATCTGTAAGATACTCAGTAATAGTGTTGGGATACGGGTAGGAGGTATCAGCTTGCCTGGCGACCACAGATATGTTGGACGACATCACGGCACCCACATTGATCGGGTACCCTGCCATAATTGAGGCGACTAGAACTGCTCGCTGGATAGGAAGATTTGTCTCATTCTGACACGGGTCGAGTCGGCTACATACAAAGGTCTGCTACCCCTTCGCCTCAAAACTCAGGGTGTTTCTATGAATAGACACCCATGCGGTAATCCATGGTGGTTGTGGCCCAGGAGCTACCAGAATCTCAGCTAGCCATGGGCGAGCTGCGTCTCCCATTGCCAACTTCTCCAAATACTGTGCGGGTTCAATATCATCAAACCCTAAGTAGGTGCTCAATGTGTGCTGGTCAAAACGCACCTTCAGGTTCCTCAATTTAATTATCTTTGTCCCTTTATTGATGTGTGCCACATTGGCGTAGAACTCCCGGACAAGAAATTCCTTTGCATCCACTACGCTCTGGGTGATCCACATCCACCCCTTCCACTCTCGGAACTTCCTCAAGACTGCAGGGTTATACTTTGCTAGATCTTGTAATTGGAACTATCACTCAGGAATGAGCGACCTCACCGGCCACCACCCACAGAAGCTAGTGAAGGCAGCCAGACTGATGAACCGGTCCTCCCATACCTCTTTCTTCTTCGACCGCTCAAGGCTAGCAACTGTAGTATCTCCCCCTCGGCCATCATCTGGGATGTTATCAACTGTAGTCACTGGTGCCTCAGGGACAGGTGTAGAGGAGGGCTCGGAAGTTTGACTAGTACTTTCCGAACCTTCGGAGGTGCTATGTGATGTGGAAGGCTCGTCCCGGAGTTGATACCTTCCTGATGGCTTTGGTTGGACAGTCAGCATCTCTTGAACCGAGTTTCCCTCTGATGCTTCCCTAGATGGGGCATAAGATTTGGATTCAGTGGGCTCTGTATTTCTCTCTCGGCCGGTTGTAGCCTTCTTTGAGATTATCTTTTGGAGGGTGAAGGGTAAAGCACTCTTGCCTCGACCCCTGGAAGGTTCACCCCTCCCCTTTGAAGTATCACCTCTTCCTCGGGATCTAACCATTTTCTGTACCAAGTAAAATCTGGTGTCAGTTGTAATTCAAGTGCAAACATACTAGAACACACCAGAGAGACAGTGAACAATACAGTGTAAAACATGTTTGTAGGGTAGGGGAGTGCAGTCCGCAGAATTATTATTGCGGCCGCAGACTGGGCATTACAGACCACACAATTTTAATCTTGCGGCCGCAGACTGGGCATTACAGACCACACAATTTTAATCTTGTGGGCGGTCCGCACAATTGTTACTACGACCGCATAATTGGATTGCGGTCCATAAAATTGTTATTGCGGTCGCAGCTCAGATACCAATAATCTGCCAACTCTCTGATAACAGAGAATGGGCTATTTTGTGGACGCAATCACTTTTCTGCGGTCCGCACATTTTCCATTGCGGCCGCACATGTGAGTCATCAAATTGACAACTCTCTGATAATATAGAACTAGTTGTTTTGCGGCCGCAATGGGATTTCTATGGTCCGCACATTTTTCATTTAGGCCGTAGAATCATGCTTGACTAAAGTACACTAATTTCAAATTCTGCGGACCGCACAATTTCTTTTTCGGTCGTAGATTTTAACACAATTACGATTAGAGTACTAGGGTTTGCAATTTTTTGCACATATTTGACATGGTGGTAGTGTATAATCATGAAAGCCTATTTACCCATTCCCCATAGAGCAAGTACTATTTGACCCACTATAGTTTTAACCCCTCATGGTTGTATAATTGAATTCTACTAACAATTGGCCTAAAACTACTTAACAAGTTGTAAATTAAACTAAAAACTAAAAAATTGTACAAGTAATTGAGGCATACCAGATTTGAAGTAGTGAAAATGAGTGATCACAGATGTTGAGTGTGTGTGGCAGATGATTTTAATGTTTTAGACTTGTGAATGCTCAGAGAAGGAATAAAAGTAACAGTATCCCTAGGCCTACTATTTATACTTGACGGTTGAGTGCGGCCGCAGAATTCCCGTTCCGGTCCGCACTATGTTACCTGGGGGCTCAGAAGCCCTTTTGTGCTGTGGACCGCAGAATTTTCTGTGCGCCCGCAAAACTTGTTGCAGACCGCAGCTTTTGTATTACGGCCGCAATTTGCCCATTTCTCTGACAAACCAACTTCAGAGAGTTATCATTTTTCCCTTTCAAATTGTGCGGTCAGCAATATAATTGTGCGGCTGCAGATCACATTTTGCTGTAGCAAACAAACTTTTTCGGTTCGCACAATACATTTGTGGTCCGCAATTTTTTCCACACTTAGCTAATTTTCTGGGCATAGTTCCTGTAAAGTACACTCATTCCTGCAACATACTACAAAACCAGTTAGCACCAAAATAGCACCTAACTACAAAAGACGAAAAGAAAAGGAAAAGGAATATAGGTTGCTTCAAAGAAGCGCCTGATTTAACGTCGCGGCACGACGCAGATTACCATCATTTGAAATGAATCAATGCCACCACCTGGCCATCATCAACCTTTCCTAAATAGTCCTTCACCCGACGACCATTGACTCGGAAAACCTCATTGTTTTTGTTCGTCAAGCCCAATGCACCAAAAGGCTACACCCATAATTTCAAAGGGACCACTCCATTTAGATTTCAGCTTTCCGGGAAACATCTTCAACCGTGAGTTGAACAACAAAACAAGAACTCCCACCTTGAACTCCTTGTTCCAAATGTATTTTTCATGGAGGTATTTCATCTTCTCTTTGTACAAGGACGAACTTGCATAGGCATGGCACCGTAACGCACCCAATTCGTTCAAATGTGCAACTCGCAAGTTAGCAACTGCATCCCAATCAAGATTCAATTTCTTTAAAGCCCACATGGCTTTGTGCTCAAGTTCCACCGGAAGATGACAAGCTTTTCCAAACACCAACCGGTATGGAGACATCCCGACAGGAGTTTTGAAAGCAGTCCGATAAGCCCATAGGGCATCATCAAGCTTCTTTGAACAATCCGTCCGGTTAACATTCACTGTTTTTGACAAGATACTCTTTATCTCCCAGTTGGAGACTTCCGCTTGACCGCTAGCTTGTGAATTATAGGGAGTCGTAACTTTATGACTGGCACCATACTTGCTAAGCAAAGTGTCAAAAGCATTGTTGCAAAAATGTGACCCACATCGCTTATGATAGCCTAGGGAGTACCAAATCTTGTGAAAATATTCTTCTTCAAGAATGCCACCATTTCTCGCTTCATTGTTGGGTAGAGCAATGGCCTCAACCCATTTAGACACATAATTAACTGTGACCAAGATGTAGGTGGTTCTACAAGAACTCACAAAAGGACCCATGAAGTTAATATCACACACATCAAAGATATCAATCTCCAAAATGGTAGTGAGAGGCATTTTCATTCTTCTTCGAGATTCCACCCGTTGACATTCATTACATATTTTCACCACATCACTTGCATCTTTGTAAAGAGTGGGCCAATAGAAACCGAAACTTAGCACTTTGGCCGGCGTTCTTGCTCCACCATGGTGACCACCATAAGGTGAAGTGTGCTAAGCCTCAAGAATAACATTTTGCTTGCTCTTTGTCCGGTACACATCTTCTAATTACCCCATCCATGTAAATCCAGAAGGTATGGCTCGTCCCAATAATAATCTTGGCAATCCCGTTTGAGCTTCTTCCTTTAATTTGAAGAGAACTCATCCGGGATGATTCCATACACAAGGAAGTTTACTAGATCCGCAAACCATGGCACCTCCTTCATTGAAATAGCCAAGAGTTGCTCATCGCGGAAGGAGTCATTGATTTCAAGGCCATCATGCGGCCTCCCCTCCCCCTACAAACGAGACAAGTGGTCCGCCACTTGATTTTCACTCCCTTTTCGATCGTGGATGTCAATATCATACTTTTGCAACAATAGCACCTATCTCATCAACCGAGATTTTGAATATTTCTTTCTCATAAGATAGCAAAGTACCACGGGATCCGTATGAACAATAACCTTTTCACCCATCAAATATGGGCGGAACTTCTCAATTGCAAACACAATGGCAAGGAGCTCTTTCTCTGTAACGGTATAATTGACTAGGGCATCATTCATGGTCTTACGAGCATAGTAGACCGGATGAAAAATCTTGTTGATGCGTTGCCCCAAAGCTGCTCCAACCGCTACATCACTAGCATCGCACATGAGCTCAAAAGGAATACTCTAATTAGGAGGGGTGATAATGGGAGTGGTTGTCAATTTGAACTTTAACAATTCAAAGGCTCTCATGCAATCATCATTGTAGTGAAACTTAGCATCTTTTTCTAAGAGCTTGCACAACGGATTCACCACTTTAGAAAAATCCTTTATGAAGCACCGGTAGAACCCCGCATGACCTAAGAAACTCAGCACGCCTTTTACTAAAGTCGGAGGTGGATGTTTAGAAAACACCTCAGTCTTTGCCTTACCGACCTTTATGCCATTCTTTGAAATTTTGTGGCCAAGGAAAATGCCTTCCTCTACCATGAAATGGCATTTCTCCCAATTTACCACCAAGTTTATTTCTTCACACCTTGCCAATACTCTATCTAAATTTGCCAAGCAATCATCAAAGGAATCCCCGATCACCGAGAAGTCATCCATGAAGACTTCAAAGTAGTCCTCGACCATATCTATAAAGATCGCCATCATACACCTTTGAAAAGTCGCCGATGCATTGCATAAGCCAAAGGGCATCCGCTTGAAAGCGAAAGTACCATAGGGACATATGAAAGTTGTTTTCTCTTGATCTTCTGGAGTAATAAGGATTTGGTTGTAGCCCGAATATCCATTTAGAAAGTAATAGAAAGCACGGACGGCAAACCTATCAAGCATTTGGTCAAGGAAGGGAAGTGGAAAATGATCCTTCCTTGTAACTTTGTTTAACTTGCGATAGTCCATACACACTCTCCACCCGGTCACCGTTCTTGTGGGAATCAACTCATTCTTGTCACTGGTGACCACCATTATTCCCCCTTCTTTGGGACACATTGCACTAGAGAAGTCCACGAACTATCGGAAATGGGATAGACAACCCTGGCATCCAACCATTTGATAATCTCCTTTTTGACCACTTCTTGCATAGCTTCATTAAGTCTTATTTGATGTTCAATAAAAAGATGGGAAGTTTATCCTAAATGCCTTGTAGTCTCTCGAAGATAGGTATGGACATCATCATACCGATTCGCAAGACTCTACTAGACACTTGCTCATGACTCGTAGAACCTATGAACCTAGGGCTCTGATACCAACTTGCCACGACCCAAAATCCAACTAGCCATGACAGAACCTAACCCAACCCGCTAGGTCAGCCAGTTAATAATACACCAATTTAAATGAAATTCATTAAGAGAAGAAATGTTAATATAGCTGAACTATTATACAATGAATTCCCAAAGACTGGTAGTACAAATCATGTGCTTCTAAGATTTAGAATTTACAAAGCTGGTATGAAATAAAATACATCATCTGTTTGAAATGTACATAAACAGATTTTCATAAGTCTAAAGCTACCATGAGTAAGAGGCAGCTAAAACCTGAATGCATGTACGTCTTCAATGCTAGCTCCTGCCATACACAGCAACATCAGCATCCAAAATCTACACGCAAGGTGTAGAAGTATAGTATGAGTATAACCGACCCTATGTACTTAATAAGTAACAAACCTAACCTGAAGTTGAATGTAGTGACGAGTTGGGACAAGGGCTAGAGTCTAACTCCAATAGTTCGTAACAATACAATAACAATGGTACGAGAAATAACTCAGCGATATGATGCTGAGCTCATTCACAGTTACGGAAAATAGGCATGTTTTTCAAGTATAATAGTAAATCCCAAATCTTTCACCGGAAACACCAAAAATATGAGTAAGTTTGAAAACTGTGATTTTTCCCAAAAAGTTTCAACAGGTAAATGTTTCATTATTAGATGGCATGAGGAAAGTTCATCTCTATGCCTACATGTCAATGTGTATGAGAAGTCATGAATGACGTAATACCGTACAACATGAGGAAAATGCATCTCTATATTTTTATGTCAAGTGTGCATGTCGAATGCAATGCAACTCAGTGTCACGACCCAATTTTTCCTTTGTTGGGTATCGTGATGGCACCTAGTCTCAGGGACTAGGTAAGCCTAACATTTACTGAATAACATCAATAATTAAATAACATCTAACAATTATTTTAAATAGAAATCTCTATAAAATTTACAATTCGCAAAACTGGTAGTACAAGTCATAAGCTCTACAGAGTTTGCTATAATTTTCTAAATACAACTATTTGAAATAAAGTAAACAGTGTGAATACAAATCAGAAGGTGACTTCGAAGCCTACGAACGTAGCAGCAGGTTTACCTTGAGTCTCCACAACAACAGTCCGCACAGCTAGCTAATGATCAACGGACTTCGAAATGCCTGGATCTGCACAAAAATGTACAGAAGTGTAGTGTGAGTAGACCACAGCGGTACCCAGCAAGTATCAAGACTAACCTCAGTAGAGTAGTGACGAGGAACAGTCAAGACACCTACTGGACTAAATAACCTAAACAAGTATAAGTATAGGAACAACCGAGTATAATTCTACATAAAGACTACGCGAAGTGGCAAATAATACGGAAATTTCAATAAGGAAGGAAAACAACAACTATCAACGGAACACCATAATAATGACATAGAAGGATGAACGCAAACACAACCTAAATCCGATAATCACAGATAAAGAAAGGACAAGTAACAACTCAACAAAATGACCACTTTCACACCAGGTTTTAGTCAATAGACTCCACGAGGTACCAAACCTCAGACTACTCACCACTCACGGGTCCCAATACCTGAACCCTAATAATTGGCATCTTGTGCCCACTTTATAACCGCACTGATGACTCACATGCCAAATAGAGCCATTCTCACATAGAAGGAAAGTAAACAAAGGTGTGCATCTATACTCAACAATATCAAGAAAATCTCTTAACCGATAAGAGTACTTAACTACGTGTATGCTTGTGTAAATGTCCTAACATAGTTCATGCTAGCTAGTAAGTATAGGAAAAGAAATGGACAGCACGTAGGATGTTTTCTCACAACTTTTCACAAGATAAAGCTCACACAGGTAAGTGTACCACTACACAAATATCAACCACAAGAATGCCCGCTGGCCATCACAAGTCATAACAAATCAATCCCTGACACAACCCAGCTTGTCTCACTACGTGTGCAATAATATAGTAAGTACCCCACTTGTCTCGCCACATGTGCTTAACAATGTTCCAACCTTGTCTCGCCACATGCGCAACCCACATATATATATATATCCCGCCTTGTTACGCCGCATGTGCAAATATCAATAGTAACAATAGCACGGCAGAAATCTCGTGCAACCCCATAACAATTACCGCACGACAGAAACCTCGTGCATCACAATAATAACAACCGCACGGCAGAAACCTCATGCATCACCACAACAAGTACAACAGCATCAATGACAATAATACAAGGGTACAAAAAATAAGTCAACTTAGAAATTCCAGAACTCAAAGAAATGGAGGAACTAATTCACAAGGAGTAGCCACAATAAAGAATGCTAGTCATAATAAGAACAACTCAACAAGAAAGAAAATACTATGTAACAACGGTCCACAATATACAGTTCGACAACGAGGGAGCTAACACAAGTCGAATAATTCCGAATAAGGACAAGTCAACTAAATTATAGGATATCTATGTTCTTTTAAGATTGGGCAATTAGGAAATAGATACAACAAATTCAATAAGGATAAGCAGCAGAAAGATAATCATAGCCTCAAGTAAGGGTGAACAATTACAGAAGAGATAATTATAACTTCAAACAAAGATAAGCAGCTAGGAAAGGATAACATGGCGATAGAAGAAATAACAATTTCAATTAAGGCACGGATGAATAAAATAAGCAACAGGAGTGGATCATGAAGTAATTAATTCTAATTAAAGCAGGTATAGGTGAAACTAGTAATTAAGAGACGTATTCATAATATAACAACTGCATAATCAGTGAATACAAGGACCTAAGAACCCTAAGAAGCCAATTTTCCACAAATAAGTCCGAGCACGTGCTCGTCACCTCACGTACACGGACTACAATTAGCATAGAAGACTAAACTCCTAAGGGGTAGTTTTCCCACACAAGGTTAGGCAAGATACTTACCTCAAAGCAGACAGACCGATACTGTAAAATGAACTTCTCGGGTGAAATGACCTCCGGACAGCTCAAATCTATCCAAAATAACTTCAAAGCACAAATAAAACTCATAAGAAACTATCCAGATCATAAAGCCTCAATCTTTATCAATGTCCAAAAATCAACCTAAAAGTCGACCCCGAGCCCGCACCTCGGAACCCGACAAATTTCACAAAACCCGAACACTCATTTCGATACGAGCTCAACCGTACTAAAATTATCAAATTTCCATACCATTTTGTCCTTCAATTCATCATTTTTCATTTTGTTTTTACAATTTTCCCCAAATTTTCCTTTAGATTCTCATGAATGTGATGTTAAATCTAAGAGTTTCAGCTCAATTTTGTAATTATTCAGAAAGAGTTTCAGCTCTTTCTGTTTAAAGGGCTTATTAAGCCCTCTAATGTTCCAAGTACATATGTTCATTAATGGGAAGAGCTGGTTGGCCCAGCATCCCCTAGCTCTTTGTCTGTGAGTTGTGTTTGTAAGATTGCAAACCTATTGCTAGAGGCAGTGGCAACAACTATTGAGCTTTGTTGCATTAGGTTGCCATCTTCTGGATTGGCTCTATCAATGATATTCTATTGTGCTTGCCCTGCTCCATTTATCCTTCTATATGATTTCCTTTGATCCTCTGTAATAGCTTTGTTAGTTATGGGCTATGCAGTACCCATATTATGCATTTCCAATTTCTTTTCATGTTGAACTCCAGATGGTTCTGCATCATTTGAAGTAGAGGGAATATGCTCCTTCTGCACCCATTGTAGGGTAATCTGCTTCTTTCTATTCTTGTTCCTTCTTCTTCTTCTCGGTTGATCCTTAAATTCCTCCTCATTTTCATGCTTCTCCTTTATCCAACATTCTATTGTATCATGAACAAACCTAATGCAATCACAACAGAATTTGGGCCTCCAGTCATAGGCAATCTATTGATGTATGACTCCCTTAGGTGTTTGTATTTCAAAACTCTCAGGGAGTGGATGTGATACATTAATTTCCACCAGCACTCTGGCATAAGAAGCCTTCTCTATTTCTGTAGTTACCCTGTCTGTGTATAGAGGTTTCCCTACTATGTTGGCAAGTTTACTCAATGCTTCTGTGGACCAATACGCTAACGGAAGGCCAGGGAACTTAACCCATAAAGGAATGATGCTCAAACATTCTGGGTTAAAGTAGAAGTCAATTTTCCAATGCTGCAGAATGAATGGTTTGTTGTGGTAGGTGTAAGGTTCTACATGAAGTACTAGATCTCTATTTTCTATGCTCTGAAATTGGAAGATGTAGTAGCCCTCATTGTGATACAGAATTTTAGGTTTCACTACAAAGTTCCATACATTGGTCACATAGTTATCCATAGATTTCTCATATGGATTATCACCAAGGACATACCCAATTAGGGTATTTTTTTAGAGATTCTTCCTAAGCCCTAGTGTCCCCTCCTCTATTTGTACTACAAAAGTGCCATCTCGCATAGTAGGGGAAATATAGGTTAGGGCCTTACCCATTTGGGAGCTTCTATTTTCCTGCACAATCCTTGCTTTTGCTCGTTCCTATTTGTTATCCTCTGTCTTATCCTTCGCAATTGGTGCTATCTGAGTCGAGGTACCTGTTGCCGAGAATTGCAGCCTTCGATGTACCAAGGAATCCTCCATTCTCAGAGGTGCTTTGTTTGATGCCTCTTCATTGTCAATTTCCTCCAGAATAGGTTGAAATTTCTGTGGTAGAAAGCCACCAAAAGTTAGTGGTTGCAGCTTTTGTTGAATTCCTGTGTCCGGGGTGACCTTCAATCCCTCTATCTCCGCCGGTGGTTGATGCTGAACAATCGTAGGTGCACTTCCCATGCCCGTTAACCATCGCCCCACTTGAGATGGGGCAGGTGTTTCCATAGTTTCTTCGTTCCCCTGAGAATTAGGGTTAGGAAGCTTCTTCCATTGCCTTGTCATGGCGGCTGGCGTACGTTAGCTAACCTCGCTAATCATGCGCCTGTTGACACTTTTAACGTTTCACATTTAATTGTGAATAAATGGAAAAATAAGGAAAAAGGCAAAAAAATCAAAAAAGAAAGATAAATGTGAATCCTGGATTAAGGGAGGTGCCATGTCAGCAGTGGCTCTCCTATATATATATATATATATATATATATATAGAAGATATAGATAGATAGATAGATAGATAGATAGATAGATAGATAGATTGTTAATTATTGTGACTATGGTACTTTTTATGTCCTTTTTAAATATGTAGATTTTATTTCATAATATTTAGAGAATTTATCTATGAATTTTAGTCAAGATTAAGAAGTTTAATTCTAGAAATTCGAATTGTATCACATAACTTGGGACGAATGGAGTATTAAGTTTTTCTTCAACTAGATACGAGGATTGAATGAGCAAGAGTTCCTTA
The DNA here is from genome assembly GCF_000390325.3 of Nicotiana tomentosiformis. Lineage (NCBI taxonomy): Eukaryota > Viridiplantae > Streptophyta > Magnoliopsida > Solanales > Solanaceae > Nicotiana > Nicotiana tomentosiformis. The sequence goes on from NC_090814.1 coordinate 11,095,148, forward strand.
TGTATTAAGGATTGTGATTTCTTGTAATTTCATCTTAGGTACAAAAACGAAATCCAACATAAACGGCATGTTCTGCACTAAAACTAAAATGGCACCGCGTCCAATTGGAGTTGCTAAACTATCTTTTTCTTAATACTCGCATTGTAATCCAACTAAATCTTTTTCTCAGTACTCGCACTGTAACCCAACTAATTAGAATTCGTGGCACATAACACCCACTAAAAGAGAAGTGTTCCGTACCTGAATTATATGTGAATAATCTTAGGAACTCAGTTTGTTTCAAATTATTCGGCATGTGTCTTTTTTTATTTAATTGATATTATTGGGTGTCACTGTAAACTATTAAAAGGAAAATGACAGGAAGGTTTTCTTTTTTGCTTTCATTTACTTGGAGAAGAAAGTCCAGGGGCTTGAATAATTAGTATTAAGAATTCTCATGAGATGAATTATTCTCTTCACTCTAATCCTAGCCATTATTTATTTTCCACTAAAAATACTCAGAAAATATATGTTTTCTGCACCCTAAAAGTATATTTATAAAGACCAATTAATAGATGTTAGAAAATTAAAGTGGTGTTCAGGTGAATATTGTAATGGACCAATTAGCACCTTTCATGGGCAGAGTACTAGTCAATAATGATATTCCTGACACATATTGAATAAAAGAAAAGTAGAATAATTCATGAAAAATAATAAAAAGAAATAAAATGTACGTTGGATACATAGACGAACCTTAAACTTATAAAAAACTTTTATTTAGCCATTTCTAACTCATGCCATAACTTATTAGCCTCAAGACCTTTGGTTAAAAGAGAACATGCGAAAACAAAATGAGGAGCTCGCGAAACGAAAAACAGTAAAGACTTTAATGTAAACTAGTCAAGGGAGTGGTCAAGATCCCCTTCGAAGGCCCATGGAGTCTCATTCCGAATCTCTGTCTCTTCCTCTAGGGTGAAATCACTAGTGATATTGAATATCTTTCGAACAACTTCAGGGGTCTTGTTCTCAATCCTATTAGCCACCGTCTCAGCACACAACTCAAGCAAACTACTGATGTCAAGGAAATTCGCGGCTTCTAAGATATTAAGAATGGTTTTTATGCTAATGCTCACAAATTCCTTGTCGAATTTCTTGATTTATTCTTCGCTGGAAGAAGTCGAGGAGTGCATCTTCATGTATTCAATGACCTTGATCAAGGTTTCTGTGTCGACCTTGCTGAGTGGGATGACGTTGGAGGATCATCCATCCTCAACTATGTTCTTGATTGTTACAGACAGAATGGCGATAGATTCTTCCAACACAAACTCATCGCCATCCGAGGACTTCAGAGTCAGAATATTTTCTCAGTGGTCGATGATGCTGCCTCTGCCATTGTTTAAATTTTGGGTCCACGATTATGTGCTTGTTAAACCATTCAAATATATACGAATCAGATGGGTAGGTTCTAATTAATATTTTGAAATACCAAATCAGATTATTATATATCGAATCTAATTAATATCTCTTGATTTCGAAGGTTATTTAATTCAACTCTAAAGAATTAAATTTCTTCCTAAGTTTCATTTTGTAGACAATCCAGCCTCAAATAAGATTTTTTAAAAGATATTTATCAATAACTTCAAATCTAGCTTTATATCAGGTGAATGTGACTTTATAGTATATTATTTTTTAATATATACTTTTAATTTGAATTTATGATGGATTCTAATGAGTGAAATTATAAGATTTTTAACTAAAGAGGACCATATCTCTTGATATTTTAATTTTAGCTATTCAATAAAGAAATTACTTCCTAAATACCAGTTCTTATATAGTGTTTCCCTGGATACGACGTTTAAATATTACAAGAAGACTGGATTCACTTGTTACCTTTTATAAGCAAGCTGATTTTTTTTTTAAAAAACACTTTGACTAATGTTGTATGTTAATGATCGTTGTGGAGGAAAATATTATAGAAATTATAAAGTTAGCTTCATACTGTAAACATTATAGTCTTTTCGCATATAATGGTGTTTGACTAGATATGGAGTTTAAGAAAAATAAAAAGATTATTGGGACGTATAAAAGTGTACTGACCCAATCGATCGTTTTGAGCTTTAGAGATACGTTCAGTGGTTCGGAGTCTTGAATGACTTCATATTGTGTAATATGACTTGTATGCATGGTCAGATTTGATTTTCGGATGATTCAGAATGAATTTGGATGGGTGATTCTCACTTTAGAAGCTTAAGTTGAAAATGTTGCCCGAGGTTTGACTTTTATGAAAACGACCCCGTAGAGGTGTTTTGATGGCTCTGATAGTTTTGTATCGTAATTTTGAACTTGGTCGTAAGCCCGTAATCAAATTCGGAGGTCCATAGATTGATTTGTGTTGTTTTGCCGAAAGTTGGCAATTTAAAGACTTAGAATTTTAATAAGTTTTTTCCGTAGGTTGACTTTATAGCTATCATATTTGGATTTATGTTTTGGGATTTGAAATAAGTCTGTTTTGTCATTTAAAACTTATACGCAAAGTTTGGCGTCATTCCGAGTTGATTTGATAGGAATCGGACATGCAGTTGTGTTTTTAGAAGTTCTTGAATTTTATGTGTTTTGGAGGTCCGATTCATGGTTTCGGATGTTATTTTGATGATTTGATCACGCAAGCGAGTTCGTATATGTCACGACCCAAACTCAACATGTCGTGATGGGGTCTATCACAGAACTAGGCAAGCCGACAACCACAAATAACTATGCATTTTTACATATAAAACATGATGAGATAAGCTTAACAATAAAAAATCTCATAAATAACCGATAAGAAATACCACGACTCAATTCAAACTCCCCCAAAATTCGGGTGTCACTGAGTACATGAGCAACTAAATGACAACATAGTCAAAACTTCTAAAATAACTATCTGAAGAGATAGAACAGTGCTAAATAAATATAAAAGAAGGAGAGTTGAGGTCTGTGGACGCCAAAGCAACTACCTCAAAAGTCTCCTAGTAGGGTATGCTCCAAGTCTAGCAACCACCTTGTCCAGATGCACCTGGATCTGCACACGAAGTGCAGAGTATAGTATGAGTATAACCGACCCAATATACTCAATAAGTAACAAGACTAACCTTAGGCTGAAAGCAGTGACAAGCTCAGAAAAGTACAGTCCAAAATCGAATAATAACAGTACCGATATAATGGGGAAAATGACACTAATAACTCCGAGAAAACTCATAATCAGTTTGTACACAGTACGAAAATAGAGACATGCTTTCAAGTTCAACAGTTTAAGCTCAATACTCATAAAAAATATATCAAGTATAACTAGCATGAGGAGTGATACATCTCTATGTCGACATGTCAAATATGCTCATACTCTCGGAGTATTCAACCTCTATCAACACGCTCAATCACACGGCACTCGCACTCAACACTCAACGGTACATGCGCTCACTACTGGTATGTCAGACTCCGGAGGGGCGGGCCCTGCCCAAGCGCTAATATAGCCAACATGGCATACTGCGGCGTGCAGCTCGATACAATAAATATCACTCACAATCAGGTTCTCGGAATCACTCAATCATCAATCTCTCCAGTATCTCGAGCTCACAAAACTCATGCCAATAATCCCAAACAAGGATACATGATGTAATAATAAATGATAACAAATACTGAGATATGATATGTTAATGATGATTGCGACTGAGTATATAACTACAATTTAAGCAAATAGCTCAACAACAGGAATGACCTTTGTGGGTCCCAACAGTACCAGCATATAGTCTAAACATGATTTTTGACATGTATCACAGCTCGATTTCTCTAATACATGGAGATTACATGAATAACAACAAGATTGGGTAACTATACAATTCTATGAAATCATCCGAGTCACAATTTCTACGGTGCATGCCACACGCCCGTCACCTAGCATGTGCATCACCCCAGCATCAACTACATAAGCATGTAGTTCAGGGATTCAAACCCTGAGTATCAAGTTTAGAAGTGTTACTTACCTCATACCGCGCACATCCCTACTCCAACAAGCACTTTCCTCGTAAATCGGCCACCGAATGACTCTAATCTAGCCACATAACTTAATACAATCAATACAAGTTATAGGAATCAATTCCATTCGATAAAGCTAAGGTCTTTAATAAAAATCAAAAAGTCAACCTAAAAATTTAACCCCGGGACCACGTCTCGGAATCAAACAAAATTTATAAAATCTGAAGACCCATTCAACAACGAGGCCAACCATACCAAAATCATCCAATTCCGACCAAAAATTGCCTTTCAAATCCCCAAAATTTGGTGTGTGAAGTTTCACAAATTTTCCCATATTTTCCAACTCAAAACACTAATTAAATGGTACAAACAATGACAAATTCATGTATATCAACCAAAACCGAGTTAGAATCACTTACCACAATCAACTCCTTGAAATTCCCTTCAAGAAACGTCCAAATCTGAGGTCTCTAGCTCACAAATATGAAATATGGGTTCAAACCCTCGTTTTTGAAATAAATAATTGTTGCCCAGGTGCCCTTCTTCGCGAACGCGTTAAGTGCCTCGTGTTCGCGAAGAACAAAATACCCAGCTGCCAAAATTCCTCTTACACGAACACGAGGTCCCCCTCGCGAACGCGATAAACACATAACCAAGGCATATGCGAACGCAATCCCCCTCCCGCGAACGCGAAGGCTTACCAGCCTAGTGCCCCACCTGCCTCATCCTTCTACGCGAACGCGATCACCCCCTCGTGATCGCGATGAAAAAGCTACCTAAACCTTCATGAACGCATGGACTTCTTCGAGAAAGCAAAGAACAAACTTCATCTGCCTCCCAGATACCCTTCAAGAATGAGAGACCTCTCTCGCGATCGCGAATAAGGAAACCAGACATCACAATTCCTGCAATTCAATGAGGCCAATTTCATTCCGTACTCAATCTGAATCTCACCCGAGGACCCCGAGACCCCGTCGAAACATACCAATACATCCTAAAACATCATACAAACTTAGTCGAGGCCTCAAATCATACCAAACAACATCAAAACATGAATCTCACCCCCAATTCAAGCCTAATGAAACTAATGGATTTCCAACTTCTACAATCTATGCCGAAACCTATCAAACCAACTCCGATTGACCTCAAATTTTGCACACAAGTCATAAATGACACAACGGACCTATTTCAATTTCCAGAACCAAAATTCGAGCCCGGTAATATCCAAGTCAACTCTCGCTTAAACTTTCTAACTTTCTAAAACATCAAATTTTCCAGCGTTTACTAATTCAAGCCAAAATGACCTACGGATCTCCAAATCAAACCCGGACACACTCCTAAGTCCAAATTCACCATACAGAGCTATCAAAACTATCAAAACTCTATTCCGGAGCCATTTACACATAAGTAAATATCCGGTCTACTCTTTCAACTTAGGTTTTCAACCTTGGGACTAAGTATCCCAATCCATTCCGAAACATCCCCGGAACTAAACCGACTACCCTGGCAAGTCACATAACAACAAAAAAATATAGAATAAGCAATAAATGCGAGAACAGGGTTAAAATAATCAAAACGACCAACCGGGTCATTAAAGTATTATATTTTTAGACTTGTGTTGATGTTTGGTATCGATCCCCCAGGGCTCGGGTGAGTTTCAGACGCGTTGTGGAGTGTTTGATATAGTTAAGGTCTGTTGGGCTTTTTCATTGATGCCTCATGTCTCGCATTTGTGAGATATGAGTCGCAATTGTAATATTTGGCTTGAGTTTAATGTGTTCGCATTTGCAAACCCCGTGTTCGCATTTGCGAAGGGGTCTGGCTTAATAGTGATCACGTTTGCGATCATTTTGATCACTTTTACGAAGGTCCACTTTTCTTAATTGAGAACGTCTCGTCGTGTTTACGATGATAGCAGGGGTGGGAAGAGTTTCGCTTTTGTGAAAATTTCTTTGCATTTGAGAACCCCAGGTCGCATTTGCGACACCTGCGACTAGACAAAAAGCTGAAAGACGGGATTTTTAGTCTTATTTTCATATTTTAAAACCCTAAACTCGGTAGGAGATGATTTTAAAGAGAGATTTTCATATACAAACTTTGGATAGGTTATTCTAATCTATTTCTAATCATATTCCATCAGTATGTCTTGGATTTTAATATCAAAATCATGTGAATGAAAGTGCAACTTTGTGAAACTTTGTCAAGTTTCGAAAAATAAGAATTTTGAGTTTTGATAGTCGATTTGGACTTGGATTTTGAAACTAATCACATATATGAACTCGTGGGGTCATGGGTAGTCAGAATCTACCATTGGACCTAGTTTTCGACCAGACGAGCCCGGAGTTGACTTTTGTTGACTTTTGAGCAATTGTGTAAAGATCATAACTTTAATTATTGGAATTGATTTCTATTGCATTATTTGATGTTATTGAGTAGATTTTGGTTATATTTGAGCAGAACGGAGGTGAATTGTAAAGAAAAAGCTATTTTAGAGTGTTAATTGAGCACTTTTGAGAAAAGTATCTTGCCTAACGTTGTATGGGGGAACTACCCCGTAGGGATTGGTTTATTTGTAATATTTTGTAACACTCCGTAAATCCTAATTAGTTGTTGATGAATTAAATGAGTATTAATGTGACCTTTTAGACATGTGAAGTCCTATCGGGATGAGTATGGTTGGAAACAATTATTTTAGAATCAAGACCGAGAGTGAGGTGCATAAAATTCAATAGAATCGATTAAGTTTATGGGAGGTCCATCTTATAGCCTTAGACAGTGCAATGCCATGAAAACTCATGGCCATAGATAGTTCAAGGCCATAAAAACTCAGCTCCCTAGAAAGTGCAAGGCATTGTCCAGGATATTAACCTCAGCGCCCCAGACAGTGTAAGGCACTGTAGTTTTGGCGTCTCTGATGGCGCCTTGCACAGTTAATTCGGCGCCCCTGACAATGCTCCGTCTCGACGATGTTTACCTGAGAAAATTTTATTTTCCTCCTCAATTTTGGGACGTGTTCCCTTATTTAAAATCCCTACCTCGTTCCCCCACACCCCAAACATGAAAACCTACTCTAGAAAGGGAAGCTCTCAAGAACCTAACTTCCTCAAGGCCCCTCCAACATCCAAGGTAAGTTCTAACAATGATTCTAAGTTAAATTAAAATTCTCCACCACCTTATTAACATGGGTTAATCCTTTCACTCATTAGATATTCGGTCGAGACGCCATTATTGAGAAAGGAAACCCTAGAACTCCAATTCAAGAAGAGTGAACTTCGAAAAGGTAATGCTTCTACTCCCTAATCATTTGGGTGATGAGAAATGGTACTAGTTATATCTATTTGGGACTGTAGAATCACCTAAAAGTAGTAGAATGAGAACTTGGTGGACAAAAGACTAATTACTAAGGGCTATGAGTCTTTATGCCCATAAGGTGTTTGATAAAATTCCTAAGTTACTAAAACAGGAGAATTAGTGCTAATATTGGTTCCTCTTGATATATATATTGACGTAGATTATCGTTGAAAGAGGCGACGAACATCGTGATACTCTAAAAAAGGGCCAGAGCTTAGGTATGTGAGGCTAACTCTCTTTACATTTAGGAATATTTATGATTCTCCCTACGTCCCATTCTTTATGACTGTTATGAGTTTCCTTAGAACATAATTATGCCTTAGTCCCATGAAAAGTTGTATAACTTCTATTCTCTAGATGGCATAGTTTCATAATCGTTCAATAGCCTATGAGTTTCAGTTATGATAAATCAATTTATTATGAATACATGTCTCAGTCTAGTTCTATTTAGCATTCCAGTATCAGATTGTGGTGCTGAATTTTACAACAAACTTTTAGAAGTCCTTTCAGAAAGGATTAGGCACAAGTGTAAACCTCAACACAGTTTTTCATCTTCAGATAGAAGGCCAGGAAGAGCGCACTATTTAAAAACATGAGGATATGTCCTTGATTTTAAAGGTATTTGGGATGATCTCATACCTCTTATTGAGTTTGCTAATAATAACAACTACCATTGTAGTATCAAAATGGCAACGCACAAAGCTCTGTATGGGCAAAGGTGTAGATCACCAATTGGTATGTTCGAAGTTGGCAAAGTAGAGTTGTTGGGATCGGATTTGGTCTATCAGGCTATGGAGAATGTCAAGTTGATTCAAGAGCATTTGAATATGGCTCATAGTGGCCAAAAGTCCTATCCGGATGTGCAACGTAGAGACCTAGAGTTTCAAGTTAATAATTGGGTATGTCTGAAAGGTTTGCATGTGAAAGGTGTTACAAGATTTGGGAAGAAAGGAAAGCTCAGTCCCAGATAAATCGAGCCGTATAGGATCCTACAAAGGATCGGGCAAGTACCTTATGAGGTAAAGTTGCCACCAGAATTGGCGACTGTACACCCAGTATTTCACGTGTCATGTTATAACATTCAAGTTTCCAGTATTCAAATTTCATGTCACGACATTTATGTTTACAGTATTCAGATCTCATGTTAGAACATTCAAGTCAGTTCAGTACCCAGATACTCTTGTCAGTCTAGTACTCAGATATTCATGCCATCTTAATACTCAGATATTTATGTCAGTTCAGTGATCAGATATGCACGTCAGTTCAGTACTCGAATATTCGTGCCAGTTCAGTATTCATATATCCACGCTAGTTCAAAATTCATATATCCATAACATACCAGTATTCATGTATATGTTTCATGTTATGCCTATTATGATGCCATATGAAGCTAGTGTTATGCTCGATTAGCTGGCAGGTATTTTGGAGAAATGTCAAAGTTAGTTATCCTTCTCATTGAGAACTTACATTATAATCTCCATGTCATTCAGTATTCAATCAGCTCAGTGTTCTATCAGTTCAGTAGCTATTCGGTTCAGTATCTCAGCACATCAGTAATCATGCATTCATTCAGTTTAGTATGTGCGTGTTCATGACGGTTCAACTTTCACATGTTTACCTCAGTCCTGTTAAGGTCCAGAGTTAGCTGTAGTTACAATCAGGACAATCATTCGAGGACGAATGATCCCAAGTGGGAGATAATGTAAAACTCCGTAAATCTGAATTAGTTGTGGATGCATTAAATGAGTATTAATGTGACCTTTTAGACATGTGATATGGTTGGAAATAATTGTTTTAGAATCAAGACCGAGAGAGGTGTATAAAATTCAATAGAATCGACTAAGTTAATGGGAGATCCGTCTTATAGCCTTAGACAGTGCAAGGCCATGAAAACTCACGGCCATAGATAGTACAAGGCCATAAAAACTCAGCGCCCCAGACAGAGCAAGGCACTGTACAGGGACTCAACCTTATCGTCCCAGACAGTGCAAGGCACTGTCCAGGGCATCAACCTCGGCGCCCCAGATAGTGCAAGGCACTATAGTTTTGGTGCCTTGCACAGTTATTTCGGCGCCCCTGACAATGCCCCGCACCGACAATGTTTACCCGAGCTACTTTTGTTTTCCTCCTAAATTTTGGGACGTGTTCATGTATTTAAAAGTCCTACCTCATTCCCCCACACCCTAAACACGAAAACCTACTCTAGAAAGGGAAGCTCTCAAGAACCTAACTTCGCCAAGGTCCCTCCATCATCCAAGGTATGTTCTAACGATGAATCTAAGTTAATTTCAATTCTCCAACACATTATTAACATGGGTAAATCCTTCCACTCATTAGATATTTGGTCGAGACACCATTGTTGATAAAGGAAACCCTAGAACTTGAATTCAAGAGGAGTGAACTTCAAAAAGGTAATGCTTCTACTCCCTAATCATTTATAACTATGAATTGATGAGTTTTTGGGAGAATAGTAAATGGGTTTGATAAAGAGAACCATAAGAACTATGCTAGGGTTTTGGATTGTTGAATTATGATTGTTGTAAACATTTGGGTGATGAGAAATGGTGTTAGTTACATCTATTTGGGATTGTAAAATCACCTAGAAGTAGTAGAATGAGAACTTAGTGAAGAAAAGACCAATTACTAAGGGCTATGAGGCTTTACGCCTATAAGGTGTTTGATAAAATTCCTAAGTTACTAAGACAGGAGAATTAGTGCTAATATTGGTTCCTCTTGATATATATATTGACGTAGATTATCGTTGAAAGAGGCGACGAACATCGTGATACTCTAAAAAAGGGCCAGAGCTAAGGTATGTGAGGCTAACTCTCTTTACGTTTAGGAATATTTATGATTCTCCCTACGTCCCATTCTTTATGACTGTTATGAGTTTCCTTTGAACGTAATTATTCCTTAGTCCCATGAATAGTTGTAGAACTTCTATTCTCTAGATGGCATAATTTCATAATCGTTTAATATCCTATGAGTTTCAGTTATGAGAAATCAATTTATTATGAATACATGTCTCAGTCTAGTTCTATTCGGCATTTCAGTATCGTGTAACTCAGTATAGTTCAGTATTTTAGTATTATATATTTGCAGTATGATTCTTAGTTCCTAATTCTAAATTCTTGAATGTTGAACATCTGTATTTGGGCATGAAGCTAGAGTTTATGCATCTTTGGGCTTGAGGCCGCAGTTTATGCTTTATGCATATTTGGGCCTGAGGCCGCAGTTATGTATATGTATACTTGGGGTTGAGGCCGCAGTTTAATATTTAAATAAACAAGTGGTTCATCATTAAGAAGAGAGAGTGTTCATATCCTAACTTCCTTTGTTCAGTTCAGTTATCAGTTATCATTTCAGTTATAAATTATTATTTCAGTTTAAGTTTCAACAGTTATCATTTTAGTTATGAATTATCAACTCTCAGTTATCAGCTCAGTATCAGTTTCAGCATTTATATTTCTTTCTTTCAGTTGCTTTACATAGTAGTGCAATTCAAATGTACTGACGTCCCTTTTGCCCAGGGTATGCATCTCACGATGCAGGTAATAATTTACAGGTTGACGACTCAGAGCGCTAGGATTCTCGTACCAGTTATTTGGTGAGCCCCAGATTCGGGGCATTATCATTACTTTATAGTCTTTAGTATTTTTAGAGTCAATGTTTTTAGTACTACATTAGAGGCTTCATAGGCTAGAGTAACAGATAGACAGAGTCACAAGCTTTTCATGTTAAGCAATGTTGACTACATATATGTTTCAGACTTGTATTAGTGTTTCTACACTTTGATTTATATCATTCAGACTTTCAGTATATCAGAATGTGTTAATTTATCTTCCGCATTCAGTATATTATGATATCACATGTTGATTCAGCTAGCCAGTTGGTTCGCTCGGTCACATGTAGTCAGGCACCGAATGCCGTATTACATCCAGCACATGTTCGGGGCGTGACCTACTTGAACTACGTGAAAGATGTGTATACGAGGTAACGAGTATGCGCATAGCTTATAGGTAAAAATTTGACCGGTCTAAACCCTTAGGTTCTTGTGTATAATAAAATGAAGTTGTCTTATCATGTTAAATCCTCCATTTCTAAGTTTACCCTTACATGTCTTATTTGTAGTTGATTGGTTAATGTTTCACACTTTATTGCCAAATACACTCTTATATGCCTTAATTGAAGTTATTGTTATCTCTTCCTTTGTTGACTTATTTTTGAAGTCATTGGTACATGTTATCTCTCCTATTGTTGAGTTGTTTTTAATTTGGAACATTGTTACATGTTATATCTCTTATCGTTGAGTTGTACTTATTTGGAATCATTGTTATATGTTATCTCACTTATCGTTGAGTTGTACTGTAACGACCCGATCGACCAATTTGAGAATTAGCATCCCGTTCGGTGGCTTAAGATGCAGATCAGCTTCGTACTATGTATTATGACTTGCGTGTGTGGTCCAGTTCGGATTTCAGATGATTCGGGATTGATTTGGAGTAAGGATTCTTGTTTTATAAGCTTAAGCGGTAAGAGTTGACCGAAATTTGACTTTTGTGTAGACGACTCCGAAATAGCATTTTGATGATTCTAATAGTTTTGTATGGTAATTTTGGGCTAAGGTGAGTGTCCGGGTATGGATTTGGAGGTCCGTAGGTTGATTTGATACATTTTGGGAAAAATTGAAAGGTTGAAGTTTTGGAAGATTGTGAGGTTAGACCGGAGGTTGACTTTGTTAATATTGGGTTCGAATTTTGATTCAGAGAGTTGGATTAGCTCTGTTATATCATTTGATACTTTTTTGCAAAATTTGGGTTTATTCAGGGTTGATTTGTTATGTTTCGGCACAAGTTATAGAATTTTAAAATTTCATAAACTCATAAGTCTGATTCGAGGTGAAATTCGTAATTCCGACATTATTTGAGGCCTCAAGTAGGTGCGCATTATGTTATAATACTTGTAGGTATATTCGGACAGGGTCCCGAGGGGCTCGGATGAGTTTCAGACGTGTTCGGATCATTTTTTGGTCATGTTGGCAGTTCTGGTGTTGGTTCTTCGCACCTGCGCAAAATTGCCCGCATGTGCGGACGTGCTTATGCGAGGGATACTTTGCTTCTATAAAGGGGAGGTGTTGTGGCGAGTTTCCGCATCTGCGGAGGGAGATGTGCAGATGCGCAAGCGCTCCTGCGAAGGTTTGGTCGCTTATGTGAGCTTGGGGGTGCGAACTGATCGTCCGCTTCTGCGGTGTTATGGTCGCTTATGCGATATCGTAGATGAGATAAAATATCTCGCTGGTGCACAAACTAGGCAGGCAAGTGAAGTGCATAAATGTGACATTTTGGCTCGCAAATGCGAGCTCGCAGGCACGCATATATTGTCCACAAATGCGGAAAAAGCTGGGCAGAACCTATCTTTCGGGGGGGTTGAGATTTTTATTCATTTTGGAGTTTTAGACCTCGGTTTTGGGCGATTCTGGAGGGTTTCTTCACGATTTTGTTTTGGGTAATTGTTCTTTGTCCGAAATTGATTATATTTCATTATTCCATAAATATTTATATCATTAATTAGTGGATTGAATGGATGAAAATGGGAATTTTTGCAAAATCTTTCAAGAATGTAAAATGAGGATTTGAAAGGCAATTCGATATCAGAATTTGATAATTTTGGTATGGTTGGACTTGTATCGAAATGGATGTTCGGGTTTTATGAATTTTATCGGGTTTTGAGGTGCGGGCCTGGGGTTGACTTTTGAGTTGACTTTTTAGTTTTAATTAAAAGACGCAAGTTTTATTATGCGGAATTGGTTCTATGAGTTTTAATTATGCTATAAAATTATTTTGGCTAGATTTGAGCCGTCCGGAGGTTGTTTCACACGAGAAGGCCATTTTAGAGTATCGGTATAGCTTCGTTGAGGTAAGTATCTTGCCTAACTTTGTGGATTTGAGTCATTTGTGCTATTGTGTAATGTGAAAGCTGAGCACGCGAGGTGACGATTACGTACTCGGGCTTATATATGGAAATTCTATCGGGTTAAACTCTTAGGCATTTTAATTTACTTAATTGGAAATTGTTGGAACTTGTTATATCCTTTATTCTCCATGTCCACTATTACATGCTTAATTGGAAGTTTTCGTTACATGTCACATTCTTTACTTGCCGAGCTTGCTCTTATATGCGTTATTTCGAGTTGTTACCACTTTTACCATTAAGTGATTTCTTTTAACGTTGAGTTGCCATTTCATGGAGATACTTTCACTATTGAGCTTATTCTTAAACAATTAACTGGAATTGAAGTTATCGAAAGGCATTAATCTATTTTACTCAAAGTTGTTTTTAAAGGAGGTGTTATTCTTTTCTGATTTACTTTTTCGATCATGTTGTTATTATTGGTATTCTATATACGTTGTGATGAGCGTGGGCTATCTGTTGTGAAAGTTATTGATATCGTTGAATCCTTTGAAAGGTTGTGGCTTACAGGCACTTGTGATATGAGTTGATTATGTTGTGTTTTTGTGATGATAGCATTTATGAATTGTGGTGTGGTTTGATTGTTGTTATACAGAGTATAAGGGTGACATTTCACCATTGTTGTTATGCGGAGTATGAGGGTGGCATTTCACCGTTGTTGTTATACGGGATATAAGGGTGGCATTTTACTATTGTGGAATGTACTGAGTGATATGGGTCGCTATTATGTTATTGTCCGGGCGGATTGATATGGGTGGCTATTACACGGAGTGATAAGGGTGGCTATAGGAGAGATAATGGTGGCTATAGGAGAGATAATGGTGGCTATAGGAGAGATAATGGTGGCTAATTAAATTGTCAGGGCAGAGTGATACGGGTGACTATATGAGAGATAAGGGTGGCAAATATCAGGGACGATGTGCGATGGTTTGGAGACATTGTTTTGGTGGATTTCGTGTGATGGTATAATTTTCATTGTGTCTGTTATACACTTTGCGTAACTTGTCTTGTTGTTTTGATGAGCTATTCCATATCCTTGATATTACTTGTTGATTTGGGCTGCAGTAGTACACTTGCACAAGCATACACTATAATATACTACTTATACTAGCTCATGAGTACGTAATTTAATATTTATTGATCGTGTCCATTTATTTTGGTATTATCCGTTTCATGTTGCTATTGAGCCTGTGATTATGTCGAGAGGATTGTGATTATGAGCCTGTGATTATGCCGGGCGGATTATAATTGTGAGCATGTGATCATGCCGGGCGGATTGTGATTTGTGAGCCTGTGACCATACTGGGCAGATTGTGATTAGTGAGCCTGTAACTATGTCGGGCATATGGTGGTTGTGAGCCTGCGACTATGCCGGGTGAATTATGTTATTGACACGTGAGTTGTCCTTGCAGCACGTGAGTTGTCCGTGCGGATCCATATATTGATATTGTTGGCAGGCGAGTTTTTAGTATGGTTGTGATTCGAGATGTGGGCGCGAGATGCCATGAGTATATGATGGTGGGTTGAGACCTGTGATTTGTGACTATGAGATGAGGTACCACTGAGTGACTTTGTTGTGAAAACATGGTTTTCCTTTGTGTTCCTTACCTGGTTTTAATGATGTTTTCTCGGTATTCTCATTGCTTTATTTCCTATATGCACATGTTGATTTTGTTGCTATTTACCGATTCCTGCTTTCCATTATTAGCTATATACTGTTATATTTTACATGTTATTTTTTTTAGTTAGTGTCTTGACTTTTACCTCGTCACTACTCTACCGAGGTTACTCTTGATACTTACTAGGTACAGACTGTGGTGTACTCATACTACACTTCTGCATATTTTTGGGCAGAGCCAGATATAGGAGATATCGGACTCGGGCAGAGGTAGGTTGTTGATCACAAGGATTTGAGGTAAATCTGCTTGGTCGTCGCAGTCCCTTGGGGTTTTTTCTTATATTATATTGTCATTAGTCATTGAACAATATTGTATTTTTCATCTCTGAGAAATTTTCATGTATTCAGTTAGAGTTCGTGACTCAGTATTACCAGTCTTTGGAGGTTGTTATAATTAATTTCATCTTTTGGTTTCGAACTTGTGTTAAACACTATTGCAAATTATCATTGTCAAAAAAATGGCTTGAATTGCTAATGTAATCGGCTTACCTAGTCTTAGAGACTAAGTGCCATCATGACGCCTGTGGTGAGATTTTGAGTCGTGACATGTACTTATTTGGAATTATTATTACATGTTATCTCTTATCATTGGGTCATTCTTATTGGGAATCATTATTATATGTTATCTCACCTATTGTTAAGTTACTCTTATTTGATATCGTTGTTGCGCACTATCTCTCTCATTGTTGAGTTATTCTTGTTGGAACCATTGCTACTTGTCATGTCTTTCATTGTGAGACCATTTTTCTGTTTCTTTGTGTTTTGTAATTTTTGTGTTGATTTACTTGCCGTACTCTCGTATTGTTGTTGTTATTGTTGTTGTTATACTCATTGTTGTTTAGCCGAGGGCTATGTGTGGTTGTGGTATTGGAATTTTTATGAGGAAATATTATGGCATATGGGCATATGTGGTGCGATTTGTTATATTGTGTGTTATGTTTTTGGCACACGTGATACTGTTAAGAGGTATGTCAGAGTGTTCGAGCGTGAGTTGTCAATTCTATTGTTATTATTGATATTTGCACATGTGGCGTGACAAAGAGGGCTATATATATATATATATATATATATATATATATATATATGTGTGTGTGAGTTTGCGCATGTGGCGAGATAAGGTGAGAATATTATTATGCACGTGTGGAGAGACAAGGGGGCGTTTACTTTATTGTTGTGCACGTGGTGAGACAAGGGGGCTGTGTCGAGGATGATTTGTGATGACTTATGATCGCCTGAGGGCATTGTTATTGATAATATTTGTGTAGTGGTATGCCTACCTTGTATGAGTCATGCATTTTATGTTTTGTTGTGTCGTTCCTATGCCCCATACGTTGTCTCTGCTCTCACCTTTTGACTCAAGTTGTGATAAAATACTTGCACAATCATACACGTAATTATTCACTCATATCGGTTTAAGAAGATGAACCCTGATACTTATTGATCATTTACATATATTCTCATATAGTTGCCTTCTGTGCAAAAGTTGTAGTAATGGCACGTGAGCTGTCCGTGCGGATATGAGATATTTCTGTTGTTGGCACGTGAATTATCCGTGCAGTTATTAGGTATTGTTGTTGCTAGCACTTGAGTTGTCCGTGCGGATATGAGATATTGTCATTCTCTTATACGTGAGTTGTCCGTACAGATATGAGGTACTAATGGTATTGATATGTGAGTTGTCCGTGTAGCACGAGGGTTATCCATGCTGTTGTGAATTTTAATGTGTGCACAAGATGCCAAGTGATTAGGGTTCGTGACTTGGGACCCGCAAATTGTGGTTATGAGGTGTAGCACCTCGGGAAAATTCTTGTATAAATCTTGTGTGAAAGCGATTATTTTTTTGGTTGTTACCTATTTCTCCTTACTTGGTTTCACCGGACTTTAAATGTATTCGGCTTACTCTACGACGTTATTATCTGTTTGTTCCTTGTTGTTAATTGTTGTTTCTAGTTCTTAACACGAGTATCGTAACATTATTCTTACCATGTTTAGCTTTATATTATTTTCTATTAGTTCTATATTCATAATTGTACAGGTTATTAAGTCTAGTCGGTGTCTTGACTGTCTCTCGTTACTATTCCACCGAGGTTAGTCTTGATACTTACCGCTATGGTATACTCATGCTATGCTTTCTGCATATTTTTGTGTAGATTCAGGTACTTCGGAGTTTGTTGACTATTAGCTAGCTAATCGGTCTATAAGTCACCTGCCATCGCGTTCGCAGGCCTATGAGTCACCTTTTGACGTTTATTTTGTACTGTTTATTTCTATTACGGAAAAGTTATACTTAGAAATTTCCTAGTGAACTGAGTAGAGATTATGACTTGTACTACAAATTTTGGAAAGTGCATTGTTGGGATTCTATTTCAGTAGCTTATATCAGTTTATCAGACTTGCTTTAGTATTTTGTTAATTATTTTGTCAAGTTATTATTAAAGTTAGAGTTTACCTAGTCATAGAGTTTAGGTGCCATCACAACATCCTACAGAGAAAAATTGGGGTCGTGACAAAAAGATATAGTTACGACTTGTAATCTTGAACGTGTCATAATATTTTTATGATTATAAGAGTATGTCATGAAAGATATAATGAGAAGTTTAAAATTGAAAAAATTTTAAATGTTAAAATAAGTCATTATTTACTAAAAGACTAATATAAAAAGAGTATCTTAAAAATGAAACAAAAAAACATATATTAAAATTTTAAAACTAGAATAGTCAAATGAAATTGAATCTTAAAAGTTGTAACAACAAGCAGAACCAAAGCTTTGGCCTTCAAGAAAATGCACGAATCTTGTGCGACGGATGGCCTTGTAGAGATAACTGAATCCTTGGCCAGATCTTTGTTCTCAGTTTCAGAGGCGAATGATGAAGAGTTGCCATTATCAAGTCCAACTAATAATGAGCTACAAGTGATGCAGGTGAATATAAGCATGTCCAATGATCAACTGCTCTCTGCATCAGAAAAGTATGAAAAAGTTATGGCTGATAAAGAAGCACAATTGGAGGAGTGGTTGGGAGGGATTGGCAATCGTAATGCTGGTGCCGGAGAAAATAAGCTTGGTTAAATCTCAACCTGAAATATACTTCTCTCACTAGGGAGATCTTTGCTTGTATCATTATTCATTATCTTTGTACTAAAAAAAAATAAATGTTATAGAGAGATTTTAATAGTAAGGGAAACAGAAATGAAAGGCTCGAGTTTGATGGTCTTGAGATTTGATCCTGCTTATCAACAAGTAAATTTAAATGTGCATAAATGTTACTCTCTCTCACTAAATTTATGTAATGCAGTTAGGATTTCGAGAGTTAAACAAGTTTTTCTTTGACCACGATTTTCACATATACTTATTAAATATTTTGAATTGTTAAGTATCATGGCTTATAGTACTTTTTATTTCATTTTCAAAATTAAGAAGTTTGATTCTTGAAATTCGAGTTACATCACATAAATTTGAACGAATAGAGTATTAAGTTTTTCTTCAACTAGATGGGAGGATTGAATGAGCATGAGTTCCTTTTGTATTGAGGATTGTTTTCTCTTGAAATTTAATCTTAGGTACAAATGAGAAATCCAACCTAGATTGCATGTTCTCTACTAAAATCAAAATGGCACCGCATCCAATTGGAGTTGCCAAGCTATCTTTTTCTTAGTACTCGCATTGTTGTTCAACTAATTAGAATTCGTGGCGTATAATACCCACAAAAAGAGAAGTTTTTCCTACCAGAATTATAAGTGAATAATCTTAGAAACTAGTTTGTTTCAAATTAATCTTCATGTGTCATTTTTTATTTAATTGATATTCTTGGGTGTCACTGCAAACTATGGAAAGGAAAATGAGAGAAAGTTTTCCTTTTATGGCTTTAATTTTCTTGGATAAGAAAGTACAAGGGCGTGAATTATCGGTGTTGGGGATTCTCACGAGATGGATTGTTTTCTTCACTCAAATCCACTATAAATATTTAGAAAACATATCTTTTCTACACCCTATTGGAAATTTATCAATATTAATTAATAGAATTTATCAATATTAATTAATACATTTTACAAAAATATAGTAGAGTTCAAGTGAATAATTACCTAATGGAAGAATTAGCACCTTTCATGGGTAGAGTACTAGTCAACAATGATATTCCTCACACATATCGAATAAAAGAAAAGTAGAATAATGCATGAAAAATATTTAAAAGAAACAACATATATAATAAATATATGTGGAATACATAGACGACCCTTAAATTTATCAAAAACTTTTATTTACACACTCTGACTCATGCCATAACTTATTAGCCGCAAGATCTCTGCTCAAAAGAGAAGAGGCGCAAACAAAACTAGAAGCTCACCAAACAAAAAACAGTAAGACACAAATGTAAACTAGTCAAGGGAGTGATCAAGATCCCCTTCAAAGGCCCATGGAGTCTCATTCCGAATCTCTGCCTCTTCTTCTGGGGTGAAGTCTCTAGTGATATTGAAAATCTTCCGAACAGCTTCTGGCGTTTTGCTCTTAAGCAAATTATTGATGTCAAGGAAATTTGCAGCTTCTAAGATTTTAAAGATGGTTTTGAAGCCAATGCTCACAAATTCCTTGTCAAAGTTCTCGATTTCTTCTTCATTTGAAGAAGTCGAGGAGTGCATCTTCAGGTAATCGATGATCTTGATCAAGGTTTCTGTGTCGACGTTGCTCAGCGGGATGACACTAGAGGAGCATCCATCTTCGACCATGTTCTTGATTGTTATAGACTAAATGGCAATGGATTTTTCCTACTCAAACTCATCACCGTCTGACGACTTCAGAGTCAAAACTTTTTCTCTGTGGTCGATGATGCTGCCTCTGCCATTGTTTAAATTTTGAGTTTGCAGTTAAGAGCTTATTCTACCATTGAATTATATATGAATCGGGAGCGTAGGTTACAATAAATGATTTTAAATACCAAATCAGATTATTATATATCAAATCTAATTATTATCTCTTGATTTCGAAGGTAATTTAATTCAACTTTAAAGAATTAAATTATTTCCTAAGTTTCAGTTTGTGGACAATCTAGTTTTAAATAAGATTTTTTTTTTTAAAAAATACGTATCAGTAGCTTCAAATCTAGCTTTATATCATATGAATATGACTTTATAGTAGATTATTTATTTTTTATATATTTTAATCTCAACTTTGTGATGGGTTCTAATGAGTGAAATTATATGAGTTTTGACTAAAGAGGACCGTTGACTTTGATATTATCTCTTGATATTTCAATTTTAGCTATTCAATAAAGACATTACTTCCTAAATACTAGTTCATATGATAGTGCTTACCTGGATACTGCGTTTAAATATTGTTAGAAGACTGAATTTGCTTGTTACCCTTTATAAGCATTTTTTTAAAAAGAAAATTGACTTGTGTTGTATATTAATTATTGTTGTGGAGGAAAATATTATAATAATTATAAAGTTTGTTTCGTACTGTCTTTTCGCTTGAAGGTGTTTGATTGGACACGAAATTTAAGAAAGAAAATAATTATTGAGATGTATGAAAGGTATCTGCCATACACGCAAGCACACAATGGCCAAGCGTGGAAGGGAAAGTCTTGCCTTCTTCAAGTGATTGACAAGAATATATATACAAGTCAAGTAATAAACCTTAGTCCTAACAAATATGAAAAAGAAAAACTTTTCTAGTCTTAAACATACAATATATTTACTATCCATACCCATACACACACTTTAATAATCCCTCCCCCCCCCCCCCGCACATTCGGATTATAAATGCCCAACTTGCACAAGAAATTAACATACTGAGATTTTCCTAATGCCTTCGTAAAGATATCTATCAATTGCTCATGTGAAAGAACAAAGGTAGTACGAATATTCCCATTGTCAATCTCGTCACGAATTAAATGACAATCCACTTCAATGTGGTTGATTCTTTTATGAAAGACTGGATTCTTTGCTATGTGCAATGCTGCTTGACTGGCACAATAAAGATGAACAGAGGAAGTGTAAGTCACTCCCAAACTAGACAAAATTTTGTTCAACCATTTCACCTCACAGATTGTCATTGCCATAAAACAATATTTAGCCTCTGCAGATGATCGAGAGACGACATATTGCTTCTTAGTTTTCCAAGATATGGGGGAGTCACACAACAAGATAAACCAATATGTGAGCGAGCGTCGAGTCAAGGGACAACCAGCCCAATCGAAGTCACACCATCCATAGAGACGTAGATCATATTTGCTTTTTAACAAAATACGTTGTCCAAGATTCCCTTTCAAGTAGCGAACAACCTGTAAAGATACATCTCAATGCTCCTCTTTTGGTTGCTGCATGAACTGAGATAAAATATGAACATTGTAGGATAGTTCCGACCAAGTGAAACACAGATAAATAAGTCGGTCTATCAAATGGCGATAACGCTCAGGCTTATCAAGCGCCCGTTCACCCACCAATATCAGACGATGATTCTATTCCAACGACATTCCCATAGGTTTAGCACCTAATAACCCAATCTCTGAGATAATATCAAAGGCATATTTTAGTTGGCTCAAGAAGATGCCTTCTGAAATTTTGGAGACTTCCACTCCCAAAAAATATTTCAATCTACCCAGGTCCTTCATGTGAAAGCGTTTGCCATGATAGGCTTTGAACTCGCGTATAGCATTGGGCTTATTTCTAGAGATAATCAGATCATCAACATACACAAGTACTCAAACTTTCCCATTTTTCAAAGTAAAAATAGAGCAATCAGAGTATGAATTCTTGAACCTGTAGTCCTCCAAAGTAGCCGACAACTTAGCAAACTAACACCTCAGTGTTTGCTTTAACCCATAAAGTGACTTTCGAAGTATGTACACTTTTCCTAGACTTGCAACATGCAACCCATGAGGCAATTTTATGTACAACTCCTCCTGAAGATCCCCATGCAGGAAGGCATTATGTACACCCATTTGATATTACTCCTAATTATTTGCCATCAGTACAACCAAAAATGTGCAGACAGTCAGCATCTTTGCCATTGAGGCAAACATTTCATTATAGTCGATTCTCTCTACTTGATGATTCCCAAGAATAACTAGTCAGGCTCGCTCAGTTGTTCCATCAGAGTTGTACTTTATCTTGTAAACTCATGTTCAACAGAGCCTTTTTGTTAGAAAGTAGATTCTCTATTACCCATGTTCCATTATTCTCCGGTGCCTGTATTTCTAATCTCTTTGCTTCTTTACACTTGCCATCTTTCACTACCTCAGAGAAATGATCTTGTTCATATGGTGCAATGGTTTCTACAAGAAAAGCACTTTGTTGTACAGAAACTTTATCACAATTCACATATTGAGTTAAAGGATAAGGCGTACCTGAGTGATGTTGTGAAGTTGATAGAGGATAAGATAGACTCAATTTCTGGATAACATTAGTAGCATAATCCCGCAAACGGACTAGTGTGTATTTTTGGCGGTGTCCGCATCCCAACTGCTCCTCCTCTATTATTTTATCTTCCTTAGTTTCGCCCCCTACATCGTGGTGAATATTTTCTTCTATCTCGGCTTCGTGATGAGCTTCCACGTCGATCTCGTCTTCACGAGCTTGGAATGAGTCATTGCCCCCCTCGCTTCAGACTTCTCATTCTCTCCTAGTACCTCCACATGCATTTCTTTATTTTCGTCTCTGCTAGTGTTATGTGTTGATGAAGCGAAAGGGAATTCAGTCGCATAGAAATCAACATCTCATGAAACTAGATATTCTTTCTTCTCTAAATCATGCACCTTCCAACCATTCTTTCCATAGGGATATCCCACGAAGACACACCTACGACTTCTACTTGAAAATTTATCACCCTTTCTCCCTAAGCTTCAAGCATAACATAGCGAGCCAAATACTTGAAGATATCCATACTCAGACACTCGACTATATAATAATTCATAAGGTGTCTTTTCATGCAAGATTGAAGACGGTGTTCGATTAATCAAGTGACAATCCGTCAAAATATATTCCCCCAAAAAATTAATCGGCAAGCTACCTTAAAAGTGCAAGGCTCGGGCTACAGTCAAGATATCACGATGCTTTATTTCCATTCTCACATTATGTTGGAGTATTCCTATACAAAAAGTTTGGAAAACAATCCTACATTCAAGAAAATAATTTCTCATACATGTAAACTATGTTATATTATTACTTCTGAAGGTTTTAACTCGCTTACTAAATTGTCTATCTATATAGCAATGAAATTCTTCATAGTTTAAACTACTTCTTTCTTACAATCAATAACAAAATTAACACAGTACGCGAGTAATCATCTACAATAGTCAAAATATATGATGCACCACAAGATGAATTTATTTGATAAGGTCCCCACAAATCACAATGAATCAACTCAAAAATGCTAGAAGTACTATTATTACTCAAAGGGAATTTGTCTCTTCTTTGTTTAGCCCAATGACATACATCATAATTTTTATTCAAAACATCATTATTTTTTCCAAAATCTATGATAGGAATTAATTTGGTCACTTGTAATGTGGGATGACCCAAACGCTTGTTCCAAAGATCCAGTAAGCCCACACCGTCAACCTTTAGAGCACATACCCTCTATTTGTTTCACAAATAATAAAGTCCATATTTCTGCTCACCCGCTCCTCGAGGTGCGGTCATGTATAATACATAAACGTTTAGTGGAAAAGACCAAACAATCTGAGTAATCGATTAATTGACATACAAAAATCAAGTTGCATGTTAATACGGGCACATAAAGAACATTTTAAAGGACCAAAGTTCCTTCAAATTTTGATGAATCCTCGCTGGTCACTACATCATTACTCCCATTATGTAAACTAACATGACATTGCCCAATTTTTCGCACATTATGCAATAATTTTAAACATCCTGTCATATGATTCGTTACTCCTGTATCGATGATCCAGGATACATAATTTTGCTTATCTGTCATATTCTCATTCGAACTTATTTGTTGCTCATTCAACATAGCAATAAATATTTGCCACTGCTCATTGCTCAACCCCGGAGGCCTAGCCTTTTCTTCCCTCATCATAGATGTGGAGACGCCACCTTCTGTGTCCTGTACAACATTTGTGCGATACATAGCGCTGCGTCCGTGACCTCTATTTTTTTCACCCCTCCGATGTTTTTGTTTTCCTATACCGCATCTATATGATTTACCATTACCAGGATGACTGTCTTCCCACCATTCTGGATACCCAATAAGTTGGAAGCAACTTTCTAAATCATGTCCAGTTCGCTTGTAGTAGGAGCACGTATTTTTGTCCTTCACTTCATTCTGACCTCTATAGGGGGATTTCCCTTGTATGGAAAAGTCCATAACGTTGCCACGTTCTTCTGTCCCTCGAGCCATCATCTTCACACGCTCTTCTTGTACCAACATCGAGTAAACTCAATTCAAAGTTGGCAACAGATCTTGAGCGAGTAAGTTTGACCTCACTGTTCCATACAATATTCCATCTAATCCCATAAGAAAAAGGTGCACCTTCTCCCTTTCCCTTTTGTTTTCCAATATTTCACCAAGATTTCATGTGCATTTACCATTTGTTCAAGTCGGTATTTGATCAAAATTAGCAAGTTCTTCCCAGTTTTTTGTTAGTTTTTTATAGTAATTAACTATGGTCATGCCCTTTTGTTTATACTCCACAAGTTCAGCATTCAACTGCTGTATTCTTGGATCATTGGAGACCAAAAAACATTCTTTAATATTAATCCATAAATTTTTGGTGACTTCTATGTATGGTATAGACGAATGAAAAGTAGGCTCAATAGTATTCAGAATCCAAGAAACCAACAACGAGTTGATGGTCCACCAATATTCATGATTTGTCCACCAATCTTCATGATCTAGAGACTTCTCATCCGGTCTCCTGATTGTTCCGTCAATAAATCTTAACTTCTTCCTCTCCCTCAAGGCGGTCCTCATGGACCTTGCCCATTCATCATAGTTTTATCCCTTTAGAGCCACCTGTGTTATCAAAATCTCAGGCTTGTCATTAGATGTTAAATCGTATTGAGATATGGTCTTTCATTTGTTTGTTTCGTCACCACCACCAGTCCCGCCGGTAGCGGAGACACCTTTAATATTGATCCCTGCCATTTGTACGTCACTCCAAGTTCATAATGGTTTGGCTCGGCCTTGGCTCTGATACCTTACCAAACACGCAAGCACATAATAACCAAGTATGGAAGAGAAAGGCTGCCTTCTTTAATTAATTGACAAGGATACATACATACATACATACATACATACATACATATATATATATATATATATATATATATATATATATATATATATATATATATATATATATAAATATAAGTGTCATGAAGTGTCATGACCCAAAATCTCACTACAGGCGTCATGATGGCACTTAGTCTCTAAGATTAAGTAAGCCGATCATAATAATAATTCAAGCCCTTTTTTTTAATTCAATACAAGTATCAAAACCAACAGCGAAAATATTCAAACAACCTCCCAAGACTGGTAATACTGAATCACGAACTCTAACCGAATACATGAAATAATCTCAAGAATCGAATATACAAAACTGTTCGAATAATAATTGACAGTACAATAAAATGGAAAGACTCCAAGGGACTGCGATGACCAAGCAGCTCTACCTTGAATCCTTGCGATCAACACACTAACTCTGCTCGAGTCCAATATCTCCAGTACCTGGATCTGCACAAAAATGTATAAAAGTGTAGTATGAGTACACCACGGTCGGTACTCAGTAAGTATCAAGACTAACCTCGGCGGAGTAGTGATGAGATACAGTCAAGACAGTCACTGGTCTAATAACTTGTGCGATATAACACACAAAATAACAGGAAACAAATATCAATGATGACAACAAAAATCAATCAAGGATATAAACAACAAGGCCGCAAGAACACCATAAATATTGCTCAAACGAATAATGAACACAAGTACAACCAAGTAATCAAGTCCTTCAAATATAAATCTTTCACCTATAAGTTTATAACGACTCGGCTGGTCGTTTTGAGTGTATTAGCCCTGATCCCCAATTTACTGCTTTTTCCGTATCTGTTTCTGCTTATGTGACTTGCCGGGAGGTCTTGTTTTTGGTTTTAGAGTGTTTTGGGACACTTAGTCCCTAAAATAGAAGCTTAAGTTTTAGGATTTTGACCGTAGTCCGAATTATGTGAAGACGACTCCAGAATGGAGTTCTGTTGGTTTCGTTAGGTCCGTTGGGTGATTTTGGACTTAGGAGCATGTCCGGACTGTGAATTTGAGGTCGGTAGCTAATTTAAGCTTGAAATGGCAAAAGTTAAATTTTTGGAAAGTTTGACCAGGGGGTTAACTTTTTGATGTCGGGGTCGTATTCCGATTCCGGAAGTTGGAGTAGGTCCGTAATGTTGAATGTGACTTGTGTGTAAAAGTTTAGGTCAATCAGACGTGGTTTGGTATGGTTTGGCATTGTTTGTAGAATTTAAAGTTTCAAGTTCATTAAGTTTGGATTGGAGGGTGATTCATGTTTTTGTTGTTGTTTAAAGTGTTTTGAGGGCTCGACTAAGTTCGTATGGTGTTTAGGACTTGTTCGTATATTTGGTTGAGGTATTGGGGGCCTCGGGTGTGTTTCGGATGCCTAACGGTTTGAATTTGGACTTAGGCAAATTGTTGAAGCTTTGAAGCTTCTGGTATAATCGCACCTGCGGTGGGTGGGCACGCACGCGCGTTAGGCCAAGCGCAGAAGCGGGAATTGAGGAGATGTCCAGGGTCGCAGGTGCGACGGAATTTTCGCATCTATGAGCCCGCAGATGCGCTTGAAGCTCTGCAGATGCAGAGAGTGAGCTGGGGGAAAAGATCGCAGAAGCGGACCTTTGTCCGTAGGTGCGCACACGTAGGTGCGACCCCTTGCTCACAGATGCGGACCCAGTCCCTTTAGTCATTTATGCACCTGCGAGGAAAATTCCACAAGTGCGGTGTCGCAGGTGTGACAGTATGGCCGCAGATGCGGAAGACTGCGACAGTTTCGAGGGTTTGATTCCCATTTCGATTTGGGGATTTTGAGAGCTCGGTGTGAGGCGATTGTTTGATGTTTCTTCAAGAACATTATTGGGATAAGTGATTCTAACTCGAATTGGACTATATTTCATGAATCAATGGCTATTTTCACCATCTAATTAGGGATTTGAGTTGTAAATTTGGGGGGGAATTGGTAGAAACTTCATAGGCTAAAAGTTTGAGTTTTGGAAGGTGATTTGAGGTTGGATTCGAGTAATTCTTGTATGGTTGGACTCGTGAGTGGATGGGTGTTCGTATTTTGTGACTTTTTTCGGATTTCGAGGCGTGGGTCCGGGGGCCAGGTTTGAGGCTATTTCAGATTTTCGCTTATATTTTCGTGTTTTTCTTGTGGAATTGATTCTTTTAGCCTATATTAATAATATTGTACTATTTGTGGCTAGATTCGGGGTGTTTGGAGACTGATTCGAGGGGAAAAGGCATTTCAGAGTAGGATTTTGTGCGGTTTGAGGTAAGTAAGAGTTTTAAATCTGGTCCTGAGGGTATGAAACCCTGGATTATTGGATTATGTTAGTATTTTAGAGGTGACACACATGCTAGGTGACGAGCGTGTGTGCGTGCAACGTAAGAATTAGGACTTGGTCCATTCCGTGAAACCATAAAGTTGAATGACTTGTTGCTAGCTATATGCTCTCCCTGTGTTATATAAATTTGATTGCGAATCATGTTAGAAATCATGCTTAGGCTATGTGATGGTACTGTTGGGACCCGCAGAGGTCGCATACTTGTTGAATTACTTGCTAATTACTGTCTTGTACTTATTCATGGTTTTACTTGCATATCATATCTCAGTCTCTTCTTGATTCTTGTTGATGCACTATGGTTTCTGTGTTTGGTCCGATCTTTATGATTTCTGAGAGCCCTTGAGACTAAAGAGGTTGATGACTGAGTGAGGCCGAGGGCCTGTCTGTAAGGTATTGATACTATGGCACGTGAGTTGTCCGTGCATCACGTGAGTTATCCATGCGGATCCATATATTGATACTATAGCACATTAGTTGTCCGTGCAACACGTGAGTTGTTCGTGCGGATATAGCGCTTGGGCTGAAAGGAGCCCCTCCAGAGTCTGCACACTCCCAGTGAGTGCAGGTACCTATTGAGTGTGAGTACTGAGGGCTGAGAGCCAAGTATTTTGAGTTGTTGTGCCGAGTTGAGTGACTGTTGCCTTGAGAGGTTGTACATGCCTTTTTATTTGTTGATGCACTTAGTTGCTATCTGTCATTGTTGTGAAATTCCTGAAAGATTCTATAGCTGGATTACCAGAACTTTAACGGTATAAAACTGATTTGACTTAAACTGCCGGATGTGAAAGCATGTCTATTCTTTGCTGGAATTATTGAAAATGAACTGTAATTGTATAGCTCGTCACTACCTGCTCAGTTCCTTATTTATTTTTTGTTACTTACTGAGTTGGTTGTACTCACGCTATACCCTGCACTTCGTGTGCAGATCCAGGTGTTCCCGGTCATAGCGGGTGTTAATATTTGAGCAGCTGATTCCGGAGACTATCGAGGTAGTTACATGGCGTTCGCAGGCCTTGGCTCTCCTTCATTATCTTATTCTCATTTCAGTTCTTATTCCTTAGATGTGGTATTAGACTGCTCCTGGTATAGATACACATGTGCTCAGTGGCACCCCGATGTCGAGCTATTTTTCCGCACTTATGCTTGGGTTTTACCCCGTTTTTATGAAAGACTCCGGTTATTTTAAATATATTAATTCATTTCTGTTAAATGTTAAAACTGTTTTGGAGATGTCGGCTTGCCTAGTATCACAATAGGCACCATCACGACGGGTTAGGTTTTGGGTCTTGACAAGTTGGTATTAGAGCTTAGGTTACATAGGTCTCACGAGTCATGAGCAGGTTTAGTAGAGTCTTGCAGATCGGTTTGGAGACATATGTACTTATCTTCGAGAGGCTGCCGGACCCTTAGGAAATTTCACATTTTTGAATTCCTGTCATGCGAATCTTTTGATTCTGGTAACTACATTTCTGTTGTTCTAATTCTCTCACACATGGTGAGGACGCATACTACTGGACAGGATAGACAGCCACCGGTACCACCAATAAGGGCCGCGAGAGGTCGAGGTCGCGGTAGAGGCCACGGTAGAGGCAGAGGTGCAGCTCGCACCGCAACTAGGATTGCACCTGCAGATCCACTTGTTGCCCCAGTTCAAGAGCAGGCTCCAGTTCTGGATGAACCAGTGGGACCAGCTTAGGCACCACTTGTGCCCATTGGGATTCCAGGCCTTCAGGAGGCCTTAGCTCAGATTCTGACTGTGTGCACCAGTCTTGCTCAGGCGGTCTCTATTCCGGCCACAGCAGCCACTTCTCAAGCTGGGGTGATGCCCAGACTCCTGCCGCCCGTACTCCAGAGCAGGTGGTACAGGGACACTAGACACCGGGGGCACCACCAGCCCAGCCGGTTGCAGCTCCTCAGGACTATGTAGTTCTTGTCATTCCTGATGATGAGCAGCATAGATTGGAGAGGTTTGGGAGACTCTAGCCTCCATCTTTCAGTGGTACTGTGAGAGATGATGCACACGGCTTCTTGGACAGGTGTCAGAGGATACTCCATACAACAGGTATTCTAGAGACCAGTAGGGTCTCATTCACTACCTTTTAGTTCTATGGGGCTGCCTTTAGTTGGTGGGAGACTTATGAGAAGCGTAGGCCAGTCGGCGCAGCACCCCTTACCTAGCAGCAATTCTCCGATCTATTCCTGGAGAAGTTCGTGCCTCAGTCCCGCAGAGAAGAGCTACGCAGGCAGTTCGAGTAGCTTTGTTAGGGTGATATGTCCGTGACACAGTATGTAATGCGATTTTCAGAGTTAGCCCATCATGCTATCTGTTTGGTTCCCACAAACAGGGAGAGGATCAGGAGGTTCATAGATGGCCTCACTTTTCAGCTGCGATTGCTTATGACAAGAGAGAGAGTGTCTGGTGCTACCTTCGACGAGGTTGTCGACATTGATCGTCATATTGAGATGGTTCGCAGCTAGGAACGGGTTGAGAGGGAGGCCAAGAGGCCTCGTGGACAGGGTGGATTCACCGGTGTTCCTTCTGGGGGTCAGTTCCACCACGGTAGGGGTCGTCCTTTTAGACATGCTTAGACGGCTCCCCCAGTTCACCATGGTGCATCATCTGGCCATGGTTCACAGCTATCAGCAAGGCCAATCTTCATTCAGTGCACTACCAGCGCAGAGTTCTCACCTTGTCTCGTCAGCTCAGGTGTCTACGAGTAGTTCTTCGGGGTATCATGAGCAGCAGTTCCGTCAGAGGAGGGGCTATTTCCAATGCGGAGATTTTGGTCATATTAAGAGAGATTGCCCTAGGTTTTTGTGTGGACTCAACAACAGAGTTCTCGGCTGATGGAACTAGCACCATCAGCTTCACTACCCGCCCAGCCAGCTAAAGGTGGGGTTCAGTCAACTAGGGGTCGCCCTAGAGGGGGAGGCTGATCAGGGGGCGGCCAGGCCCGTTTCTATGCTCTTCCTGCCAGACCAGATGCCATTGCTTCGGATGCTGTGATTACAGGTATTGTCTCAGTTTGCCATAGAGATGCCTCGGTATTATTTGACACTGGCTACACTTACTCATATGTGTCCTCGTGTTTTGCTCATTATTTGGATATGCCCCGTGAGTCTCTAGTTTCATCTGTTCATGTATCCACTCCAGTGTGCAATACTATCATTGTGGACCGTGTATATCGATCATATATGGTGACTATTGGGAGTCTGGAGACTAGAGTGGATCTCTTGTTGCTTAGTATGGTCGATTTGGACGAGATTTTGGGTATGTATTGGTTGTCTCTATGTCATGCTATTCTAGATTGTCACGCTAAGACCGTGACGTTGGTGATGTCAGGATTGTCGAGGGTTGAGTGGAGCGGCTTCATTGACTATGTTCCCAGTAGAGTTATTTCATACTTGAAGGCTCAACGGATGGTTGAGAAGGGTTGTCTATCTTATCTAGCCTTTATGAGCGATGTTAGTGCAGAGACCCCTGCTATTGATTCTGTTCTGGTGGTGCGAGATTTCCCGGATGTGTTTCCTGCAGACTTGCCGGGCATGCCGCCCGATAGGGATATTGATTTCGATATTGATTTGGTGTCGGGCACTCAGCCCATTTCTATTTCACCATACCGTATGGCACCAGCTGAGTTGAAGGAGTTGAAGGAGCAGCTTCAGGAACTCCTTGATAAGGTGTTTATTCGGCCTAGCGTGTCACCTTGGGGTGTACCAGTTCTATTTGTGAAGAAGAAGAATGGTACTATGAGAATGTGCATTGATTACAGACAGTTGAACAAGGTCACAATCAAGAACAAGTAGCCTTTGTCGCGTATTGATTATTTGTTTTACCAGCTTCAGGGAGCGATGGTGTTCTCTAAGATTGATTTGAGGTCAGGGTATCACCAGCTGAAGATTCGGGACTCAGATATTCTTAAGACAACTTTCAGGAGCCGATATGGCCATTATGAGTTCCTTGTGATGTCTTTTGGGCTGACCAACGCCCCAACAGCGTTCATGCATCCGCTGAACAGTGTGTTTCAGCCTTATCTTGACTCATTCGTTATTGTATTCATTGATGACATCCTGGTGTACTCTCGTAGTCGGGAGGATCATGCCCAACATCTAAGGTTTGTGTTACAGCGGTTGAGGGAGGAAAAAAATTATGCAAAGTTATCCAAGTGTGAGTTTTGGCTCAGTTCAGTGGCGTTCTTGGGGCATGTGGTGTCCAGTAAGGGTATTCAGGTAGACCCGAAGAAGATAGAGGCGGTTCAGTGTTGGCACAAACTGTCCTCAGCCACGGAGATTCAGAGTTTTCTCGGTCTTGCTGGTTATTACCGCAGTTTTGTGGAGGGATTCTCATCCATTGCATCGCCCTTGACTAAATTGACCCAAAAGTATTCTCCTTTCAGGTGGTCGGAGGAGTGTGGGGAGTGCTTTCAGAAGCTCAAGACTTCTTTCACCACGACTCCAGTTCTATTTCTACCATCAGCTTTTGGTTCTTACACAGTGTATTGTGATGCCTCACGGATCGACATTGGGTGTTTTCTAATGTAGGAGGGTAGAGTTATTGCTTATGCTTCGCACTAATTGAAGCCCCATGAGTATAACTATCCTGTCCATGACCTTGCATTAGCAGCTATTATTCACGCCTTGAAGATTTGGTAGCACTATTTGTACGGGGTCCATTGTGAGATTTACACTAATCATCGGAGTTTGTAGCATCTGTTCAAACAAAAGGATCTTAACTTGCGTCAGTGGAGGTGGTTAGAGCTTCTTAAGGACTATGATATCACCATTTTGTACCATACCGGGAAGGCCAATGTGGTGGCCGACGCTTTGAGTCACTGGGCAGAGAGTTTGGGGAGCTTAGCATATCTTCCAGCAGCAGAGAGGCCATTGGCATTGGAAGTTCAGACCTTAGCTAGCCAATTTGTTAGATTGGATGTTTCTGAGCCGAGTCGAGTATTTCCTTGTGTGGTCTCTCGGTCTTGTCTTTATGATCGAATCAGGGAGAATCAGTATGATGATCCCCATCATCTTGTCCTTAAGGACACGGTCCATCACGGTGATGCTAAGGAGGTCATTATTGGGGATGATGGTGCATTAAGAATGCATGGCAATCTATGTTTGCCCAACGTGGATGGTTTGCGTGAGTTGATTCTCCAGGAGGCTTACAGTTCACGGTATTCTATTCATCCGTGTGCCGCGAAGATGTATCAGGACTTGAGACAGCATTACTGGTGGAGGAGAATGAAGAGGACATAATGGAGTATGTAACTCGGTGTCTAAATTTCCAGCAGGTGAAGTATGAGCATCAACGACCAGGTGGGTTGCTTCAGAAGTTAGAGATTCCGGAGTGGAAATGGGAGTGTATCACTATGGATTTTGTTGTTGGGCTTCCACGGACTCAACGGAAGTTTGATGCAGTTTGGGTGATTGTAGACCGGCTGAACAAGTCAGCTCATTTCATTCCTATAATGACTACCTATTCTTCCGAGCAGCTGGCTCGAGTGTATATTCGCGAGATCGTCAGGCTTTATGGCGTACCAGTATCTATCATCTCGGACTGGGGTACGCAGTTTACATCACTGTTCTGGAAGGCCGTACAACATAAGTTGGGGACTCGAGTGGAGTTGAGCACAGCATTTCACCCTCAGACGGACGGACAGTTCGAGCGCACAATTCAGATATTAGAGGATATGCTTTGTGCATGTGTGATGGAGTTTGGGGGTTCGTGGGATCAGTTCTTGCCTCTAGCGGAGTTTTCTTACAACAACAGTTACCAGTTGAGCATCCAGATGGCACCGTGTGAGGCTCTGTATGGTAGGCGATACAGGTCTCCAGTGGGTTGGTTTGAGTCGGTCGAGGCTAGATTATTGTGTATAGACTCGGTTCAGGATTCTCTGGAAAAGGTTAAGATGATTCCGGATAGACTACGCACAACCCAGTCCAGACAGAAGAGTTATACGGATCGGAAGGTTTGTGATGTTGCATTCATGGTTGGAGAGCGGGGCTTGCTCTGAGTGTCACCCATGATGGGTGTTATGAGGTTCGGGAAAAAGGGCAAGCTGAGGCCGAGGTTTATCAGCCATTTGAGGTATTGCGACGTGTTGGGGAGGTTGCTTATGAGCTTGCCTTGCCTTCCAGTCTAGCGGGAGTTCATCTAGTATTACATGTTTCTATCATCCGGAAGTATCACGGAAATCCATCTCACGTGTTGGATTTCAGCTCTGTCCAGCTGGACAAGGATTTATCTTATGTTGAAGAGCCAGTGGCTATATTGGACAGGCAGGTCAGAAAGCTAAGGTCAAAGAATATTGCTTCCGTGAAGGTTTAATGGAGGGGTCAGCCAGTCGAGGAGGCGACTTGGGTGACCGAGCATGATATGCGCAGCCGTTATCCTCATCTTTTCACCACTTCAGGGTTGTCTCAATGCTCGTTCGAGGATGAACGATTATTTTAAAAGGGGGAGGATGTAATGATCCGGCCGGTCGTTTTGAGTGTATTAGCCCCGATCCTCTATTTAATGATTTACCCGTATCTGTTTCTGCTTATGTGACTTGTCAGGAGGTCTTGTTTTTGGTTTCGGAGTGTTTTGGGACACTTAGTCCCTAAAACGGAAGCTTAAGTCTTAGGATTTTAACCGTAGTCAAAATTGTGTGAAGATGACTTCGGAATGGAGTTCCGTCGATTTTGTTAGCTCCTTTGGGTGATTTTGGACTTAGGATCGTGTCCGGACTGTGAATTAGAGGTTGGTAGCTAATTTAGGCTTGAAATGGCGAAAGTCAATTTTTTGGAAGTTTGACCGGAGGGTTGACTTTTTGATGTCGGGGTCGGATTCCGATTCCGGAAGTTGGAGTACGTCCATAATATTGAATGTGACATGTGTGCAAAATTTGAAGTCAATCGGACGTGGTTTGGTATGGTTTGGCATCATTTGTAGAATTTGGAGTTTCAAGTTCATCAAGTTTGGATTGGAGGGTGATTCATGTTTTTGTTGTTGTTTGATGTATTTTGAGGGCTCGACTAAGTTTGTATGGTGTTTTAGGACTTGTTGGTATGTTTGGTTGAGGTCTCAGGGTCCTCGAGTGTGTTTCGGATGCTTAACGGTTTGAATTTGGACGTAGGCAAATTGCTGAATCTTTGAAGCTTGCGCAGAAGCGGGAATTAAGGAGATGGCCAGGGGTTGCAGGTGCGAGGAAATTTCAGCATCTGTGAGCCCGCAGATGCACTTGAAGCTCTGCAGATGCGGAGAGTGAGATGGGGGGAAAGATCACAGAAGCAGACCTTTGTCCCCAGGTGCGCACACGAAGGTGCGACCCCTTGCTCGCAGATGCAGACCCAGTCCCTTAAGTCATTTCCGCACCTGCGAGGGAAATTCCGTAGGTGCGGCATCAAAGGTGCGACAGTATGTGCGCAGATGCGGAAGACTAGGCAGAAAATGGGATTTCAAGGGTTTGATTCCCATTTCGATTTTGGGACTTTGAGAGCTCGGTGTGAGGTGATTGTTTGAGGTTTCTTCAAGAAGATTGTTGGGGTATATGATTCTAACTCGGATTTGACTATATTTCATGAATCTATTGCTATTTTCACCATCTAATTAGGGATTTGAGTTGTAAATTTGGGGGGGAAATGCTAGAAACTTCATAGGCTAAAATTTCGAGATTTGGAAGGTGATTTGTGGTTAGATTCGAGTAATTCTTGTATGGTTGGACTCGTAATTGGATGGGTGTTCGTATTTTGTGACTTTTTTTGGATTTCGAGGCGTGGGCCCGGGGGTCGGGTTTGAGTCTATTTCGGATTTTGGCTTATAATTTCGTATTTTTCTTGTGGAATTGATTCTTTTAGCCTATATTAATTATATCGTACTGCTTGTGGCTAGATTCGGGGAGTTTGGAGACTGATTCGAGGGGCAAAGGCATTTCAGAGTAGGATTTTGCGTGGTTTGAGGTATGTAACAGTTTTAAATCTGGTCCTGAGGGTATGAAACCCCAGATTATTGGATTATGTGAGTATTTTGGAGGTGACGCACATGTTAAATGACGAGCGTGTAGGCGTGCACCGTAAGAATTGGGACTTAGTCCATTCCGTGAAACTGTAAAGTTGAATAACTTGTTTCTAGCTATATGCTCTCCCTGTGTTATAGAAATTTGACTGCGAATCATGTTAGAAATCATGCTTAGGCTATGTGATGGTACTGTTGGTACCCTTAGAGGTCGCGTACTTGTTGAATAACTTGTTAATTATTGTCTTTTACTCAGTCATGATTTTACTTGCGTATCATATCTCAGTCTCTTCTTGATTCTTGTTGATACATTATGTTATCTTTGTTTGGGCCGATCTTTGTGATTTTTGAGAGCCCGAGAGACTAGAGAGGATGATGACTAAGTAAGGCTGAGGGCCTATCTGTGAGATATTGCACGTGAGTTGTCCGTACAGCACGTGAGTTGTCCGTGCGGATCCACATATTGATACTATAGCACATGAGTTGTCCATGCAGCACGTGAGTTATCTATGCAGATATAGCGCTTGGGCTAAAAGGAGCCCCTCCGGAGTCTGCACACCCCCAGTGAGTGCATGTACCTATTGAGTGTGAGTACTGAGGGCTGAGAGCCGAGTATCTTATGCTGTTGTGCCGAGTTGAGTGACTGTTGCCCTGAGAGGCTGTACTTGCTTTTTTATTTGTTGATGCACTTAGTTGCTATTTGTCATTGCTGTGAAATTCCTGAAAGATTCTATATCTGGATTACCTGAACTTTAAATGTATAAAACTGATTTGACTTAAACTGCAGGATGTGAAAGCATGTCTATTCTTTGCTGGAATTATTGAAAATGATTTGTAATTGTATAGCTCTTCACTACCTGCTGAGTTCCTTATTTATTTTTGTTACTTACTGAGTTGGTTGTACTCACGCTACACCCTGTACTTCGTATGCAGATCCATGTGTTCCCGGTCGTAGCGGGTGTTGATATTTGAGCAGCTGATTCTGGAGACTATCGAGGTAGCTGCATGGCGTTCGCAGGCTTTGGCTCTCCTTCATTATCTTATTCTCATTTCATTTCTTATTTTTACATGTTGTATTAGATTGCTCCTAGTATAGATGCTCATGTACTCAGTGGCACCCCAATGCCAGGCTATTTTTCCGCACTTATGCTTGGGTTTTACCCCGTTTTTATGAAAGACTCTGGTTATTTTAAATATATTAATTCATTTCTGTTAAATGTTGAAAGTGTTTTGGAGATGTCGGCTTGCCTAGTGTCATGATAGGCACCATCACGACAGGTTAGGTTTTGGGTCGTGACAAAGTTTTTCAAATAAAAATCTTTAGAATATAAATCTTTCAAATAAATATATTTCGAATATACTCCCTTCAAATAAATATCTTTCAAATATAATTCTTTCAAATAAATATCCTTCAATATATAATCCAATAATATTTTTGAATATATTTTTTTTAAATAAAAGTCACCTTATGATACCTCATTTCATAATTACAAAAATACGGGTCTCAGCCCACTTTCTTATTTCCATGGAAACTCGTGCCCATATTTTTATTACAACTGCATGAGCAACTCACATGCCAAAATATCAATATATAAGATGTGCACGGATAACTCACGTGCCAATAATAAAATCATCATTTACTCGCGGAAACTTGTGCCCACATCTCATTTCACAATTGTATGGACAACTCACGTGCCAATATCGTAATCATTATATATCCACGGCACCTCGTGCCCACATTTCATATCACAATCGCACGGACAACTCATGTGCCAATAACATAATCTGCCCAGCAGTTGCCACAGGCTCACAATTTCAACATGTATTAGACTGTTATCAAATTTATTGAATCAACAAAACAAGTTGCACAAGATATAAAAGAAATCACAAGGAAATCACAACATCGCATAAAAATCACCAACACAATAATCTCGCATCATCACAGATCATCCCTGACAATAGCCACCCTTATATCTCCTATAGCCACCCGTATCACTCCATATAATAGCCACCCTTATCCCTCCGCCCCGACAATATCAATAGCCACCCTTATCCCTCCACCCTGACAATATCAATAGCCACATTTATCGCTCCTATAGCCACCCTTATCACTCCTATAATAGCCTCCCTTATCGGTCCATTTAATAGCCTCCCTTATCGCTCCGTTTAATAGCCTCCCTTATCACTCCGCCCAAACAATATCCCAGCACACATAACAATAATAAAATGCCACCCATATACCTGCATAATATTAACAATAAAATTCCACCCTTATACGCCGTACAATAGTAACCCAAATCACACAATAATTTACATAGAAGATTATCACAACAACACCACATAATCAACTCGTAATTACAAATTGCCCGTAGACCACAACCTTTCCAAAAGTACAACAAAATCAATTAATTTCACAGCAAATAGCCCAAGGCTCTGCACAACATATATAAAACCCTAAAAAACAATAACAAGGATGAAAAAATAGCTCAGCACAGGACAACGTCTTCTTTAATCCAAATTCAGATAATTATACAAATGCCTCTTTTTAAACTTATTTAATTAATTATTTCCAGCAAATGTCAACTCAACAAACACACAGGATTCACATAAAATCAAAGTTGCAATCACACCAAATTATAATATAAAAACAAATACGCAAACAAGGATTTGAGGTATGGCAAATAGAAGATTTAATAAATGCCAACAATTATTCAATTTAATATATAAAAATGCATAAGACTTTAAACCAATTAAATTTGTATATATAAGCCCTAGTACGTATTCTTCACATCGCGTACACGACGTTCAATCACACAATTTCCACATAAGACTCAATGTCTAAGAGATAATTCCCCCACTCAAGGTTAGGCACGATACTTACCTTTTTGAAGTTTGGCCGATACTCCAAGCCAGCTTCTGCCTAGCTCCCTTTCCAATCACTTCTGAGATGGTTTTCTCTCTTTTGCGAGGTTGCTTCTGTGATCAAATTCTCGCAAAAGCGGTTGCACCAGTTGCTGTCCAGAAACAACAGAAATTCCAACAGCTTCAACAAGTCGCCAAACGATCCGAACCCCGTCCGAAACTCATCCGAGCCACTCAGGACCTTAACCAAATATACCAACACATCTTAAACTACTATGTGAACTTAGTCGAGTCCTCAAACCATGTCAAACAACGCTAAAATTATAAGTCGCGCCTCGAATCGAATTATGAGTTTTCAAATCTTTCAACTTCTATAATTTGTGCCGAAACATATTAAATCAATCCGGAATCACTTCAATTTCCGTAAATTACGTAATGGAGTTGTTCCAATTTCCGTAATCAAATTCTGACCTCGTTATCAACCAATCGACTTACGGTCGAATTTATGAATATTTCAAGAACTTCATTTTCCAACTTTTCGCCGAAATGTGCCGATTGCCCTACGGACGTCCAAATCCAAATACGGACATACGCCTAAGTTCAAAATCACCATACGAAACTATTGACATCATCAAAATTCCATTCCGGAGTCGTTTGCTCAAAAGTCAAACTCTGGTCAACTTTTTTCATTTAAGCTTCAAAAATAAAAATTGTTCTTTCATTTAAATTCCGAATCTTCCGAATACCATACTCGACCACACAAGCGGGTCATAATACATATTATGAATTTGCCCAGGACCTTAAGTCGCAGAACAGAACCTTAATTCTTAAAATGACAAGTCGGGTCGTTACATTCTCCCCCTCTTAAACATACATTCGTCCTCGAACGTCTCAAGAATTATTATGAGGACATTAAATTATTGAGTGTATTCTTATACACATACTCGCGGATGATTCTACGTCACCGCAAATTTAACATGGGTCCGACAACACTTGAGATTATTTTTCTTAACCACATTTATAAATTTTACAATCTAAACATTTTCAAAAGGCCTCATTTTCACATCTCTGGTCATAATAGTTATTCATAATTAATTCCAGCATCGTCAATTAACCTCACATTATCCCAAAACCTCGTTTCAAATTTCTCACAACACTGACAGCAACACGCGAGGCATGAAGACCTCATAATTATTTACCTGGATTAACGAGTAACATTTAACGCCACCTGGGCACTCATCTCGGAGGCTAAAACTCAATAACTACAGCACTGATATGGCTAAATATGCACAGAACAGATAAAAGAATTATCAAATAACCTTAACAGGCATGACACCCTATTGGTACTATAATACAAATTAAATTTCACAAAGGTAGAATTCAAAACTCATGAATTTAATCACAAGGATCTCATCCTAGTATAACTTCAACTGCGGCACGTAGCCCGGGATAAACATATCAAATCACAATAAACCGCGAGGATACCATCCTCAACTCTGAATCAAAAGTACTTTTCACATTATGCCAATTGAAACTTTTCATTTCTTTTTCTTCTTTTCATAAGTTCCGATAAATAATTTCACAACACATAATGAACCCTCATATCGGTAGGGCATATAATTCACAAAGGTTTAATCAAACTATCCCGAATTTATATCAAAACCCACCATAGTGAGTAATAGGAAGTCACATTTCGACTCATAGCACATAATAGTGTACAAAACAAAAATGACAGACACGGGCTAACACCATCATATCTCCCAATGGTGATAAACACGGGAATGGAGTACAAATTCACAAACTCACCATAGAAGGATCATAAAAAGAGCTTTCACCTCGATAATCGGAAGTGAATCAAAATAAGACTAGTGCTCCTCTATTATAAATTAAATCATACCTATAACGACACTATCAGGTATATCGTCCTCAGCCAATTCATAGCAATTATATCAACGGGCCAGCCGTCACCCTCTTGGGCGCCCTCTTCCCGCCTGTCCTCCACCCCTAACTGGCTGTGCACGTGGAGTATTAACTGGAATAAAGCCTGTAGCCTGAGTGTTTTGATTAAATTTGCATTTCCCAAGTCTGGGACAATCTCTTATGATGTGCCTGGTATCACCACACTCATAACAACCCCTCTGAGGTGGTGCACTAAATGTATTAACTGGAGAACTACGAGTACTCTGAATTGCAGACTGGGTTGACCGACTGCCCGAGCCTCCGCCATGATGAGTCATAGCTATCGAGTAAAATCCATTGAATCCTCTAGAGTTCCGAGACTTTTTGGCCTCCATAGACTCCTTTTCCTCACTTCAAACACATTCTAACATTCTGGCAATTTCTACTAATTACTGAAATGGAATGTCAGTTTGCAACTCTCGAGCCATACATATTTTAAAATCATAATCGAGCCCTTCAATGAATCTGCGGACTCGCTCTCTAACTGTAGGAACCAAGATAGGTGCATGACGGGCTAACTTACTGAACCTGATAGCATATTCTGACACCATCATGGTACCCTGATGCAACCATTGAAACTCTATGTGCCATGCATCTCGGAGAGTCTGGGGAACAAACTCTTTGAAAAACATTTCATAAACCTGAGCCCAAGTTGGTGGTGTTGCATTGGCTGGTATGCCCTCTTCATAAGCTTGCCACCATTGATACCCTGCTCCTGGCTAGTAAAGGCAACTTCGCTCACTTCCACAATACTCATGGTGCGGAGAATATGGTGACACTTTTCTAGAAATCCTTGGGCATCCTTGGTATCTCTGCCACTGAAGGTAGGTGGACTATACCTCTTAAATCTCTCAAGTCTCTTTTATATTTCTTTTGATGCCTCTAGCCTGAACTCATGCTGAACCATAATAACATGCTGCACCGGTACTATACCCGACACCTGACCAATGTAAACCTACTGCTCTGGAATACGGGCGATAGGAGTCTGAACATCTCCCCCAATCTGTGAAATATTTGGTGAAACGGAGATCAATCCCGCCTAATTTAATATACCAAACATATTCAGGAACTGTGCTACCGTCTCCTGAAGTCCGGAGGTAATAATAGGTGTCTCTGGTGTGTGTCCCCCAACTAGAGCTACGGGCAGCTCCCCAACTGCCCTTCTAACCGGTGATCCAGCTGTGACACGTGCCCTTCCTCAGACTCTACCTTGACCTCTACCTCGTCCCCGGCCTCTTCCGACCCTAGCAATATGTGCGGGTGTTTGCTCAGCTGACCTGGTAGCACGTGTCCTCACCATCTGTGAGAGAATAGAGATACAAGGGCTCAAATTCCAAAATCAACAATTTTCACACGACAGGAATAAAGAAGTGGAAATTTCCGAACAGTTTTGTAGCCTTACGAAGATAAGTACAGACTTCTCCGTACTTACCCGCAAGACTCTACTAGACTCGTTCGTGAATCGTAGAACCTGTGAACCTAGGGCTCTGATACCAAATTGTCACAACCAAAAACTCCACCACTGGCATCGTGATGGCACTTAGTCTCTAAGACTAAGTAAGCCGATCATAATAACAATTCAAGCCCTTTTTTTTTGAATTCAATACAAATGTCAAAACCAACAACGGAAATATTAAAACAACCTCCCAAGACTGGTAATACTGAGTCACGAACTCTAAGTGAATACATGAAATTATCTCAAGGATCGAATATACAATACTGTTCGAATAATAATTGACAGAACAATAAAATGGAAAGACACCAAGGGACTGCGACGACCAAGCAGTTCTACCTTGAATCTTTGCAATCAACACATTAACTATGCTCGAGTCCAATATCTCCAGTGCCTGGCTTTGCATAAATATGTGCAAAAGTGTAGTATGAGTACACCACGGTTAGTACTCAGTAAGTATCAAGACTAACCTCGGTGGAGCAGTGACGAGATACAGTCTAGACACTCACCGGTCTAATAACTTGTGAAATATAGCATAAAAAATATCAGGAAACAAATAGCAATGATGGCAACAAGAATCAATCAAGGATATAAACAACAAGGCCACAAGAACACCATAAATATTGCTCAAACGAATAATGAACACAAGTACAACCAAGTAATCATGTCCTTTAAATATAAATCTTTCATCTATAAGTTTTTCAAATAAAAATCTTTAGAATATAATCCTTTCAAATAAATATATTTCGAATATACTCCCTTGAAATAAATATATTTCGAATATAATACTTTCAAATAAATATCCTTCAATATAATTCTTTCAAATAATATTTTTGAATATAATTCTTTCAAATAAAAGTCACCCTGTGACATCTCATTTCATAATCATAAAAGTACGGGTCTCATCCCACTTTCATATTTCCACGGAACCTTGTGCCCACTTTCACGTGCCAAAATATCAATATATAATATCCGCACGGATAACTTACGTGCCAATAATAAAATCATCATTTACTCGCGGCAACTCATGCTCATATCTCATTTCACAACTACATGGACAACTCACGTGCCAATAACGCAATCATTATATATCCACGGCACCTCGTGCCCATATTTCATATCACAATCGCATGGACAACTCACGTGCCAATAACATAATCCGCTCGGCAATAGCCACATGCTCACAGTTTCAACATGTGTTAGACTGTTATCAAATTTATTTAATTAACAAAATAAATTGCACAAGATATAAAAGAAATCACAATGAAAACACAACATCACATAAAAATCACCAACACAATAATCCCACATCATCACAGATCATCCATGACAATAGCCACCCTTATATCTCCTATAGCCATTGTATCACTCAATATAATAGCCACCCTTATCCCTCCGCCCCAACAATATCAATAGTCACCCTTATTCCTCCACCTTGACAATATTAATAGCCATACTTATCGCTCATATAGCCACCCTTAATACTCCTATAATAACCTCTCTTATCGCTCCGTTTAATAGCCTCCCTTATCACTCCGCCTAGATAATATCCCAACACACATAACAACAATGAAATGCCACCCTTATACCTATATAACATTAACAATGGAATGCCACCCTTATACGACATACAACAGTAACCCAAATCACACAACAATTTACACAAAATATTATCACAACAACCCCTCATAATCAACTCGTAATTACAAATTGCCCGTAGGCCACAACCTTTCCAAAAGTACAACAAAATCAATTAATTTCATAGAAAATAACCCAAGTATCAACACAACGTATATAAAACCTCAAAAATAATAACAATGATGGAAAAATAGCTCAGCACAGGATAATGCCTTCTTTAATCCAAATTTCAGATAATTATACAAATGCCTCTTTTTAAACTTATTTAATTAATTATTTTCAGGAAATATCAACTCAACAAACACATGGGATTCACATAAAATCAAAGTGGCAATCACACCAAATTATCATATAAAAACAAATTCGACAAACAAGGATTTGAGGTATGGCAAATAGAGGATTTAATAAATGCCAACAATTATTCAATTTAAT
Organism: Nicotiana tomentosiformis; assembly: GCF_000390325.3. NCBI lineage: Eukaryota > Viridiplantae > Streptophyta > Magnoliopsida > Solanales > Solanaceae > Nicotiana > Nicotiana tomentosiformis. Next base: position 11,139,050 of record NC_090814.1, read on the forward strand.
ACATAAAAATTCCTAAGACTTTAATCCAATAAAATTTGCACATATAAGCCCTAGTACGTACTCGTCACCTCACGTACACGACTTTCAATCAAACAATTTCCACATAAGACTCAATGCCTAAGGGGTAATTCCTCCACTCAAAGTTAGGCAAGATACTTACCTTTTTGAAGTTAGGCTGATACTCCAAAATCGCCTTCTTGCTTGAATTGACTTCCAGACAGCTCAAATCTATCCAAATTATTTGTATAACTTCATTAAAATTCATCGTAAATAATTTCGGATAATAAAACATCGACTTAAAATTTTACATTTAAAAGTCAACCAAAAGTCAATGCGGGGCTCGCTTATCGAAACCTGACAGAATTATCACGAAATCCGAACAACCATTCCGATAGGAGTCCAACCATACCAATTTTATCAAATTTCGATAATAACTCGACCTCCAAAACTTAAATTTTCGTTCTTGAAAAGTTTTGCAAAAACCTTGATTTCTTCCATTTAAATTTGAAATAAATGATGAATATAACAATGGATTTATGAAATACAATAACTTTAGGATATAGGACACTTACCCAAGTCGAAGTCGTAAAGAACTCCTCCAAAATCGCCCAAAAATTGAGCTCCAAAATCTCAATCGAAAATGGCGAAATGACCATTTTTGGTCCTTAAGTTTCTGCCCAGTTTCACACCTGCGGGCAAATTTGTCGCGCCTTCGAGCTCACTTCTGTGAGTAAAATCACGCTTCTGTGCTGCCTCTGCTTTTGCGAGGACTGTTGACGCACCTACGATGTTGCTGGTGTGAAAGAAATTTTGCTTCTGCGAGAAACCACCAAGCTGCCAGCTTCCGCTTCTGCGTTTCAGTGATCGCACCTGCGATGTCGTAGGTGCGGAAATGTCCGCTTCTGCGAGTTCAAGCCTACTTCTGCCCAGCTCCCTTTCCACTCGCTTTTGCGAGGTCGCTTCTGCGATCAAATTCTCGCAGAAGCGGTTGCACCAGTTGCTGTCCAGAAACAACAGAAATTCCAAGAGCTTCAACAAGTCGCCAAACGATCCGAACCCCGTCCGAAACTCATCCAAGCCACTCGGGACCTTAACCAAATATACCAACACGTCTTAAACTACAATGTGAACTTAGTCGAAACCTCAAACCACGTCAAACAACGCTGAAATTATAAGTCGCGCCTCAAATCGAATTATGAGTTTTCAAATCTTCCAACTTCTATAATTTGCGCCTAAACATATTAAATCAATACGGAATGACTTCAAATTTTGCACACAAGTCATAAATGACATAATGGAGTTCTTCCAATTTTCGGAATCGAATTTTAACCTTTTTATCAACCAATCGACTTACGGTCGAATTTATGAATATTTCAAGAACTTCATTTTTTAACTTTTCGCCGAAATGTGCCGAATTGTCCTACGGACATCCAAATCCAAATACGGATATATGCCTATGTCCGAAATCACCATAGAAAACTATTGACATCATCAAAATTCCATTACGGAGTCGTTTGCTCAAAAGTCAAACTTCGGTCAACTCTTTTCATTTAATCTTAAAAAATAAGAATTGTTCTTTCAATTAAATTCTGAATCTTCCAAAAACCAAACTCGACCACACACGCGAGTCACAATATATATTACAAAGTTTCTCAGGACCTTAAGTCGCTGAACGGAACGTTAATTTTTAAAACGACAAGTCGGGTCGTTGCATTCTCTCCCTCTTAAACATACATTCGTCCTCGAACATGCCAAGAATTATTATGATGACATTAAATTACCGAGTGTATTCTTACACACATACTCACGGGTGATTCTACGTCATCGCAAATTTAACATTGGTCCGACAACACCATCTCAGTTGAGATTATTTCTTTTAACCACATTTAAAAACCTTAAAACCAATTTCTTACACTCCAAGCATTTTCAAAAGGCCTGATTTTCACATTAACACACGGTATTAGCTTCAACTGGCTGTAGCAACTCGTGCCTATGCACACGTCATACGTATGCCCATAACCACATCTCTGGTTATAATAGTTATTCATAATTAATACCAGCATCGTCAATTAACCTCACATTATCCCAAACCCTCGTTTCAAATTTCTCACAACACTGATAGCAACACGCGAGGCATGAAGACCTCATAATTATTTACCCGGATTAACGAGTCAAATTTAATGCCACCTGGGAACTCACCCCGTAAGATAAAACTTAATAATTATATCACGAATATGGCTAAATATGCACAAAATACATAAAAGAATTATCAAATAAACCTAACAGGCATGACTTCCAATTGGTACTATTGTACAAATTAAATTTCACAAAGGGAGAATTTAAAAGGCATGAATTTAATTACAAGGATCTCATCCTGGTATAACTTCCACCGCGGAACGTAGGCCGAGATAAACATATCAAATTACAATATATAGCGAGGATCCCATCCTCAACTCAGAATTACATGTACTTTGCACATTATGCCAACTGAAAATTTTCATTTCTTTTTCTTCTTTTCATAAATTCCGATAAACAATTTCACAATACATAATGAACCCTCATATCTGTAGGGCATAAAATTCAAAATATTTTAATCAAACTATCTCGAATTTATATCAAAACCCACTATAGTGAGTAATAGGAAGTCACATTTGGACGTAATAGGAAGTCACATTTGGACTCATAGCCCACAACAGTGTAAAAAACAAAAATAATAGACACGGGCTAACACCATCAAATCTCCCAACGGGGATAAACACGGGAGTGGAGTACAAATTCAGAAACTCACCATAAAAGGACCTTGCAAGGATCTTTCACCTCGATAATCGAAAGCGAATCAAAATAAGAATAGTGCTCCTTTATTATAAATTAAATCATACCTGTAATGACACCATCAGGTGTATCGGCCTCAGCCAATTCATAGCATTTATATCAACGGGCCGGCCCTCCCCCTCTTGGGCGCCCTCTACCCACCTTTCCTCCACCCCTAACTGGCCGTGCACATGGAGTATTAACTGGAATAAAGCCTGTAGCCTGAGTGTTTTGATTAAATTCGCCTCTCCCAAGTCTGGGACAATCTCTCAAGATGTGCCTGGCAACACCACACTCATAACAACCCCTCTGAGGTCAAGGCTTCTTGTGCTGAGTCTGTGCCAGATAACTGGAATAATCACTGTAAGAACCGCGTGCTGGTGGTGCACTAAAATTATTAACTGGAGCACTACGAGTACTCTGAATTGCGGGCTGGGCTGACCGACTGCCCGAGACTCCGCCATGATGAGTCATAGCTGCATAGTAGAATCCACTAAATCCTCCAGAGTTCCGAGACATATTGGCCTCCTTAGACTCCTTTTCCTCACTTCGAACACGTTCTAACACTTTGGCAATCTTTACTAAATTCTGAAATAGAATGTCATTATGCAACTCTCGAGCCAGACATAATTTAAAATCGTAATCGAGCCCTTCAATAAATCTGCAGACTCGCTCTCTAACTGTAGGAACCAAGATAGGTTCATGACGGGCTAACTCACTGAACCTGATAGCATATTCTGACACCGTCATAGTGCCCTGATACAACCATTCAAACTCTGTGCGCCACGCATCCCGAAGAGTCTGGGGAACAAACTCTTTCAAAACCATTTCCGAAAACTGAGCCCAAGTTGGTGGTGTTGCATCGGCTGGTCTGCTCTCTTCATAAGCTTGCCAGCATTGATACGCTGCTCCTGACAACTAAAATGTAGTAAAGGAAACTTCGCTCACTTCCACAATACCCATGGTGCGGAGAATACTGTGACACTTTTCTAGAACTCCCTAGGATTCCTCGGTAGCTGTGCCACTGAAGGTAGGTGGACTATACCTCTTAAATCTCTCAAATATCTTTTATTCTTCTTCCGATGCCTCTAGCCTGATCTCAGGCTGAACCGTAATAACATGCTGCACCGGTACTATACCCGAAACCTGACCAATGTGAACCTGCTGCTCTGAAGTACGGGCGATAGGAGTATGAACTTCTCCCCAAATCTGTGAAATATTTGGTGAAACGGAGATCAATCCCGCTTGATTTAATGTACCAAACATATTCAGGAACTATGCTAAAGTCTCCTGAAGTCCGGGGGTAATGATAGGTGTCTCTGGTGCCCGTCCCCTAACTGGAGCTACTGGCGGTTCCCCAACAGCCCCTCTGACCGGTGTTCCAGATGTGACACGTGCCCTTCCTCGGACTCTACCTCGATCTCTACCTCAGCCCCGGCCTCTTGCGGCCCTAGCAATATGTGTGGGTGTTTGCTCAGCTGACCCGGTAGCATGTGTCCTCACCATCTATAAGAGAATAGAGATACAAGGGCTGAAATTCCAAAACCAATAATTTCCGCACGACAGGAATGAAAGAAGTGGAAATTTCCTAACAGTTATGTAGCCTCTCGAAGAGAAGTACAGAAGTCTCTGTACCGAGCAACACTCTACTAGACTTGTTCGTGATTCATAGAACATATGAACCTAGGGCTCTGATACCAACTTGTCACGACCCAAAATCCCACCACAGGCATCGTGATGGCACTTAATCTCCAAGACTAAGTAAGCCGATCATAATAACAATTCAATTCTTTTTTTAATTTAATACAAGTGTCAAAACCAACAGCGGAAATATTCAAAAAACCTCCCAAGACTGGTAATATTGAGTCATGAACTCTAGCTGAATACATGAAATGATCTAAAGGATCGAATATACAATACTATTCGAATAATAATTGATAGTACAATAAAATTAAAAAACTCCAAGGGACTACGACGATCAAGCAGCTCTACCTTGAATCCTTGCGATCAACACACTAACTCTGCTCGAGTCCAATATCTCCAGTACTTGGCTCTGCAAATAAATATGCAGAAGTGTAGTATAAGTACACCACGGTCGGTACTCAATAAGTACCAAGACTAACCTTGGTAGAGTAGTGACTAGATACAGTCAAGACACTCACTAGTCTAATAACTTATGCAATATAGCATACAAAATAATAGGAAATAAATTGCAATGATGGCAACAAGAATCAATCAAGGATATAAACAACAAGGCCACAAGAACACCATAAATATTTCTCAAACGAATAATGAACACAGGTACAACCAAGTAATCAAGTCCTTCAAATATAAATCTTTCACCTATAAGTTTTTCAAATAAAAATCTTTATAATATATACCTTTCAAATAAATATATTTTCGAATATACTCCCTTCAAATAAATATATTTCGATTACACTTCTTTTAAATAAATATCCTTCAGTATAATTCTTTCAAAAAATATTTTTGAATATAATTCTTTCAAATAAAGGTCACCCTGTGACACCTCATTTCATAATTATAAAAATACGGGTCTCAGCCCACTTTCATATTTTCACGGCATCTCGTGCCCATATTTTTATCACAATTGCACGAGCAACTCACGTGCCAAAATATCAATATATAAGATCTGTACGGATAACTCACGTACCAATAATAAAATCATTAAATACTCGCGGCAACTCGTGCCCACATATCATTTCACAACTACATCGAAAACTCACGTGGCAAAATCGTAATCATTATTTATCCACGGCACCTCGTGCCCTCATTTCATATTACAATCGCACGGACAACTCACGTGCCAATAACATAATCTGCTGGCAATAACCACAAGCTTACAATTTCAACATGTATTAGACTGTTATCAAATTTATTGAATTAACAAAACAAATTGCACAAGATATAAAAGAAATCACAAGGAAATCACAACATCACATAAAAATCAGCAACACAATAATCCCACATCATCACAGATCATCCCTGACAATAGCCACCCTTATATCTCCTATAGCCACCCGTATCACTCTATATAATAGCCACCCTTATCCCTCCGCCCCGATAATATCAATATCCACCCTTATTCCTCCGCCCTGACAATATTAATAGCCACCCTTATCTCTCTTATAGCCAACCTTATCACTTCTATAATAGCCTTTATTATCGCTCTGTTTAATAGCCTCCCTTATCGCTCCGTTTAATAGCCTCCCTTATCACTCTGCCCAGATAATATCCCAACACACATATTAACAATGAAATGCCACCCTTATACCTGCATAATATTAACAATGGAATGCCACCCTTATACGACGTACAACAGTTGCCCAAATCACACAACAATTTACACAAAAGATTATCACAACAACACGACATAATCAACTCGTAATTACCAATTGCCCGTAGGCCACAACCTTTCCAAAAGTACAACAAAATTAATTAATTTCATAGCAATAGCCTAAGGCTCCACAGAACGTATATAAAACCTCAAAAATAATAACAAGGATGGAAAATAGCTCAGCACAGGACAACGCCTTCTTTAATCCAAATTTCAGATAATTATGCAAATGCCTCTTTATAAAGTTATTTAATTAATTATTTCCAGGAAATGTCAACTCAACAAACACACGGGATTCACATAAAATCAAAGTGTCAATCACACCAAATTATCATATAAAAACAAATTTGACAATCAAGGATTTGAGGTATGGCAAATAAAGGATTTAATAAATGCCAATAATTATTCAATTTAATACATAAAATTGCCTAAGACTTTAAACCAATAAAATTTGCACATATAATCCCTAGTACGTACTCGTCACCTCACGTACACGACTTTCAATCACATAATTTCCACATCAGACTCAATACCTAAGGGGTAATTCTACCACTCAAGGTTAGGCAAGATACTTACCTTTTTGAAGTTAGGACGATACTCCAAAATCACCTCATTGCTTGAATTGACCTCTGGACAGCTCAAATCTATCCAAATTAATTGTATAACTTTATTAAAATTCATCGGAAACAATTCCGGATAATAAAACATCGACTTAAAATTTTACATTAAAAGGTCAATCAAAAGTAAACGCGGAGCCTGCCTCTCGTAACACGACAGAATTTTCACGAAATCCAAACTCCCATTCCAATACGAGTCTGACCATACCAATTTTATCAAATTCTGATAACAACTCGACCTCCAAACATTAAATTTTTGTTCTTGAAAGGTTTTGCAAAAACCTTGATTTCTTCCATTTAAATCCAAAATAAATGATGAATATAACCATGGATTTATAAAATATAATAACTTTAGGATATAATACACTTACCCAAGTCAAAGTCATGAAGAACTCCTCCAAAATCGCCCAAAACCAGAGCTCCAAAATCTCAATCAAAAATGGCGAAATGACCATTTTTGGTCCTTCGGTTTCTACCCAGTTTCGCACCCGCAGGTAGATTTGTCGCGCCTGTGAGCTCACTTCTACGAGTAATGCGCTGCCTCCGCTTTTGCAAGCACTGTTGACACACCTGCGATGTCGCAGGTGCGAAAGAAATTTTGCTTCTACGAGAAACCACCAAGCTGCAAGCTTCCGCTTATGCATTTCAGTGAGCGCACCTGCGATGTCGTAGGAGCGCAGAAATAGAGTTAAGTGTAAAACTTGTGGTAGAGAGTTAGTTTTTAAATATGTTGGAAGTCGGGGGAAGGGGGGGGGAGGGGACGGGAAGTTTGACTAGACACATATTGCTACACCCTCAAGATAAAGCTAGATATTTTCGTATGAAAACTTTGGCCGAGGGGACAAGTGCACCTAGTCAGGCTGACCTTAGTACCAGGTCAAATCAATTTCAACCGGGAATTAACACAGTTACCGGTGGTATTTTATATTATGATCCAAAAAAAGATCGGGAAGAATTGGAAAAAATGGTTACTGTTATGTGCTTACCCTATAGTTTTCCTTATAACCCTCACTTTGTGCATTATATTAGAAAAGTTTATAATCCTACTTTTAAAGGTTTTCCTCGCACAACCGTAAAGAGCAATATTTATAAATATAAACATGAATATAAAAAATATTTGCGCTATTTATTTACTCATATAAATTATCGTATTGCTATTACAACTGATATTAGTAGAAGTGGTAATGACTGTGATTACCTTACTGTTACCAGTCATTGGATTGATGAAGATTGGATAATGCAAAAGCGCATTATTGCTTATGGAATAATTAATTCACGTCACACAGGGCAGTTTATTTCTAGCACGATTACAGATATTTGTAGATATTTTTGCATTAGTGATAAAATAATGTCAGTTTCAATGGATAATGCTACTAGTAACACAAATGTTGTATCCTTGCTTACCACTACACTAAGTCCTGCATTTAGTAACATTTTTCATGTTAGATATATTTGTCATATTTACCATTTAATTGTGGGTGATGGTATGCGAATTTTAAATATTGAAATTAAAAAGGTTAAAATGGCTCTTAATTGGCTTTTTTATTCAAACCGTAGAAGTAGACATAGATAATATTTTAAAAGATGCGATAAATTTGGCCTAAGAGAAAGAAAGGTTCCTAAACCTTGTCCGACTAGAAGGAATTACATGTATGAAAGTTTAGTTGTTGCATATGAATATAGAAACCCCATAAACTCAACGTTTAATGCTCATGTAAGTGATGATGATGAGCACCTTACAAATGCGGATTGGGCTAATGTTAAAATGCTTCTAGATTTTTTAGAAAAAATTTATATTGCTAAAAATGAATTTTCTGGGCAATATTATCCTACTATTTCTAACAGTTTAGTTTATATTGCAGAACTTGCAAATTTATTTGATCATTTTTCAGAGGGTGGGGAAATTTATCAACTTGCTATTGATTCTATGAGAAAAAAGTTTAAAAAATATTTTTTCTCTATTCCCCCTATTTACGGTATTGCTGCATTGTTAAATCCTACTATGAAATTAGGAGGTCCTCAATTTTGGTATGAAACTGTTTATAATGGTTTAGCACTTGAAGATGAGGAGTTGTCTAAACTTCCGGACGCAGTAGCCTCAATTAAAATAAATGTTCAAACAATTTATAATGCTTATCAAGTTGCATTAGATCATGCTAGACCAAATATTCCAACTCCTTCTTCTTCTAGTTCTCAATCATCTAAAAGAACTGCGGGAGTAAGAGCACTTAGTGCTTGGGCAGGGTTCACGGGTTCTCAAGGTTCTAGTACTAGTGATTTTTCACAACTAAATGAGCTTGAAGTTTATTTGTCATAGGGAATTGAAGAAGTGAATCCCGACGGCTCCTTTAATATTTTGGAATGGTGGAAGGACAAAGAAAAACACTTTCCGATTCTTTCAAGGATGGCCCGAGATATTTTAACTATTCAAGCTTCAACAATGGCATCAGAGAGTGTTTTCAGTGAAGCAAGACTTCAACTCCGTGATTATAGAGCGTCTATGAGGGAGAGCTTGGAAAAATCAGTACTTTTTAGAGATTGCATCCGTTCAGAAAGAAGAAATTTTGGACTTGCTGAATCACAACCTGAGGTAGACGAAGCTTACGAAGAAATACTAGCTGAACTTGCGGAGGATGATGCTTCGCCTGGAAGCGGTGATGACCAAGCTTCTTTTCCACCACCACCAACGGAAATTCCTCCGGACCTTGAAGGATTTATGAAATTTGTAAGAGATACCATGTAAATTAATATGTAACTTGTATTTTGGCACATCTTGATTAGTTTCTTTTTCTTCTCAATAGTGGTATTAGCACCTTGTTGTGTTCATTCCATAGGGGGGAGGAAGACTAAGAAAGATATTGTCATGATGTTTTAATGCTATAATAAAATTATAACGCATATTTTGAATATCTCTTTAAATATTTTTGTCTTTTTATATATCTTAAGCTGTATATAGAGTATATACTATACTATATATATATATATATATATATACATCTTAAGATATATATATATATATATACTATATATATACTATACTATATATACATAGTATATAAGCCATATTCGATAGTATACATCTTAAGATATACTATATATACATCTTTATATACTATATATATTAAGATGTATATATAGTATAGTATATACTATAGAGGTGACAATTCTATAATATAATTTACAAATTGCCTTAGATATTTTTATTACCTTTTTTTTCTCTAACTTGTATAAAAAAAATTTAAAAAATAAAAATTTTCCGTTGGGCCCACTTAGGCTCGCTTGGGCCCGCTTAAGCCCGGGACCGAGCCACTTAACCGGAGACCGTTAGTTCATGGTCCCGGTCCTGGGCCGGTTCCAACAAGAAGCCCGCGAAGCCCGGGACCGCTTAGGACCGGCCCGCCTAGGACCCGGCTTGCAAAGCCCACTTAGGACCCAGCCCGGCCCACATGCCACCCTTAGTACTAAGCCAAGAACCAAAGAGTCCAAATCAACCCCAAACCTTCTCGAAATAAAACTAATCAACCCCGCAAGTCATAAAACTACGATTACACACATGTGGAGCATAAAAAGGGAAAACGGGGTGTAAATACACAAAATTACCGGTCGGATCGTTACAGAAGGGGTAGTCCCGTAATGGAGAAGAATGTTGAAAATTCTCGATTCAATAAAATGATGAGAGATGTTTTTGAGATGTTCCTAGGGGCTCAATCCGAACCAAATAGTGAGGCTAAGAGCTTCTTCAAACAGTTAGAGTAAGCTAGTTGTCCGTTGCAAAAAGGCTCAGTGTCCGCTTCTGCGAGTTCATGCCAGCTTCTGCCCAACTCCCTTTCCAGTCGCTTCTGCGATGGTTTTCTCGCTTTTACGAGGTCACTTCTGTGATCAAATTCTCGCAGAAGCGGTTGCACCAGTTGCTGTCTAGAAACAGCAGAAAATCCACCAACTTCAACAAGCCGCCAAACGATCCGAACCTCGTCCGAAACTCATCCGAGCCACTCGGAACCTTAACCAAATATAGCAACACGTCTTAAGCTACAATATGAACTTAGTCAAGGCCTCTAACCACGTCAAACAGCACTGAAATTATAAGTCACGCCTCGAATCGAATTATGAGTTTCCAAATCTTCCAACTTCTATAATTTGCGCCGAAACATATTAAATCAATCCGGAATGACTTCAAATTTTGCACACAAGTCATAAATGACATAATGGAGCTGTTCCAATTTCCGGAATCGAATTCGGACCTCGTTATCAACCAATCGACTTACGGTCGAATTTATGAATATTTCAAGAACTTCATTTTCCAACTTTTTGCCGAAATGTGCCGAATTGTCCTACGGACTTTCAAATCCAAATCAGGACATACGCCTAAGTCCAAAATCACCATACAAATCTATTGACATCATCAAAATTCCATTCCGGAGTCGTTTGCTTAAAAGTCAAACTTTGGTCAACTCTTTTCATTTAAACTTCAAAAATAAGAATTGTTCTTTCAATTAAATTTTGAATCTTCCGAAAATCAAACTCTTCCACACACGTGGGTCATAATACATATTACGAAGTTGCTTGGGACCTTAAGTCGCTGAACGGAATATTAATTCTTAAAATGAAAATTCGGGTCGTTACATTCTCACCCTCTTAAACATACGTTCGTCCTCGAATGTGCCAAGAATTATTATGAGGATATTAAATTACTGAGTTTATTCTTATACACATACTCGCGGGTGATTCTACGCCACCACAAATTTAACATGGGTCCGACAACACCATCTTAGTTGAGATTATTTCTCTTAACCATATGTATAAACTTTAAAACCAATTTCTTACACTCCAAATATTTTCAAAAGGTCTAATTTTCACATCAGCACACGGTATTAGTCTCAACCGACTGTAGCAACTCGTGCCTATGCATACGTCATACGTATGCCCATAACCACATCTCTGGTCATAATAGTTATTCATAATTAATTCCAGCATCGTCAGTTAACCTAATATTATCCCAAAACCTTGTTTCAAATTTCTCACAACACTGACAGCAATACGCGAGGTACGAAGACCTCATAATTATTTACCCGGATTAATGAGTCACATTTAATGCTACCTGGGCACTCATATCGGAGGCTAAAAGTCAATAATTGCAGCACGAATATGGCTAAATATGGACAGAACACATAAAAGAATTATCAAATATGCCTAACATGCATGACTCCCTATTGGTACTACAATACAAATTAAATTTCATAAAGGGAGAATTTAAAACGCATGAATTTAATCACAAGGATTGCATCCTAGCATAACCTCCACCGCGGCACGTAGCCCGTGATAAATATATCAAATCACAATAAACCGTGAGGATCCCATCCTCAACTCTGAATCACAAGTAATTTGCACATTGTGCCAACTGAAATTCTTCATTTCTTTTTCTTCTTTTCATAAATTCTGATAAATAATTTCACAGCACATAATAAACCCTCATATTGGTAGGGCATATAATTCACAAATATTTAATCAAACTATCTCGAATTTATATCAAAACCCACTGTAGTGAGTAATAGGAAGTCACATTTGGACTCATAGCCCACAATAGTATACAAAACAAAAATGATAGACACGGGCTAATACCATCAAATATTCCAACAAGGATAAACACTGGAGTGGAGTACAAATTAATAAACTCATCATATAAGGAGCATGAAAGGATCTTTCACCTCGATAATCGGAAGCGAATCAAAATAAGAATAGTGCTCCTCTATGATAAATTAAATCATACCTTTAACGACACCATCAGGTGTATCGGCCTCAGCCAATTCATAGCAATTATATCAATGGACCGGCCCTCCCCCTCTTGGGCACCGTATACCTGCCTGTCCTCCACCCCTAACTGGCTGTGCACGTGGAGTATTAACTGAAATAAAGCATATAGCCTGAGTGTTTTGATTAAATTCGCCTCTCCCAAGTCTGGGACAATCTCTCATGACGTTCCTGGCATCACCACACTCATAACAACCCCTCTGAGGTCACGGCTGCTCGTACTGAGTCTGTTTCAGATAACTAGAATAACCACTATAAGAACCTCGTGACAGTGGTGCACTAAAAGTATTAACTAGGGCACTACAAGTACTCTAAATTGCAGATTGGGCTGACCGACTACCCAAGTCTCCGCCATGATGAGTCATAGCTGCACAGTAGAATCCACTGAATCCTCTAGAGTTCCAAGACCTTTTGGCCTCTTTAGAATCCTTTTCCTCACTTCGAACACGTTCTAACATTCTGGCAATCTCTACTAATTGCTAAAATGGAATGTCAGTCTCTAACTCTTGAGCTATACATATTTTAAAATCATAATCGAGCCCTTCAATGAATCTGCGGACTCGCTCTCCAACTGTATGAACCAAGATAGGTGCATGACGGGCTAACTCACCAAACTTGATAGCATATTCTAACACCATCATGGTGCCCTGATGCAACCATTAAAACTCTGTGCGCCACGCATCCCGGAGAGTCTGGGGAACAAACTCTTTCAAAAATATTTTTGAAAACAGAGCCCAAGTTGGTGGTGTTGCATCGACTGGTCTGCCCTCTTCATAAGCTTGCCACCATTGATACACTGCTCCTGACAACTAAAATATAGTAAAGGCAACTCCGCTCAGTTCCACAATACCCATGGTGCAGAGAGTATTGTGACACTTTTCTAAAAATCCCAGGGCATCCTCGGTAGATGTGCCACTAAAGGTAGGTGGACTATACCTCTTAAATCTCTCAAGTCTCTTTTATTCTTCTTCAGATGCCTCTGGCCTAAACTCAGGCTGAACCGGAATAACTGCACCGGTACTATACCCGGAACATGAACAATGTGAACCTGCTGCTCCAGAGTACGGACGATAGGAGTCTAAACTTCTCCCCCAATCTGTGAAATATTAGGCAGAACGGAGATCAATCCTGCCTAAGTTAATGTACCAAACATATTCAGGAACTATGCTAAAGTCTCCTGAAGTCTGGGGGTAACAATAGGTGTCTCTGGTGCCCATCCCCCAACTGGAGCTACTGGCGGCTCCCCAACTGCCCCTCTGACCGGTGTTCCAGCTGTGACACGTGCCCTTCCTCAGACTCTACCTCGGCCCCGCCCTCTGGCGGCCCTACCAATATGTGCGGGTGTTTTCTCAGCTGACCTGGTAGCACGTGTCCTCAACATCTATGAGAGAATAGAGATATAAGGGCTCAAATTCCAAAATCAACAATTTTCGCACGGCAGGAATGAAAGAAGTGGAAATATCCTAACAGTTCTGTAGCCTCTCGAAGATAAGTACAGACGTCTCTATACCGATCCGCAAGATTCTACTAGACTTATTCGTGACTCGTAGAACCTATGAACCTAGGGCTCTGATACCAACTTGTCACGATCCAAAATCCCACCACAGGCGTCGTGATGGAACTTAGTCTCTAAGACTAAGTAAGTCGATCATAATAACAATGCAAGCTCTATTTTTTAATTCAATACAAGTGTCTGAACCAACAGCGGAAATATTCAAACAACCTCCCAAGACTGGTAATATTGAGTCAGGAACTCAAACTGAATACATGAAATGATCTCAAGGATTGAATATACAATATTGTTCGAATAATAATTGATAGTACAATAAAATGGAAAGACTCCAAGGGGATGCGACGACCAAGAAGCTCTACCTTGAATCCTTGAGATCAACACACTAACTCTGCTCGAGTCCAATATCTCCAGTACCTGGCTCTGCGCAAAAATGTGCAAAAGTGTAGTATGAGTACACCACGGTCGGTACTCAGTAGGTGTCAAGACTAACCTCGGTGGAGTAGTGACAAGATACAATCAAGACACTCACTGATCTAATTACTTGTGCAATATAGCATAAAAAATAACATAAAACAAATAGCAATGATGGCAACAAGAATTAATCAAGGATATAAACAACAAGGCCACATGAACACCATAAATATTGCTCAAACGAACAATGAACACAAGTACAACCAAGTAATCAGGTCATTCAAATATAAATCTTTCACCTATATGTTTTTCAAATAAAAATCTTTAGAATATAATACTTTCAAAAATAAATATATTTCGAATATACTCCCTTCAAATAAATATCTTTCGAATATAATTCTTTCAAATAAATATCCTATAATTCTTTCAAATAATATTTATGAATATAATTTTTTCAAATAAAAGTCACCCTGTGACACCTCATTTCATAATCATAAAAATACGAGTGTCGGCCCACTTTCATATTTCCACAGCACCTCGTGCCTATATTTTTATCACAACTGCACGAGCAACTCACGTGCCAAAATATCAATATATAATATCTGCACGGATAACTCACGTGCCAATAATAAAATCATTATATATTACAACTCGTGCCCACATTTCATTTCACAACTGCATCGACAACTCACGTGCCAATATCCTAATCATTATATATCCACGACACCTCGTGCCCACATTTTATATCACAATCGCACGGATAACTCACGTGCCAATAACATAATCCGCCCGAAAATAGCCATAGGCTCACAATATCAACATGTATTAGACTATTATCAAATTTATTGAATTAACAAAACAAGTTGCACAAGATATAGAAGAAATTAGAAAACACAACATCACATAAAAATCACCAACAAAATAATCCCACATCATCACAGATCATCCCTCACAATAGCCACCCTTATCTCTCCTATAGCCACCTGTATCACTCCATATAATAGCCACCCTTATCCCTCCACCCCGACAATATCAATAGCCACACTTATTCCTCCGCCCTGACAATATCAATAGCCACTCTTATCGCTCCATTTAATAGCCTCCCTTATCGCTCCATTTAATAGCCTCCCTTATCGCTCCGTTTAATAGCCTCCCGTATCACTCCGCCCAGACAATATCCCAACAAACATAATAATAATGAAATGCCACCCTTATACCTACATAATATTAACATTGGAATGCCACCCTTATACGTCGTACAACAGTAACCCAAATCACACAACAATTTACACAGAAGATTATCACAACAACACCACATAATCAACTCGTAATAACTAATTTCCCGTAGGCCACAACCTTTCCAAAATTGCAACGAAATTAGTTAATTTCACAGCAAATAGCCCAAGGCTCCACACAAAGTATATAAAACCTCAAAAATGATAACAAGGATGAAAAAATAGCTCAGCACAGGACAACACCTTCTTTAATCCAAATTTCAGATAATTATACAAATGCCTCTTTTTAAACTTATTTAATTAATTATTTCCAGGAAATGTCAACTCAACAAACACACAGAATTTATATAAAATCAAAGTGGCAATCACACCAAATTATCATATAAAAGAAAATTCAACAAACAAGGATTTGAGGTATGGCAAATAGAGGATTTAATAAATGCCAACAATTATTCAATTTAATATATAAAAATGCCTATGACTTTAAACCAATAAAATTTCCACATAAGACTCAATGCCTAAAAGGTAATTCCCCAACTAAAGTATAGGCAAGATACTTATCTTTTTGAAGTTAGGTCGATACTCCAAAATCACCTTCTTGGTTGAATTGACCTACGGACAGCTCAAATCTATCCAAATTAATTGTATAACTTTATTAAGATTCATCAAAAATAATTCTGGATAATAAAACATCGATTAAAAATTTTACATTATAACGTCAACCAAAAGTCAACGCGGGGCCCTCCTCTCGGAACCCGACAGAATTTTTACGAAATCTAAACACTCATTCCGATACGAGTCCAACCATACCAATTTTATCAAATTTCGATAACAACTTGACCTCCAAATCTTAAATTTTTGTTCTTGAAAAGTTTTATAAAAATTTTGATTTCTTCCATTTAAATATTAAATAAATGATGTATATAACCGTGGATTTATGAAATATTATCACTTTAGTATATATGACACTTACCCAAGTCGAAGTCGTTAAGAACCCCTCCAAAACCACCCAAAAATCGAGCTCCAAAATCTCAATCGAAAAAGGCGAAATGACCATTTTTGTTCCTTAAATTTCTGCCTAGCTTCGCACCTACGGGCTGATTTGTCGAGCCTGCGAGCTCGCTTATGCGATTAAAATCACGCTTCTGCACTACCTCTGCTCCTATGAGCACCGTTGACACACCTACGATGTCACAGTTGCGAAAGAAATTTCACTTCTGCGAGAAACTACCAAGCTGCCAGCTTCCACTTCGACGTTTCAGTGATCGCACTTGTGATGTCGCAGTTGCGCAGGAGGCGCAGGTGCGAGAATGCCACATATGCGCTTCCCTGATCGTAGAAGCGTGATCGCAGAAGCGGGATCACGCCCACAGAAGCGGCCTGCGCTGGGCCTGGGGAATTTAGCAGAAGCGGACCTAGATCCGCAAAAGCGGTAATGCAGATGCGGCCCAGTGACCGCAGGTGCGAAATCGTTGGAGGCAAAATGGCCCATTTAATGCGGGACTTAGGCTGTTTTGGCTCACTTTCTTTCATCTCTTTGGCAATTTTGGAGTTCTTGGAGAGGCGTTTTCACCTAGCACTTTGAGGTAAGTAATTTCTATAAAATATGAGTTAAATACATAGATTATGGATAGGTTTTAACATGTAAAAATTGTGAAAATCATGGGTTTAGGTGAAAAATCTAGGTTTTGATAAAAATGGGATTTAACCATGAAAATGATTATGGAATTGAGTGAAAACTATATATTTGAGTTCGTAAGGTTATGGGTAACAATTTTCTTCGAAATTTTCCGGAATCCGGGCACGTGGGCTCGGAGATGAATTTTAGGAATCTTCCAAATTGCGTTGGGTAATTACTCTAATTGTTAAATTATGAACTTTTGAACGTGTATAGATTAATTTATATAACTTTTGACTAGTTTCGGGTCATTTGGCAGCGAGTTGAGGATTTAAAGTATATTTGTGGATCGGGAGTGAGCTTGAGAACGAGGTAAGTTTCTTGCCTAACCTTGTAAGAGGGAAACTCATCCCCTTTGGTATATTTTTTTTTTGTGAGTTATATGTGCGGGAAGTACGTACGCACTAGGTGAAGAGAGTCTGTGCGTAGCTATATTCTATGTGATGTCCGGGTAGTCTTAGGCTTACACCATACTTTGTTTACACTGTTATGTTGGTTATGCGCACTAATTGCTTAGAAATGAGCTAAGATTAAGGATTTTAATATTTAAAGTCTCTAGTTTGGATTTCTTATGTTTGGGAAGAATTGAAGGATTTTATAATAATTCTGATAATTCCATGTTCACTCGCGTTGCAAGTATTTTCGAGATCCAGGTAAATTTCCTCTACTCTCATATGAGCGGGCTGTTTGCCTTGGTAGATTAATAGATACATCTATGGTTCGTGTCGTTGGACCCTCGGCAATGCACACAGTATATACATATGTTTTGGATCGGGCCGTACGACCCCGGCATAAATCGTGCGTATAATACTTTGAGCATAATCTTCTTGATATGATTTTATTTTCTTGAGAGGTTACAATTATTTAAATGATAGAAATTGACTTGGGATTTATGATTAGTGAAAGAAATATTTGTTTATCACTTGTTATGGATCTTTATGGTTGTTTACACAACTCAGGCTTATTTAGAATTTCGGTATTTTATTGTTAGCCCATAGTAAGTGTCGAAGTCGACCCCTCGTCACTACTTCTTTGAGGTTAGACTAGATACTTACTGGGTACATGTTGTTTATGTAATCACGCTACACTTTTGCACTAACCGTGCAGGATCTGAGGCAGGTGCATCTGGACATCATCCCGGCGCGCACTCCTGATACATCGAGACTTAGCGGTGAGCTGCCTTCCGAGCCGTTCTGCAGCACCCGAAGTCTTTCTTTTGTATTTACTTTCTGTCTACTTTATTTCAGACAACAGTCTTGTATTTTGTGTATTCTACTAGTAGCTCATACACTTGTGACACCAGGTCTTGAATTTTTGCTAGTAGACACTTAATGATTTTTGAGTATTTATTTCAGTACACTTGATCTTACAATTTGTTACGTTTTATTTTATTACATTTTCTTATCTCTTACTTATGTAATAATTAAAAATCAACTATTTCAAAAATGTTAAAAGAATAGATACACGGTTAGTTCACTGTTGGTTTGCCTATTGGCGACGTTGGGCGCCATCATGGCCTATAGGAAATTGGGTCGTGACAATATGGTATCAGAGCACTATGTTCATGTAGGTCTCACAAGTTATGAGCAGGCCTAATAGAGTCTAACGGATAAGTGCGGAGACGTTCGTACTTATCTTTGAGAGGCTATAGAGTGTTAGGAAACTACTCTTGCTTCCTCTCCTATCATGCAGTTGATGTTGTGCTAAGTATCTCTCTCTTATTCTCTCGCATATGGTGAGAATGCGCACAGCAGATGTACCCGATCATGGAGGAGCGTTCCCCTGTTGCTAGAGGTCGAGTCAGAGGCCGAAGGAATGCTCCAGCTCGTGGTAGATGACAAGAACGTCCCAAAGTTGCTCCGGTTATGCCACCAGTGGATCCAGTAGAGGATCCAATTATTGAGGAGCAGGGCAAGGTGCTTGCAGCAGAGCCAGACCCGGTGGATTTCATGTCCACACCGGGATTCCAGGAGGTCATAGGCCGTATGCTACGGTTCATGGATTCTATGACTCAGGCTGGTTTATTTCCAACAGACCCAACAACATCTCAGTGCGGGAGGGGGGAGCACAGACCCCTACTGCTTAGGCTCCAGGGCATACAACTGTCGTATATCAAACCCCGTGGGCGGAGCTCAGCCAGTTACAGAAGCTATACCTGGGCCCATACCGGTTGCGGTAGGCGATCCGCATAGCCTAATAGACAAATGGAACAGGCTACAACCTCTCGTCTTTGGAGGTGAGCGACATGAGGACCCCCAAGACTTTATTGATCGGTGCAGTGATAGGCTGCACAACATGAGGATATTGGAGTCCCATGGGGTGGATTTTACTACCTTCAAGTGGGAGGGTAGGGCCCGTAGGTGGTGGGAGTCATATATTCTCGGCAGACCAGCAAGTTCTCCTCCCATGACTTGGGACCAGTTCACACGTCTCTTCTTGGACAGATATATTACACCCTCTGATAAGGAAGAGTTGCGATTTCTGTTCAAGCAGCCCCAGCAGGGCCAGATGTCAGTGACCGACTATGAGGCGAGATTTTCTGAGTTGTCTTGCCATGCACTTATGATACTTCCGACCGATGTAGAGAGAGGGTGGAGGTTTGTGGTAGGTTTGCACTCTGCTAGCCAGGCCACTATGGCCAGAGAGGTTGAGATAGGGACTTCTTTCGAGCTAGTTATAGAGATAGCTCGGAGGATCGAGGGGGCACATCAGCGTTGTCGGGAGCAGGCTAGGAGGGCTAAGCGGTTTCAGTATTCTGGAGAGTTCAGTGGTGCCCCGGCTGGGGGCAAGGGTCAGTTCGTGAGGGGTTAGTCTAGTAGGCCCACATATCCAGCACAGCCGCCTCCTCGGGGTACTCTAGTGCGGCCCTACTTCAGCGCCATGTTCCTACCGGCCACCAGCTATTCAGGGTTCCTCTAGTGGGTATTCAGGCCATCAGGGTCAGACTTCATGTCAGCAGTCCTCTATTCTAAGGGGTTATTACGAGTGTGGGGATCCTGGTCACATGAAGAGGTTTTTTCCCAGACTTCGGGGCAAGGCAGTACAACAGGGTCACCAGCTCACGATTATAGCACCAGCTATCCCACTAGCCTTCCGGCCGCCCAGAGGCGGAGGGCAGGTGGGTAGGGGTCGTCTTATTGGTGGAGGTCAGACAGGTGGAGGCCAGGTAGGTGGCGCTCCAGCTTGATTCTATGCTTTTTCGGCCAGACCAGATGTGGTGGTCTTAGATGCCATGATCATATATATTATTTCTGTCTGCGGTAGGGATGCTTCGGTACTATTTTATCCAGGGTCTACCTATTCGTATGTTTCATCTCTATTTGCTCATTTCCTGGGTGTTACTCGAGAGTCCTTGGGTACTCCTGTTTATGTGTCCACTCTATTGGGTGATTCTGTTGTTGTGGATCAGATCTATCGGTCCTGCATTGTTACAGTCCAGTTGTTATGAAACCCAAGAGGATCTTCCTTTGCTTGATATGACCGACTTTGAGGTCATCCCGGGCATGGATTGGTTGTCTCCATATCACTCCATCCTTGATTTCCATGCCAAGACTGTTACCTTGGCGATGCCAGAGTTGCCTAGATTGGAGTGGAGGGGTTCGTCCGTCAGTACATCTAGTTGGGTTATCTCCTTTCTGAAGGCTCAACACATGGTCGAGAAGGGGTGTTTGTCTTATCTTGCTTATGTTCGGGATACTACTGTAGAGACTCCGGTGAATGATTCAGTGCACATGGTCCGGGAGTTCGCCGATGTGTTTCTTTCTAATCTTCCAGGAATGCCACCAGATCGTGATATCGATTTCTGTATTGATTTGGCTTCAGGTTCCCAGCCTATCTCTATCCCACCGTAACGCATGGCTCTGAAAGAATTGAGAGAGTTGAAAGAACAACTTGAGGAATTGATAGCAAAGGGGTTTGTCAGACCGAGTGTGTCGCCTTGGGATGAACCAGTGTTATTTGTGAAGAAGAAAGATAGGACTATGCGGATTTGCATTGATTACCGCCAGTTGAACAAAGTTTCCAATTAAAAAAAGTACCCGTTGTCGCGTATTGATGATTTATTTGACCAGTTATAGGGCGCTAGGGTGTCCACTAAGATCGACTTGAGATCGGGGTACCATCAGTTGAAGATTCGGGATTCGGATGTTCTGAAGGTTGCTTTCCGGACTAGATATGGCCATTATGAGTTTCTAGTGATGTCCTTCGGTTTGACTAACGCCCCAGCGGCGTTTATGGATTTGATGAACCGGGTGTTTAGGCCACATATCGATTCGTTTGTCATTGTCTTCATTGATGACATTTTGATCTACTTACGTAGCATGGAAGATCACGAGCAACATTTGAGAGTGGTGCTTCAGACCTTGCAGAAACATAAGCTATATGCTAAGTTCTCCAAGTGTGAGTTCTGGTTAGGTTCTGAGGCATTCTTGGGCAATGTTGTATCAGGCGAGGGTATTAAGGTAGATCCCAAAAAGATCAAGGCAGTTCAGAGTTGGCCTCGTCCTACTACAACGACTGAGATCAGGAGCTTCCTGGGGTTAGCAGGTTATTATCGCCGGTTTGTGGAGGGCTTCTCATCTATCGCAGCACCTTTGCCTAGATTGACCCAGAAGGGTGCTCCATTCCGATGGTGCGATGATTGTGAGGCCAGCTTTCAGAAGCTCAAGACCGCATTGACTTCAACACGGGTGTTAGTGTTGCCTTCTGGTTCGGGGATGTATACTGTGCATTGCGATACTTCACGCATTGGTTTAGGTTGTGTATTGATGCAGGAGGGGCGAGATTGCATATGCTTCACGTCAGTTGAAGCCCATGAGGAGAATTACCCGGTACATGATTTGGAGTTGGCCGTGATTGTTCATGCTCTTAAAATCTGGAGGCATTATATTTATGGGGTGTCCTGTGAGGTTTACACCGATCATCGTAGCTTGCAACACTTGTTCAAGCAGAGGGATCTCAATTTGAGGCAGCGCATGTGGCTTGAGTTACTAAAAGACTATGATATCACCATCCTTTATCATCCGGGCAAGGTGAATGTAGTTGCAGATACCTTGAGCGGAATGGA
This sequence comes from Nicotiana tomentosiformis, assembly GCF_000390325.3. Classification (NCBI taxonomy): domain Eukaryota; kingdom Viridiplantae; phylum Streptophyta; class Magnoliopsida; order Solanales; family Solanaceae; genus Nicotiana; species Nicotiana tomentosiformis. The sequence continues at coordinate 11,161,543 of NC_090814.1, forward strand.
GGAGAGTATGGGTAGTTTAGCCTTTATTTCAACACAGGAGAAGACATTATCTTCGGACATTCAGTCCTTGGCTAACAGACTTATGAGGTTGGATATTTCAGAGCCGAGCCGAGTTCTTCAATGCGTCGTTGCTCAGTCTTCACTATTCAAGTAGATCAAGGCTCGCCAGTTTAATGATCCACACTTGTTGGTTCTTAGAGAGTAGGTACTACAGGGTGGTGCCAAGGAGGTTACTCTCGGTGAGGATGGTGTTTTGCGACTCCAGGGTCGCCTATGTGTTCCTAATGTTGATGGCTTGAGGGAGAAGATCCTAGAGGAGGCACACAGTTCTCGGTATTCTATTCATCCAGGTGCTATGAAGATGTATCGCGACCTGAGACAACATTATTGGTGGCGGCGGATGAAGAAGGACATAACTGAGTATGTAGTGAGGTGCCTTAATTGCCTGCAAGTTAAGTATGAGCATCAGAGGCCAGGTGGCCTACTCCAGCAGATGACTATACCTGAGTGGAAATGGGAGCGCATTATTATGGACTTCGTAGTTGGGTTGCCGGACCTTGCGGAAGTTTGATGCAGTTTGGGTCATTGTCGATAGGCTAACTAAGTCGGCGCACTTCATTTCGGTTGTTACCATGTATTTTTCAGAGAAGTTGGCCCAGATTTATATTCAGGAGATTGTTCGGTTGCATGACGTGTATATATCCATCATATCGGATAGAGGCCCTCAGTTTACTTCACATTTCTGGAGGGCAGTACAGAGTAAGTTGGGGACCCGTGTAGAGCTCAGCACAACCTTTCATCCGCAGACCAAAGGGCAGTCGGAGCGAACAGTCCAGATTTTGGAAGATATGGTTAGAGCATGTCTGATTGACTTCGGAGGGCAGTGGGATCGATTCTTTCCTTTGGCCGAGTTTACTTACAACAACAGTTATTAGTCCAGTATTGAGATGACTCCATTTGAGGCTTTATATGGTCGGCGATGTCTTTCTCCCATCGGATGGTTTGAGCCCGGCGAGGCTAAGTTATATGGTACTGACTTGGTGAAGGATGCCTTGGAAAAGGTAAAGTTGATTCACGAGCGACTTCACAGAGTACAGTTCAGACAAAAGAGTTACGCGAATCAGAAGGTGCGTGATTTATCTTTTATGGCAGGCGAGAAAGTTCTCTTGAAGGTCTCTCAGATGAAGGGGATCATGAGGTTCCGAAAGAAGGGCAAGTTAAGCCCAAGGTTTATAGGTTCATTCGAGGTGTTGAGACGAGTTGGGGAGGTTGCTTATGAGCTTTCTTTATCTCCCATTCTATCAGGAGTTCATCCGGTTTTCCATGTGTCTATGCTCCGTAGGTATCATGTCGACAGATCGCATGTGTTGGACTACAGCACAGTTCAGTTAGATGAGAGCCTAGGTTATGAGGAGGAGCCAGTTGCCATTATCGATAGACAGGCCCATCAATTGAGGTCCAAGAAGATTTCTACAGCAAAGGTTTAGTGGAGGGGTCAACCAGTTGAGTAGGCGACTTGGGAGACCGGGGAGGACATACAAAGCAGATATCCACACTTGTTCGGCACTCCAGGTATGATTCTAGACCAGTTCGAGGATGAACATTTATTTAAGAGGTGGAGAATGTGACGAACCAACCGGTCATTTTGCTTTCTAGATTCCCATTCCCCTAAATAAGACTCCCCGTATGTGCTTTTACTGTTTTATGACTTGCGGGGATGGTTAGTTCCGGATTTGGAAAGGTTCGGTTGAAATCGAAACACTTGGTTCCTTAAGGTTGGCAAAAAAGGGCTAAGTTTGACTTGATTCAACGTTTTGAGTAAAAGACCTCATAACTGGCATTTGACAGTTCCAATAGTTTTGTATGATGATTTTAGACTTGGGCGTATATTCAGATCGGGTTTTGGATGACCCAGGAGCGTTTCGACGCTTAATATTGATAGTTGGCACCTTAAAGGTTTTAAAGTTTTTTAAATTTAGTTTAGAGTAGGATTTGAGGTTATCGAGGTCCGTTTGGGATTTCGTGCCTAGGAATAGTTCTGTATGGTGATTTAAGCCTTGCACACAAAATTTGGAGTCATTCCGAGTAGTTTAAGTATGTTTGAGCGCGTTCGGAGTAAGTTAGAAGAACTTGAAGTTCATAAGTTGATTCAATTTAGTTTGGGGTGTGATTCTTATTTTTGGTGTTGTTTTTCGCATTCTGAGGGTTTGAGAAATTCCGTCTCATGTTTACGGACTTCTTGGTATGTTTGGGCGAGGCCTCGGAGGCCTCGGGTACAATCCGTGTGATGCACGGATTGAACTTGGACTCAAAAAGGGTTGCTGGTGCACCAGTTCTGGTGTGCCCGCACCTGCGAGCTTTTGGACGCATGTGCGAACCCCCATGTGTGTGATTTTTGTCGCAGAAGCGCCTTGGGAGTAGTTGGCCAGTGGTCCGCAGAAGCGAAGGGGAGTGCACAGAAGCGGACTCGCTTCTGCGATGAGGACCGCAGGTGCGAGAAGGCCGTAGATGCGCTTCCCTGACCGTAGAAGTGTGACCGCAGATGTGCTTCCCTGACCACAAAAGTGTGACTGCAGAAGCGGGATCACATCCGCAGAAGCAGCCAGTGCTGGGCCTGGGGAATTCCACAGAAGCGAACCTAGATCCACAGAAGCGGTACCGCGGATGCGGCCCAGTGACCGCAGGTGCGAAATCGGTGGAGGCAAAACGATCCATTTAATGCGGGACTTAGGCTATTTTGGCTCACTTTCTTTCATCTCTTGGGCAATTTTGGAGCTCTTGGAAAGGGGATTTCACCTAACACTTTGAGGTAAGTAATTTTTATACAATGTGAGTTAAATACATAGATTGTGGATAGGTTTTAACATGTAAAAATTATGAAAATCATGGGTTTAGGTGAAAAACATAGGTTTTGATAAAAATATGATTTAACCACGAAAATAGTTATGGAATTGAGTGAAAACTATATATTTGAGTTCTTGAGGTTATGGGTAATAATTTTCTTCAAATATTTCTAGAATCCGGGCACGTGGGCCCGGGGGTGAAATTTAGGAATTTTTCAATTTGGGATGGGTAATTACTCTAATAGTTAAATTATGAACTTTTGAACGTATATTGATTAATTTATATAACGTTTGACTAGTTTCGGGTCGTTTATAAACGAGTTGAGGATTTAAAGCATGTTTGTGGATCGGGAGTGAGCTTGAGAACGAGGTAAGTTTCTTGCTTAACCTTGTAAGAGGGAAACTCATCCTCTTAGGTGTATTGTTTTGTTGTGAGTTATATGTGTGGGGAGCTACGTACGCACTAGTTAAAGAGAGTTCGTACGTAGCTATATTCTATGTGATGTTCGGGTAGTCTTAGACTTACACCATGCTTTGTTTGCACTGTTATGTTGCTTATGCACATTAATTGCTTTGAAATGAGATGAGATTAAGGATTTTAATATTTAAAGTCTCTAGTTTGGATTTCTTATGTTTAGGAAGAATCAAAGGATTTTATAATAATTCTGATAATTCCATGTTCACTCGCATTGCAAGTATTTCCTAGAGCGCGGTAAATTTCCTCTACTCTCATGGGAGTGGGCCGTTTGCGTCGGCAGGTTAATAGATGCAACTATGGTTCGTGTCGTTCAACCCTCGACAATGCACATAGTATATACATATGTTTTGGATCGGGCAGTACAACCTCGGCATAAATCGTGCATAATAATACTTGGAGCATAATCTTCTTGATATGATCTTATTGGCTTGAGAGGTGACAATTATTTAAATGATGTAAATTGACTTGAGATTTATGATTAGTAAAAGAAATATTTGTTTATCGCTTGTTATGGAGCTTTATGGTTGTTTACACAACTCATGCTTGTTTAGAATTTTGGTATTTTATTGTTAGCCCATAGTAAGCGTCGAAGTCAAACCCCCGTCACTGCTTCTTCGAGGTTAGACTAGATACTTACTGGGTAGATGTTGTTTATATACTCATGCTACACTTCTGCACTAACCGTGCAGGATCTGAGGCATGTGCATCTGGACATCATCCCGATGCGCACTCCTGATACATCGAGACTTAGCGGTGAGCTGCCTTCCGAGCCGTTCTGCAGCACCCAAAGTCTTTTTTTGTATTTACTTTCTATCTACTTTATTTCAGACAGTAGTCTAGTATTTTGTGTATTCTACTAGTAACTCAAACACTTGTGACACCAGGTCTTAGAATTTTGCTAGTAGACACTTAATGATTTTTGAATATTTATTTCACTACACTTGATCTTACAATTTGTTACGTTTTATTTTATTAAATTTTATCATCTATTACTTATGTAATAATTAAAAATCAACTATTTCAAAAATGTTAAAAGAATAGATACATGGTTAGTTCACTATTGGCTTGCCTAGCGGCGGCGTTGGGCGCCATCACGGCCTATAGGAAATTGGATTGTCACAGTCTGCTTTTGCGAGTTCAAGCCAGCTTCTGCCCAGCTCCCTTTCCAGTCGCTTATGCGATGGTTTTCTCGCTTTTACGAGGTCGCTTTTGTGATCAAATTCACGCAGAAGCGGTTGCACCAGTTGCTGTCCAGAAACAACAGAAATTCCAGCAGCTTCAACAAGTCGCCAAACGATCCGAACCCCGTCCGAAACTCATCCGAGCCACTCGGGACCTTAAACAAATATACCAACACGTCTTAAACTACAATACAAACTTAGTCTAGGCCTCAAACCACGTCAAACAACGCTGAAATTATAAGTCGCGCCTCGAATCAAATTATGAGTTTTCAAATCTTCCAACTTCTATAATTTGCGCCAAAACATATTAAATCAATCCGGAATGATTTCAAATTTTGCACACAAGTCATAAATAACATAATGGAGATGTTCCAATTTCTAGAATTGAATTCTGACCTCGTTATCAACCAAATGACTTACAGTCGAATTTATGAATATTTCAAGAACTTTATTTTCCAACTTTTCGTCGAAATGTGCCGAATTGTCCTACGGACATCCAAATCCAAATCCGGACATACCCCTAAGTCCGAAATCACCATACGAAACTATTGACATCATTAAAATTCCATTCCGGAGTCGTTTTCTCAAAAGTCAAACTCCGGTCAACTCTATTCATTTAGCTTCAAAAATAAGAATTGTTCTTTCAATTAAATTCTGAATCTTCCGAAAACCAAACTCGACCACACACGCGGGTCATAATACATATTACGAAGTTTCTCGGGACCTTAGGGCACTGAACGGAATGTTAATTCTTAAAATAACAAGTTGGATCGCTACATTCACCCCTACTTAAATATACGTTCGTCCTCGAACGTGCCAAGAATTATCCTGAGGACATTAAATTACTCAGTGTATTCTTACACATATACTCGCGGGTGATTCTACGTCACCGCAAATTTAACATGGGTCCGACAACACCATCTCAGTGTAGATTATTTCTCTTAACCACATTTATAAACTTTAAAACCAATTTCTTACACTCCAAACATTTACAAAAGGCCTGATTTTCAACCGGTTGTATCAACTCGTGTCTATGCACACGTCATACGTATGCCCATAACCACATCTCTGGTCATAATAGATATTCATAATTAATTCCAACATCATCAATTAACCTCACATTATCCCAAAACCTCGTTTCAAATTTCTCACATCACTGTCAGTAACACGCGATGCATGAAGACCTCATAATTATTTACCCGAATTAATGAGTCACATTTAATGCCACATGGGCACTCATCTCGGAGGCTGAAACTCAATAATTACAGGATGAATATTGCTAAATATGCACAGAACACATAAAAAAATTATCAGATAAGCCAAATAGATATGACTCCCTATTGGTACTATAGTACAAATTAAATTTCATAAAGGGAGAATTTAAAACGCCTGAATTTAATCACAAGGATCTCATCCTGGTATAACTTCCACCGTGACACGTAGCCCGGGATAAACATATCAAATCACAATAAACCGCGAGGATCCCATTCTCAACTCTGAATCACAAGTACTTTGCACATTGTGCCAACTGAAAATTTTCATTTCTTTTTCTTCTTTTTATAAATTCCGATAAACAATTTCACAACACATAATGAACCCTCATATAGGTAGGGCATATAATTCACAAATTTTTAATCAACCTATCTTGAATTTATATCAAAACCCACTGTAGTGAGTAATAGGAAGTCACATTTGGACTCATAACCCACAATAGTGTACAAAACAAAAATGATAGACACGGGCTAGCACCATCAAATCTTTCAATAGGGATAAACACGGGAGTGAAGTACAAATTCACAAACTCACCATATAAGAAGCATGAAAGGAGCTTTCACCTCGATAATCAGAAGCTAAGATCGGTTCAGGATCATGGGAACCTTATAGTGCTCCTCTATTATAAATTAATTCATACCTGTAACGACGCTATCAGGTGTATCGGCCTCAGCTAATTCATCGCAGTTATATCAACGGGACGGCCCTCCCCCTATTAGGTGCCCTATACCCACCTATCCTCCACCCCTAACTCGTTGTGCACGTGGAGTATTAACTGGAATAAAGCTTATAGCATGAGTGTTTTGAAGAAATTCGCATCTCCCAAATCTGGGACAATCTCTCATGATGTTCCTGGTATCACCACACTCATAACGACCCCTCTGAGGTCGCGATTAGTCGTAATGAGTTCGTTCCAGATAACTGCAATAACCATTGTAAGAACCTCATGCCGGTGGTGCTTTAAAAGTATTAATTGGAGTACTACGAGTACTCTGAATTTTGGATTGGGGTGACCGACTGTCGATCCTCCGCCATGATGAGTCATAGCTGTAGAGTATAATCCACTGAATCCTCTAGAGTTCCGAGACCTTTTGGCCTCCTTAGACTCATTTCCTCACTTCAAACACGTTTAACATTCTGGCAATCTTTACTACTTTCTAAAATGGAATGTCAGTCTGCAACTCTCGAGCCATACATATTTTAAAATTATAATCGAGCCCTTCAATAAATCTGCGGACTCGCTCTCTAACTGTAGGAACCAAGATAGGTGCGTGACGGTGTAACTCATTGAACCTGATAGCATATTCTTACACCGTTATGGTGCCCTGACGCAACCGTTCAAACTCTGTGCGCCACGTATCCCGTAGAGTCTGAGGAAACCTTAGTCCTAACAAATATGTAAAACTAGTACTAACAAATATGGAAAAGGAAAACTAGTCCTGACAAATATGGAAAAGGAAAAATCTCCTAGTCCTAAACATACAATCTATTTACTATCCATATATACCCACACACGCACGCACGCTTTGATTGTATCATTATTAGATTATGTCATTACTGATATAACGAAAAGTTTAAAATTAAAGTATTTTTAAATGTGAAAATGGGTCATTTTTTTATTAAAATGGACTAATATAGAAAGAGCGTCTTAACAAATGGATCAAAAAGAATATATATTAAAATTTTAAAACAACAATATCAAATGAAATTGAATCTTTAAAGTTATAAATTTAAGAATGATATGCATATCATATCCTTGACCATAACTGTCGATGAAGTTTTAGTTAGGTAAAAGTAAATGTTTGCTAAGTCTTTTTATATATTTGGTTACATAAAATGAACAAAAGATGTATTACTTATTGTGATGACCCGTTATATCATTTTGAGTTTTAACCTTTATTTTCGTGTTTCGAGACCTCGATTAGATCCGTTTAATATTTCTCTATTTGCGTAGTGTCTTATTCCGGAAAGTTTGTATGTGAAAAGTTAAAGAAAATATGAATTTTAGTCTTAAAATGATTTGAGTTGACTACGTTTAACATTTTGGGTAAACGGACCCGAATCGGTATTTTGACGATCTCGGTTGGACCATTTCGTGATTTGGACTTGGACGTATGCCCGGAATTGAATTCGGAAGTCCCTAACTTGTTTTGAGGTAAATTGTTGAAAACTAGTAATTAGAAGGTTTAATGAATTACTATTTAAGACTTGTCTGTAAAATTTGGTGCAAACAGAGTTGATTTGATATGATTCGAATGCTCGGTTGTGATTTTGAAGTTCTTGAGTTTCTTTGAAAATTTCATGCATTTTGAGGTCTGATTCGTAGTTCTAGGTGTTATTTTGGTATTTTGATCGTGTGAGCGAGTGCATATAATGTTATTATACTTGTTTGCACATTTGGTTTGGAGCTCGAGGGGCTCGGATGAGTTTCGGATAGGCTACAGATCAATTTTGGGCTTAGAGGATCTGTTGATTCAACTATTGCTGATGTCTGCTGTTTTGTGCTTCGCGATCACGAAGCTACTCTCGCCATCTCGAAGGGGAACTTAGGGCTAGGGTGGATTTCTTCTACGCGGACGTGGAGAAGCGGTCGCGAACGCGAAGCATCGGAGGGATTACCCTATGCGAATGCGATGGGTTAGGTGAGATTCTGGGGGAGGCAGGGGTTGTTCTATGCGAACGCGAGCCCAGGCTCGCGAACGCGAAGGCTGGGGGGATAGGCCATCGAGAACGCGTACAACTTCTCGCAAATGCGAAGGCCAGTAGGTTGTAATGCTTCGCGATCGCGTCAGGTGTCTCGCGAACGCGATGAACACCTCACGCCTAGTCTTTAAAACACTTAAAAATCGGGAATCATCCCAATTTTCAACATTTTCAAGCTTGAGCTCGGCTTAGAGGTGATTATGAAGAGGTTTTTCATCCGAACTTCATAAATTAGTAGATTTTATTTTGTTTTCTTACATTTCCATAAACACCCATTGATTTAAACTTTAATCTATGAATTTAATAGTAGAAAATTAGGGATTTAGGTAGAAATTGGGGATTTTGAGAAATTGAGATTTAGACCTCAAATTGAGGTCGAATTTTGAAACTAATCACATAATCGGACTCGGGGATGAATGGGTAATCGAGTTTTAGTCCGAATTCTGGGTTTTGACCAAGCAAGCCCGGGTTTGACTTTTGTTGACTTTTTCCAAGAACATTAAAGATTGAATATATTTCACTAGTGGGTAGTTTCTAAAGCATATTTTGAATTATTTGAGCTATATTTGGTTAGATTTGATTGGTTTGGATGCTAATTCTAGAGGAAAAGTCGAGGTTGAGCATTGATTTGGTTGCGTGTAGGTTAAGTGTCGTGGTTAACCTTGACTTGAGGGATTAGGACTTGTTGGTCTATTTGTGTCACGCCCCTAATTTTCCTCCGTAGGATGTCGGGATGGCACCTAGTGTCTACGACTAGGTAAGCCTAACACTTGCTGATTAAATAATAGATTTTTAACCAAATAACTATTAAGCATGAAACTTAAATTTCTATAATAAAGTCAACAATCTCAACATGATACAATGTCCCAAAACCGGTAGTACAAGTCAAAAGTTTTTCTAAGAGTCACTAGAAATAACAATACATCACTGTCCCGAAATAATAGATAATAATGGAAATAAAATACAACAAAAGGTGACTTTAGGGCCTGCAAATGTCAAGCAGGTATACATGGAAGTCTCCAGTCGCGCAGACATAAGTCTCAAACCAACTCGATCATAAGTACATGGATTTGCACAAAAATGTGCAGAAGCGTTGCATGAGTACACCACAGCGGTACCCAGTAAGTATCAATCCTAACCTCGGTAGAGTAGTGACGAGGCCAGATCAAGACACCTACCAGGCATGTAAACCTATGCAGGATATAACTTAAAGCTAACAATGGAAAGAACGTCAATGTAAGACCAACAACAGAAGGATCACAAATTTACAATCAATAGTGAAAATAATAGAAGCACGAATAGCAACAAGAAATAGACGGGTAATAAGGAAATGAATGACAACTTAAGCAATTAAATTGTTCCTAATGCACAATTTACAACAAGAATTACCCGAGGTACCACTCCTCATAATCTCATATCATAAGTCGCAACTTTCAAATCTTTTACGTATGGCATCTCGTGCCAACATTTTTCCAAATCACTTTCGCACGGAAAAACCCATGTGCCACCATGTATATTGTATCTGCATCAAATGCTACTTAGAATATTCAAGAGATTTATTTATATAAGCTAAGGCATAATAACAACGTTGAATAAAGTAAGGAATCAAATGAGAAATAATTTTATTTTAGAAATCATTTGGGTGAAGAAAATAATATTTTTCAAATAAAATAAAGCATTAGATAAGCTCCTGAATTAAATATAGAATTTTTTAAATTAAAACATAATAACATTTTTTCAAGTAAGGTAAAAACATCATATAGGGTAAGGAGATTAAGTTGAGAAATCAATTAAAGTGAAATATGACGACTATTAAGAAAAGTAAAGAACTGGATGAAATGACGAGTTTTTAACTTAAGAGTCACATAAGGTAAGCATGTTAATAATTCCTTTATTTAAAACTGTTATGTTACCAACAACTCAGCAAGGTATGAGATAATGATTATGTGCAGTAAATTCATCTTGAAAATCAATTCACTAAGTAACCACAGAAGCACAGATTGACACCTTGAATTAATGCAACAGTTCACGTAGGATGCATGACTCACACAAGGCATAACAACACCATCAAGTATAACACAAACAATTCGTTGCGGCATGCAACCCGATCCCGCCGTATCATCATTTATCAATATTATAATCCTCCCTTATTCTACCATAGTATCAATAAACAATATCAAGTATCACATATATAAACCGTTGTGGCGCGCAACCCGATCCCACTGTATTTCAATATCACAATCCTCCCTTGTTTCACCCGTTGCGGCACGCAACCCAATCCCACTATTTTTCAATCTCACAATCCTCCCTTGTTTCACCCGTTGCGGAGTGCAACCCGATCCCACCATATTTCAATATCATAATCCTCCCTTATTTCACTCGTTGTGGCGCGCAACCTGATCCACAAGCAATTTAAATTAACAACAACAATCCAATAACTGAATTTACAAGAATTTCTACAATCAAAGGGTATGAGTACACGACAATAAAAGAACCACGTAATAATCAAAGGAATGCAACCAATATTACAAAAATAACAGGACAAGTAAAGCATGTGACAACTAAGGTGTGCAAGTAAAATAGTTAAGACAAGTAGCAAATAGGCACGAAGTCATGGAAGGGACTCAATAATTAAGAGGTAACAAGACAATAAGAAAGGCAATAACTTCAACTCAAGCATATAAGGAAAAAATAACAAGTAAGAGGTACAATAAGTGCTAACAACGTCAAATAGAGCATGTAAGAGTAGATTAACAATGAGAAATATAACATGTCATGACAATTCAATTAAAGGCATGGAAAGAGTCTAGATAACCTAAATCGGTAAAATATCACATATAGCACGTATACCCAATCGTCACCTTGCACACACAACTTTCACATAACACCAATAGCACAATCAAATCGAATCCTAAGGGGTAGTTTCTCCCACACAAAGTTAGACAAGATACTTACCTCAAAGAAGCTAAACTGATACTTTGAAATGACCTTCTCGTGTGAAATAACCTCCGGACAGTTCAAATCTAGCCAAAATAACTTCACATCATAAATAAAAACCATGTGAAACAATTACGAATAATAAAGCTTCGATATTTAAAGAAACTAAAAAGTCAACCCAAAAGGTCAACCCCGGGCCCCCACCTCGGAACCCGACAACATTCACAAAATCCGACAACTCATTCAATTACGAGTCCAACTGTCACGACCATATTCTCCTATAGGTCGTGATGGCACCCAGCTCAGCCGCTAGGCAAGCCAACAGTGAACTAACCACGTGATTACTCCTTTTACTAAGTTTCCAAGTAATTAAGTTCCATAAATTAAAGGTTACGAAAGAGAATATTTAAATAAATAAGACAAAAGCATCTAAAAGTAATCATAACAATAGTAAAAATCCCAAACTCATAACGTCTACTAGTGTGTGTGCCAAGACCTGGTATTACAAGTGTATGAGCTACTAGTAGAATATACAAAATACTAAGCTAGTGTCCGAATAAAGCAGACAGAAAGCAAAACACAAAAGAAAGACTTTGGTTGCTGCAGAACGACTCGAAAAGCAGCTCACCGCTCAGTTCGGAGTATCAGGGGTGTGCGCCGGGGTAACTACCAGATGCACCTACCTCAGAACCTGCACGGTTAGTGTAGAAGTATAGCGTGAGTACATAAACAACTTGTACCGAGTAAGTATCAAGTCTAACCTCGAAGAAGTAGTGACAAGGGGTCGACATCGACACTTACTATGGGCTAACAATAAAATGCAGGAATTATAAATAAACATGAATTATATAAACAATTAATACAACTCAGTAACAAGCAGTGAATAATAATTCTTTCACTAACAATAACTTCCGAGCCAATTCTTGTCATTTAAATAATTATAACCTCTCAAGCCGTAAATTATTATCAAGTAAAATTAGGCTCCAAGTATTATCACGCACGATTTATGCCGAGGTCGTACTGCCTGATCCATAAATATATTGTGCGCTGCCAAAGGTCGAAAGGCATGAACTATAGATGCATCTAATAATCTGCCAAGCCGAACGACCCGCTCCCATGAGAGTAGAGGAATTTACCTTGCTCGCGGAAATACTTGCGACGCGAGTGAACATAGATTTCTCAAAGTTATTATAAAAAATACATTTCAATTCTTCCCAAACATAAGAAATCCAAACTGGGGATTTTTAAATCTAAAAATCCTAAATCTCGGTTCCATGTATGAAAATTAACAAGCATAACCACACAACAGTGCAAACTAGGCATGATGTAAACCTAAGACTACTCGGACATCACATGTAATATAGCTACGCACGGACTCTCATCACCTAGTACGTACGTAGCTCTCCACACAAATAATTTACAACGAAATACACCTAAGGGGATGAGTTCCCACTTATAAGATTAGGCAAGAGACTTACCTCTTCTGAAAGCTCTCTTTCTGTTCTCAAATTCGCTCTAAAGCCTCAACTCGGTGCCAAAGAATCCGAAACTAGTCACATGTTGTATAAATAAATCAATATTGTCACACCCCAACCTCGGGGAACACAACCAGTGCTCAACAAAGTTACCTCGGTCGAGCAAGCAGGCACAGTGTTGTCTACCCAACTCACCCACAAATAAAGAGAGTAATACATTTCATTAATATGTCAATAAGAAGTCATGTGAACAACACCGGTTCATTTCCATTAGTTACGTCATTAACAAGTCTTCAAAATAGTACGTTGTACAATCATAGTTAAAGTGGAACAGATGATACCATTACAACATTTTTAGTTAACTTTCCCAAAACTAGATACAACCCACAATATGTCTACGGAGACTCTAACAGGAACAGAAGAGTGTTGTGACAGTGTCGGCAACAAGGCCCCGGCTATACCTCAAATGTTATGTACAAATGAGAGAAGATACAGGTCCCCGAAATGAAGTGGGGCTCTCCAAATCAGCTGAGGAGAGGGTGTGCTGCTATCACTTATCAATACCACCTGCTATGGAACCACCTGCCTCCATTAAAGATGCAGCGCCCCCGACAAAAGAGATGTTAGTACATATGGAATAGTGCTAGTATGTAAAACTAAACACCCTCTCAATAGAACGAGCAACAGTAAACGGAGAATAAAACATGATATCAATAAGGGACTCTAATGGTATCAAAATTCCACATTAGGGGAAAAGTAAATTTCAAGTAGGTTTCTGTAATTTAAGTTGGGAGATCTTTAGCACCGATATACCACTATGTTTTAGCACGGAGTCCGATCTCAGTCCGACCGGCTAAGCCGTCTCACCCCGAGACATACACTCACAATACCACCATGTGTGTGGCATGGCATCCGATCTCAGCCCGATCGGCTAAGCCATCTCACCACAATGTCGTGTGGGTCGACATTACATCACATCTAGCTAGCAATAATCTCATCCCATTTAAGGGAAAACCATCTCAACACCCTAATCTCATCCCATATAAAGGGAAACAGTCTCATCACATTAAAACAGGGATTTACCCATCAGTCACTCCTACACTGGCACGTGTAGTTTTGGGGTTAGGTTTTCTGACCTACCCTTCCTCGGTGGCTAATCGATACTCCCAAGGCATTTGTTATTAAAAGTATTTACCTCTCAATTCATATTCTTTTACATGTCATTCATTTTATGGACATCATTGCCCATAACGCAATATCATTCTTGGAACATTGGTCGTACTTCATAATTCAACTCACTATTCCATTTTCAATCGTTATCATGAATAATCAACAACAAGGCCTTTCACATTAAGACATTGAGCACATACTTGAGCAAATTAGGGTCTTAGGCACATATGACTTCTTACACTATTGACATGGTAGCTTTCATAAGAATTCACGCTTTCAAATCATAACATAGTAACACACAACCCATACTTAAAGCACATCCTCAAACATTAACTTAACATAGAAAGAATCTTTGGAATGCATATTGAACACATAATTATTTCGACACAAGTCTTATTTGACAACAATTTAATTTATAAAGATCATCACGACAATTACAAGGACATTGCGGGGTTCAATTCTAAAAGAAGGGTTTAGCCAACATACCTTGCCTCGAGCCTTTTTAAATTACTACAATGTTCCGAAATTTTTAGCTTCTTCGATCTATTTGGAAATATAGCAAAATTGAACACAAATTAGGAGAGCGTTTATGGTTCCAGCTCATTTGAGCATTTTATCAAACACTAGGTGGGTGTTATGATTTCAAGGTCCTCCCAAGGTGGATTCATTCACCCCACTACCCAAAGTCTACCCGATTTAGCTCAACATTCTTCCCCCAACCCTTGATAGTACATGCATGTAAAAATAAACAACTCCCATACCCAAGAATTGCCTTACTAATTACCTATTATTAATTAGAATCACAAAATTGAGAGTTAGGGTGTAGAATCTTACATCTAGGATGAAGACCTAGTGAGTTTCCCTTGTCAATCTTCCAAGGTTTGAGCAAGAATTGTAGAACAAATTGTTGAGGACCCTCTCCCACTCCAGAGCATTCTCTCACTCTCAAAGTACCAGGTTATTACTTAAGAAATGGTCTATAGCATCTATATAATGGAATAGGGTCGGGTTATAAAAACCAACAAAATGAAGCTCCGGAACCCAATCTGCGGTCACATATGCGACCACGTAATGCTTCTGCGGTCCGCAAAAGGGGCCGCGAAATGTCCCTCCATAACTGGGCAGCCCTGCCTGGGTATGCGGCAGTTCTGCGGTCCGCATATCGATTCTGCAATTGCAAAGCGGACCGCAGAATCTCCTCCTGGAATTCCTCATGTCGATCCTGCGATACAATATGCGGCCTGCAAAACAATTCTGTGGCCGCATAATGGACCGCACAATGGCCCACAAATTTTTGCTCAAGTTCCTGCTTCACTCTGCGATCATTCTGCGGCTGCATAAATGTATTTTTCTGCCAACATTTTCCTTTAACTCCCTAGTGCACTGTTCGACCCAAACAGTTCGTACCGCTCACAAGCTCGCCGCGAAGAATTTCTACCATCACCAAACATAGTAGCCTACCTCGCTACCACGGAACCTCGGGTTTTAGGTGAAATTTTATAGGGCCTTACACCCTCCCCCACTTAAGATCATTCGTCCATGAATGAGGGTCTAATTTCGTCATTAGTACTCAACATGACCCAGATGTTACTTCACACACTAGCAGCCCCAAATTCCCAAATATTTTGGCAGAGTTTCCCTTGTAACTGGCCCTATCCACCTGTCAGAAAATCCCAGAAACCAATCCTAATAGCATGTACTTAATCCAACGATGCAACATATTATGAAATAACACCAACCGTGACCTCGTAAGTAATATATTACTAGAAAGGATATATCCTGAGCATAAACTGTACAAGTGATACATAGTTCATAGGAAGTAATTTCATAGAAACTATTACATAGCTATTCAAACAAATAAGGGTACTTCCTTTTCATTTCTTCCTTGGCCTCCCAGGTGGCCTCTTCAATCTGCTGGTTTCACCATAACACTTTCACGGAGGCAATTTCTTTATTTCTTAGCTTTCAGACTTGCCTATCAAGAATGGCAACTAGAATTTCTTCATAGGTCAGTTCTTCATTAACCTCAACAGTTTCTACTGGCACAATAACCGATGGATCCCTCTTAAACATAGACACATGGAATACCGGGGGCACCAATGACATCTCAGGTGGTAGCTCAAGCTTTTACGCCACCTGACCAATCCTCTGAATAATTTTGTACGGTCCGATATACCTCAGACTCAATTTCCCTTTCTTACCAAATTGCATTACACCCTTCATGGGGGAAACCTTCAAGAATACCCAATCATCTTCTTTAAACTCCAAATCCCTACGACGAACATCCGAATAGGACTTCTGATGACTCTGAACATATTAGCCTACCTCGCCACCACGAAACCTCGGGTTTTAGGTGAAATTTTATGGGGCCTTACAAATATATGTTTCAAAGTTCATATTTAACTATTAAATTAATTACCAACCCCAACCGGTGATTCTTAAAATTCACCATCGGGCCAATAATTTTCGAAGAAAGTTGTTACCCATAACCTCACGAATTGAAATATATAATTTTCATTCAATCCCATAACCATTTTCGGGGGTAAATCCCATTTTTATCAAACCTAGGGTTATTCATCTAAACCCGTGATTTTCACAAATTTACATGTTAAAACCTACCCATAATCTATGTATTTAACTCACATTGGATAGAAATTACTTACCTCCAAATTAATAGGTGAAAACCCCTCTCAAGAAGCTCCACAATCGCCTAAAAGGTGAGAGAAATGGGTTAGAAATGGCTTAAGTCCCGTAATAAATGAAGTCTTCTGCCTCCAGGACTTTCGCATCTGCGGTCACTGGGCCGTATCTATGGCATCGCTTCTATAGAGAAAGGTCCACTTTTCTGGAATTCCCCAGGCCCAGCACTGGCCTCTTCTGCAGACGGGTTACCGCCTCTGCGGTCCCGCTTCTGCGAATGGTCAAGCGCATCTGCGGCCTCATCGCACCTGCGGGCTATTCCTCGCAGAAGCGGGGCCGCTTCTGCGCGTGGTTTTCCTCTTCTGCGGCCACTGGCCAAGTGCCCCAAAGCCGCTTCTGTAGACACAAGCTCGCATCTACGGGCTCGCACCTGTGGCCATAAGCTCGCAGGTGCGGGTACACCAGATCTGGTACGCCAGTAACCCTTTTGAGTCCTAATTCCATCTGTACATTCGTCTGGATTGCACTCGAGGCCTAGAGGCGTCGTCCAAAAATACCAATAAGTTTGTAAACATAAAACAGATTTGTTCGCACCCTCGGAACACATATAACAACATTAACACTAAGATTCATATGCCAAAACCAATAGGATCAACTTATGAACTTCAAGTTCTTCCAACTTACTTTGGACGCGCCGAATCATACCTAAACTACTCGGAATGACTCCAAATTTTGCGTGCAAGTCTTAATTCACCGTATGGAACAATTCCTAAGCTTGGAATCCCAATTGGACCTCCATAACACCAAATCCTACCTCAAACAAAATTCAAGGAACTTTAAAACCTTCAATGTACCAACTTCCAATATTAAGCGCCGAAATGCTCCCGGTTCATCTAAAACCCGATCCGAACATACGCCCAAGTCCAAAATTATCATACGAACCTATTGGAACCGTCAAATCCCGGTTCCGAGGTCATTTACTCAAAATATTGACCAAAGTCAAACATAGCCTTTTTAAAGCCAAACTAAAGAACCAAGTGTTCCGATTTCAACCTGAACCCTTTCAAGTCTCGAGCTAACCACCCCCATAGGTAATAAGACAGTAAAAGAACGTACGAGGAGTCTTATTTAGGGGAACGGGGATCTTGAAAGCAAAACGACCAGTTGGGTCATTATATTCTCCACCTCTTAAACAAACGTCCGTCCTCGAACGGATCTAGAATCATACCTGGAGTGCGGAATAAGTGTGGGTATCTGCTCTGCATGTCCTCCTCGGCCTCCCAAGTCGCCTCCTCGGCTGGTTGGCACCTCCACTAAACTTTTACCACCGAAATCTTCTTGAACCTAAGTTGGAGAACCTATATGTCGACAATGGCAATTGGCTCCTCCTCATAACCCAGGCTCTCATCTAACTGAATCATGCTGAAGTCTAACACATGCGACCTATCGGCATGATACTTCCGGAGCATAGCCACGTGGAAAACTGGATGAACTCCCGATAGACTGGGAGGTAAAAGCAAGCTCATAAGCAACCTCCCCAACTCTCCTCAACACCTCAAATGGGCCTATAAACCTTGGGCTCAACTTTCCCTTCTTCCCAAACCTCATGATTCCCTTCATCGATGAGACCTTCAAGAGAACTTTCTTGCCCACCATAAATGATAAATCACGTGCCTTCTGATCCGCGTAACTCTTCTGCCTGGACTGTGCTATGCGAAGTTGCTCCTGAATCAACTTTACCTTTTTCAAGGCATTCTTTACCAAATCAGTACCATATAACTTAGCCTCGCTGGGCTCAAACCATCTGATGGGCGAACGGTATCGCCGGCCATATAAAGCCTCAAATGGAGCTATCTCAATGTTGGACTGATAACTGTTGTTGTAAGAAAACTCGGCCAAAGGCAAGAATCGATCCCACTACCCTCCGAAGTCAATCACACATGTTCTGAGCATATCCTCCAAAATTTGAACTATCCGTTCCAACTGCTCGTCGGTCTGCGGATGAAAGGCTATGCTGAGCTCTACCCGGGTCCCCAGCTTACTCTGTACTGCCTTCCAGAAATGCGAAGTGTACTGAGGGCCTCTATCTGATATAATGGATACATGCACACCGTGCAAATGAACAATCTCCTAAATATAAATCTGAGCCAACCTCTCTAAAGAATATATGGTGACAACCGGAATGAAGTGTGCCGACTTGGTCAACCTGTCGACTATGACCCAAATTGCATCAAACTTCCGCAAGGTCTGAGGCAACCCAACTACAAAGTCCATAATAATGCACTCCCATTTCCTCTCAGGTATAGTCATCTGCTGAAGTAGGCCACCTGGCCTCTAGTGCTCATACATAACATGCTCGCAATTAAGGCAACTCGCTACATACTAAACTATGTCCTTCTTCATCCGCCGCCACCAAAAATACTGCCTCAGGTCGCGATACATCTTTGTAGCACCTGGATGAATAGAATACCGAGAGTTGTGTTCCTCCTTTAGGATCTTCTCCCTCAAGACATCAACATTAGGAACACATAGGCGACCCTGGAGTAGCAGATCACCATCCTTACCGACAGTACCTTCCTTGGCACCACCCTGTAGTACCGTCTCTCTGAGAACCAACTAGTGCGGATCATCAAGCTGGCAAACCTTGATCTGCTCGAATAGTGAAGACTCGGCGACAACACATGCAAGCACTCGGCTGGGCTCTGAAATATCCAGCCTCACAAGTCTGGTAGCCAAGGAGTGAATGTCCAAAGCTAGTGGCCTCTCCTCTGCTGAAATTAATGCCAAACTACCCATATACTCCACCTTTCTGCTCAAGGCATCCGCAACTACATTAGCCTTGCCCGGATGATAAAGGATGGTAATATCATAATCTTTTAGTAACTCAAGCCACCTGCGCTTCCTCAAATTGAGATCCCTCTACTTAAACAAATGCTGCAAGCTACGATGATCAGTGTAAAGCTCGCAAGACACCCCACAAAGATAATGCCTCTAGATCTTAAGAGCATGAACAATCGCGGCCAACTCCAAATCGTGTACAGGGTAATTCTTCTCATGGGGCTTCAGGTGACGTAAAGCATATGCAATAACTTTCCCCTCCTGCATCAATACACAACCCAAACCAACGCGTGAAGTGTCGCAATACACAATATACATCCCTAAACCGGAAGGAAGCACTAACGCCGGTGCTGAAGTCAAGGCGGTCTTGAGCTTCTGAAAGCTCGCTTCACAATCATCGGACCATCGGAACGGAGCACCCTTCTGTGTTAATCTAGTCAAAGGTGCTGCAATAGATGAGAATCCATCCACAAACTGGCGATAATAACCTGCTAACCCCAAGAAGCTCCTGGTCTCGGTCGCTGTGGTGGGACGAGGCCAACTCTGAACTGCCTCGATCTTCTTGGGATCAATCTTAATACCCTATCCTGATATAATATGTCCCAAGAATGCCACAGAATCTAACCAGAACTCATACTTAGAGAACTTAGCAAATAGTTTCTATTCCCGCAAGGTCTGAAGCACCACTCTCAATTGTTGCTCGTGCTCCTCCATGCTACGTGAGTAGATCAAAATGTCATCAATGAAGACAATGACAAACGAATCAATATATATCCTGAACACCCGGTTCATCAAATCCATAAATGCCACCGGGGCATTAGTCAAACCGAAGGGCATCACTAGAAACTCATAATGGCCATATCTAGTCCGGAAGGCCGTCTTCGGAACATCCGAATCCCAAATCTTCAACTGATGGTACCCTATCTCAAGTCGATCTTGGATAACACCCTAGCACCCTGCAACTGGTCAAATAAATCATCAATACGCGACAACAGGTACTTGTTCTTAATGGTAACTTTGTTCATTTGGCGGTAATCAATGCACATCTGCATAGTCCCATCTTTCTTCTTCACAAATAACACCGGTGCACCCCAAGGTGACACACTCGGTCTGAAAATCCCCTTTGCTAGCAACTCCTCAAGTTGTTCCTTTAATTTCTTCAACTCTTTTAGAGCCATACGGTACGGTGGAATAGATATAGGTTGGGTACCTGTAACCAAATCAATACAAAAATCAATATCACGATCTGGTGGCATGCCTGGAAAATCAGAAGGAAACACATCGGAGAACTCCCAGACCACGGGCACTGAATCAATCATCGGAGCCTCTCTAGTAGTATCCCAAACATAAGCTAGATAATCCAAACAAACCTTCTCAACCATGTGTTGATCCTTCGGAAAAGAGATAACCCGACTAGACGCACTGACGGACGAACCCCTCCACTCCAATCTAGGCAACTCTGGCATCGCCAAGGTAACAGTGTTGGCATGTAAATCGAGGATGGCGTGGTATGGAGACAACCAATCCATGCCTAGGATGACCTCAAAGTCGGTCATATCTAGCAACAGAAGATCAGCTCGGGTCTCATAACCACAAAAAGTTACAATGTAGGATCGGTAGATCCAATCCACAACAACAGAATCGCCCACTGGAGTGGACACATAAATAGGAGTACCCAAGCACTCCCGAGTAACACCCAGGAAATGAGCAAACAAAGATGAAACATACGAATACGTAGACCCTAGATCAAATAGTGCAAAAGCATCCCTACCGTAGACAGAAATAATACATGTGATCACGACATCTGAGGCCACTGCATCTGGTCTAGCCAGTTAAGCATAGAATCTTGCTGGAGCGCCACCTGACTGGCCTCCACATGTCTGACCTCCACCTCTAGGACGATCCCTACCCACCTGCCCTCCGCCTCTAGGCGGCCGAACGACTGGTGTGATAGTTGGTGCTGTAATCATAGGTTGGTGGCCCTACTGTACCGCCTTGCCCCGAAGTCTAGGATAAAACATCTTCATGTGGCCAGGATCCCCGCACTCGTAACAACCCCTCGGAATGGCGGACTGCTGACCGGAAGTCTAACCTTGATGGCTTGAATACCTACTAGAAGAACCCTAAATAGCTGGTGGCTGGTAGGAACTCTCTGGCATGGTACTGAAATATGGCCCCATTGGGGCAACCCCAGGAGGCGGCGGTGCTGGATATATGGTCCTGATAGACTGACCCCTCACGAACTACCCCCTGCTCCCAGCCGGGGCACCACTAAGCTATCTAGAATACCGAAACCGCTTATCCCTCGTAGCCTGCTCCCCACCATGCTGACGTGCACCCTCGATCCTCTGAGCTATCTCTACATCTAGCTCATAAGAAGTCCCTATCACAACCTCTCGGGCCATAGTGGCCTGGCTAGCAGAGTGCAAACCTACAACAAACCTCCGCACTCTCTCTGCATCGGTCAAAAGTACCATAAGTGCATGGTGAGACAACTCAGAGAATCTCTCCTCATAGTCGGTCACCGACATCTGGCCATGCTGGAGCTACTCCAACTGAAATCGCAACTCTTCCCTCTGAGAGGGTGGAATATCTGTCCAAGAAGAGGCATGTGAACTGATCCCAAGTCTTGGGAGAAGAACCTGTTGGTCTGCCGAGAAGATATGACTACCACCACCTACGGGCCCTGCCCTTCAGCTGTAAATTAGTAAAATCCACCCCATGGGACTCCAATATCCTCATGTTATGCAGTCTGTCCCTGCACCGATCAATAAAGTCCTGGGGGTCCTCGTGTCGCTCACCTCCAAAGACAGGAGGTTGTTGCCTGGTCCATCTGTCCAATAGCTTATGCGGATCGCCGGCCGCAGTTGGTATGAGCTCAGGTATAGCTGCTGCAACTGGCTGAGCTCCCCCCATGGGTAGTGCGCCATGGGTCTAATACACGGCAGCTGCATGCCCTGGAGCCTGAGCGGTAGGGGTCTGTGCTCCCTCTCCCACCTAAGATGTGGCTGGGTCTATTGGAAATAAACCAGCTTGATTCATAAAATCCATGAACCGCAGCATACGGCCCATGACCTCCTGGAATCCCGGTGCGGACATGAAATCGACTGGGGCTGGCACTGTTGCAGGCACCTCGCCCTGCTCCTCAATAATAGGATCCTCTACTGGATCCACTGGTGGCATAGCTGGGGCAACTCTAGGACGTCCTCGTCCTCTACCATGATTCGGAGCCCTCCCTCGGCCTCTAGCAACAAGGGGAGAAGCTCCTCCATGATAGGGTACATCTGCTACGCACGTTCTCACCATCTGTGAGAGAATAAGAGAAAGATACTTAGCACAAGATCAAGTGCACTATAAAAGATGAAGAAAGAGTAGTTTCCTAACACCCTATATCCTCTCGAATATAAGTACGGACGTCTCCGCCCTAATACGTAACACTCTATTAAGCATACTCATAACATGTGAGACCTACGTGAACCTAGTGCTCTGATACCATGTTGTCACGACCCAATTCTCCTACATCTCGTGATGGCACCCAGCTCCGCCGCTAGGCAAGCCAATAGCGAACTAACCATGTGATTACTCCTTTTACTAAGTTTCCAATTAATTAAGTTCCATAAATTAAAGGTTACGAAACAGCAAATTTAAATAAATAAGACGAAAGCAGCTAAATGCAATCATAACAATAGTAAAAATCCCAAACACATAATGTCTACTAGATTGTGTGCCAAGACCTGGTGTTACAAGTGTATGAGCTACTAATAGAATATACAAAATACTAAGCTACTGTCCGAAATAAAGTAGAGAGAAAGCAAAACAAAAAAGAAAGACTTCGGGTGTTGCAGAACGGCTTAGAAGGCAGCTCACCGCTCAGTCTCGGAGTATCAGGGGTGTGCGCCGGGGTACTACCAGATGCACCTACCTCAGAACATGTACGGTTAGTGCAGAAGTGTAGCGTGAGTACATAAATAACATGTACCCAGTAAGTATCAAGCCTAACCTCGAAGAAGTAGTGACGAGGGGTCGACATCAACACTTACTATGGGCTAACAATAAAATACAGGAATTATAAATAAGCATGAATTATGTAAAAAAAAATTAATACAACTCAGTAACAAGTAGTGAATAATAATTCTTTCACTAACAATAACTTCCGAGCCAATTCCTGTCATTTAAATAATTATAACCGCTTAAGCCGTAAATTAATATCAAGTAAAATTAGGCTCTGAATCATGCACGATTTATGCCGAGGTCGTACGGCCCGATCCAGAAATATACTGTGCAATGCCGAGGGTCGAATGGCACGAACCATAGATGCATCTATTAACTTGCGGAGGCGAACAACCCGCTCCCATGAGAGTAGAGGAATTTACCTTGCTTGCGGAAATACTTGCGACGCGAGTGAACATAGATTTCTCAAAGTTATTATTTAAAAAAATTCAATTCTTCCCAAACATAAGAAATCCAAACTGGGGATTTTTAAATCTAAAAATCCTAAATCTCGATTCCATGTAAGAAAATTAACAAGCATAACCACACAACAGTGCAAACAAGGCATGATGTAAACCTAAGACTAACCGGACATCACATGTAATATAGCTACGCACGGACTCTCGTCACCTAGTGCGTACGTAACTCCCCACACAAATAATTTACAATGAAATACACCTAAGGGGATGAGTTCCCTCTTACAAGGTTAGGCAAGAGACTTACCTCATCTCAAAGCTCGCTTTCCGGTCTCAAATTCACTCTAAAGCCTCAACTCAGTATTGAAGAATCCGAAACTACTCAAATGTTGTATAAATAAATCAATATATGTTTCAAAGTTCATAATTTAACTATTATAGTAATTATCCAACCCCAACCGGAAGATTCTTAAATTTACCCCCGGGCCCACGTGCCCAGATTCCGGAAATTTTCAAAAAAAAATATTACCCATAACCTCACAAACTCAAATATATAATTTTTACCCAATTCCATAATCATTTTCATGGGTAAAATCTTATTTTTATCAAACCTAGGGTTATTCATCTAAACCCATAATTTTCACAAACTTACATGTTAAAACCTACCCATAATCTATGTATTTAACTCACATTGGATAGAAATTACTTACCTCCAAATTAATAGGTGAAAACCCCTCTCAAGAAGCTCAATAATCACCCAAAAGGCGAGAGAAATGGGTTAGAAATGGCTTAAGTCCCGTAATAAATGAAGCCTTCTGGCTCCAGGACTTTTGCATATGCGGTCACTGGGCCGCATCTGCGGCACTACTTCTGCGGAGAAAGGTCCGCTTCTGCGGAATTCCCCAAGCCCAGCACTGGCCGCTTCTGCGGACGGGTTACCGCCTCTGCGGTCCCGCTTCTGCGGATGGTCAAGCACACCTGCGGGCTATTCCTCGCAGAAGCGAGGCCGCTTCTGCGCGTGGTTCTCCTCTTCTGCGGCCACTGGCCAAGTGCCCCAAAGCCGCTTCTGCGGCCACAAGCTCGCATCTGCGGACTCGCACCTGCGGCCATAAGCTTGCAGGTGCGGGCACACCAGATCTGGTGCACCAGCAACCTTTTTGAGTCCTAATTCGATCCATACATTCGTCCGGATTGCACCCGAGGTCCTGAGGCGTCGTCCAAACATACCAACAAGTTTTCAAACATAAAACGAACTCGCTCGCACCCTCGAAACACAGATAACAACATTAAAACTAAGATTCATACGCCAAAACCAATAGGATCAACTTATGAACTTCAAGTTCTTCCAATTTACTCTGAACGCGCCGAATCATGCTTAAACTACTCGGAATGACTTCAAATTTTGCGTGCAAGTCTTAAATCACCGTACGGAATTATGACAGGCTCAAAATCCAAATTGGACCTCGATAACGCCAAATCCTATCTCAAACTAAATTTAAGGAACTTTAAAACCTTCAATGCACCAGCTTCCAATATTAAGCATCGAAATGCTCCCGGGTCATCTGAAACCCGATCCGAACATACGCCCAAGTCCAAAATTATCATACGAACCTATTGGAACCATCAAATACCGATTCCGAGGTCGTTTACTCATAATGTTGACCAAAGTCAAACTTAGCCTTTTTAAAGATAGACTAAGGAACCAAGTATTCCGATTTCAACCTGAACCCTTCCAAATACCGAACTAACCACCCCCCCATATCATAAAACAGTAAGCACATATGGGGAGTCTTATTTAGGAGAACGGGGATCTAGAAACCAAAATGACCGGTCGGGTCGTTACACCAACCGTACTAATTTCACTCAATTTCGACTCCGAATTGATGTTCAAAACTCAAAAATTCACTTTAGGAAAGTTTAGACCGAGAAAAAAACCTAATTTCTCTTTAAAACGCATAATCCAAATCCCAAAATCGAATATAGATTAATGAAATATAATCAAAATGGAGTATAAAATACTTACCCTAATCCATGTGATAAAAATTCTCTTCAAAATTTCCCAAATCCGAGCTCCAAAACCATGGGAGAAAAAATGACTAAATTCTGGAATAAAAAAAAAAAATGCAGCAGATTTTATAGATCAAATAAGATCCTAGATGACCTCAAAACTCATATTTGATAAGCCCAATATAATCCTTGCGAGATTACACCCAAGATAGCCTCTTGAGTCATCCAATTTGGCCTTAAAATGAGGGAGAGATGATGTTTTGAAGTTTTAAAGGAAATCTGTAAATTTAAGAGACAAAAATGACATATTTGTAATTATTTTATATCAGAAAATCAGCAACAAAAGAATCTTCGTTTTAGCACCCAAAACTCATTCAAAATCTCTCGGACACAAACCATATATACATTTCAATCATAAAATATGCTACGAACCTGCTCACCCACTCAAAACACCGAAAAGAGATCATCTTAACCCGATATTGACCGTGGTCAAACTTCAAATTCTTAACTTAACTAGTTTCTCAACCAATGATCCAAAACACATCCGAGCCCTCAGGACCACATTCAATCATACCAACAAGTACAAATATATTATTTAAACTTATCCTAAGCCTCAAAATACTCACGAGAATATCACAACAAAGAATTGAGGTTCAAACTGAATCACATTTCTCTTAAGTTGTTAAATCTTCATTCTTTTAAAATAATGTCCGAATCATACTTAAACACTTTGGATTACTTCTAAATTTTTTATACAAGTTTAATTCAACTATATAGACCTATCCAAAGTCTTGGAACACTAATTGGGGTCCAATAACACCAAAGTCAACCTTTGGTGAAACTTATGAACTATTAAGTTCTTCAAATTGCTAACTTTCGACAAATAGTGTCGAATCCCTCTAGGAACCTCCAAAATCTAATCCGGACATACGTAGTCTAAAATCATCGTACGAAACTATTGGAATCATAAAAACTCGATTTCGAGTCCATTTACCCAAAAAACAAACCATGGTCAACTCTTCCAACTTAAAGCTTCCAAATCGAGAGTCATTCTTCCAAATCAATATCAAACTACTCGGAAACTAAAATCAATCATACACGCAAGTCATAATATATTATATGAAGCTATTTAAAGTCTCAAACCACCGAACGGAACACTAGAGATCAAAACGACAGATCGAGTAGTTAGAATTTGCTACGTGTTTTATATGTGGGGACAACGTATATGTGAGGTGACGAGTACTTATGCATTGTCATTGGGTTAAAGTATGCGGGTGGAACTTGTTTATTTATATTTTATTATTTTTTAAATTATGATATCAATGTTTAGGTTAGATTATTACTTCTGTGATTATTCATTTTGTATTTATTACTCATTTCAAAGTTGCTGAATATTTTCGAAAATTTAAGTTTGATATCATGGCACCACATTTGAATTTAAATAATTCTCCGCATTGTTTATTATTCGAATTCATATTATTATTATTATTATTATTATTATTATTATTATTATTATTATTATTATTATTATTATTATTATTATTATTATTATTATTATTATTATTATTATTATTATATGGTGAGGATGAGAGTAAAAGCACGAAGGGTGATTCTGTGCCATTTCATTCATGTCATTATTATTACATGGTGAGGATGAGAGTAAAATCACGAAGGGTATTTTCATGCAATTATATTCATATTATTGCATGATAAGGACGAGAGTAAAAGCATGGAGGGTGATACCATGTCATTTTGGTTTTTACAAGTTGTGTTGTTAAATAGTCCACCTCCACATATGTGTTCTTCCTCTCAGATTGGGAAGGATAAAGAAGTTCCATTTTTGTTTGTTTGGTGATGGTTCGACTGGCTTTTCTTTTAGACAATGGTCAATATTTAGCTTTTGAATTCACTGACTTCATATTTTCCTAATGCTCTGTGGATATTATTGGGTCTGTTTGCCTCTTGATGAAAGGATTGCATTTGCTCCCTTTGGGCTTTACCTTAACCTGTTGGATCGTAGTTCCTCTGCCGACGATTTTGATAGTATGCATCGCTATTATGCTATACGTGGGTCGATGAGAATAAAGTTTTTGAGGCCACAATGCTCCCGAATGACTCTCGAACTGGGCCCGAAATAACGAGGCGATGATGATAAATATCGGAAAAGAAAAATATCGGAAAAGAAAAGATGAGAATGCGAACCAACAACTTATGGAAGGCGACACGGTTGGCCACCGGAGACGCTATCGAGGCAGTTCCCGTTCTCATGTTTAGACAAACATCGAAAAATACATATCTGAGCCTCCTATATTATTTTTAAACTATTTTTCAAAAATAATTTCCCAAAAACATTTTTCTTCAAACAATATTTCAAAAAAACAAAAAACATTTTCAAATCATTTTCAAGAGCAATTTTCCAAAGCATTTTTAAAACAAAAACCATTTCAAAAACATGTCGCTTTACTAGCTTATCTTTTACGTTATATTATCTCGCTAACAATTTCTCTTCTCTTGTCTTGCGAGGTACTATCGTACGAAGTCGCTTTTGGAAGATGGCATTTGGAGAGAGATTGAAGACAAACCCTGCGTTGAATCCCCGCTTCGCACTTTTCGTTCTCGGATGTACCCAAAACGTAAAGTATAGTAAAATCGTAGATAGAAGTTGTGTTTGCTTGCTTGCTTGGATATTTACCTATTTGTTAAACACTTAGAGTAAATTGCATTTAGTTAATAATCCGATTAACCTATAATGTCGTGCATTAGATAATTCGTGAAATTTGTGTGTATACTTAGGATGTCAAATATATTTTTACTTGATTTTGACATGCACACAATCGATTAGGTTGGTTGTATACTTAAGATAAAACATGGCATCTTCTTCCATAAACATAAAAAAATAACTCATTTTCTTACAGTTTTACTAGCATGCTTTCCGAACCTCTTTGTATGTAAGTTATTCTTTAATTAATACACTTTAGATAGACATAATTTGTAAAGACATCATAATTGAATTGTTATGCTTTTCTTTGAGAGACTTGGGCCTTGTAGTTATTTGGGCTTGGATCACATAATTTGTGTTTCAAGACCATGGCTCGAGAGATGGTCTTTAGTTACTCATTGATTGATAACTCATTTTTATTAGCGTGAACACTCCTTCATATTGATACAATAGTTTTGTATGACAAACGTTTTTGTCACATTCTTCCTATACCACATTCATTCCTTATCTATCACATCAATTCTTTCATTTCATCCATCCATTAAGATTATTGGGAGGTAATTCTTTGAGGATAACTCTTTTCCATTCATGACCAATTACTTCAGTTTGAGTTTCCTTTTAATCCTTCACTCCAAATAGTTAACTATTGTACATGAATCAAATTCTTTCAAATATATTTTTATTAATATTAATTTAGACAATTTATACATATTTCACTTATCATTACATATTCTCTTATAATTTTATTTCTTTAGCAACTTCTTACCCTAGTTTATTCATTTCAAAAAAAATTCTTTCATATGTTATTCATTAAATCAAAGGTGCAAGACGTAGTGTTCGTGCATCCTTCAACCTCATCTTGTATTATTTATCAACCTTTATTGAATTTTGTGCTTTAGTCACATACATGCATTGTTCCCTTTACATACTTAAGCTATGCTTTAAAATACCAAATTTTATTCTTTGTCTTGTACTCTGATTTTCAAAATTAATTTTTCTTTATTTAATTTACTTTCTTAATTTTCTTATAAATGCTAAACCAACTATTTCTTATCCTATTCATTACACAAAACTACTCAAAAATAATTCTCTCCTGGTCTTAGCCAATCACTTTAAAGGTAAGTTTTCTTTTCTTACACGTTAGCCTCTCACTCAAAAGAATTTACCCCCGGACACAAATTACATTCTTTCAAGTGCATTCTTTAGCTACAATTAATCCAGTTAATTTACAAAAATACTTTACTTGTTACTACATATTTTCTTTGCATTTTATCAATCTATAAAAATATAATTATCATATACTTCATTTTGCTTTGTATATAATTTATCATATATAAACATTTATCTTTCACTATATGACATTCTTGTTCAATCACTGTTCATTCAAGCTACTCTACCTTTTTTGTATATATCAAATTAATCATTCTTTTGAACCTTCCCTCATTTATTTGATTGAGTCCACCGGAACTATATTTTGTGGATCTTGAGGGATGCCTAACACCTTCCCCTCGAGATAACTTGAACCCTTACCTTAAATCTCAACGATTTTGTAGACCATGACTCAGTTTACATTAGTAGTGTTGTATAAGTGTCATAGTATACCTTAAATACTAGGTGGCGACTCTAAACTTTAAATAACCTTGTAGAGTACTATAAGTTGTAGTTTGTTTTGACTTGTGCAAAATAGGATACAATAACATGACGACTCTGCTGGGGATACTACAGGTTCTAACCACAGCGAATTTGGTTAATTACTTGAGTGATTACAAGTTCTCCAATACTACAACTTTTATTCTTTCTGTCACATGCTTCAAGTCACATATTCTCTATTTCAAGTGTATACTCTTTGTTTCAAGCTGTGTATTCCTTGCTTTAAGTTGCATATTCTTTGCTTCAAGTCATATGCTTTAAGTAATCTATTCTTTGTCATGCACTACAAGCGATATATTATTGTTATGCGCTTCAAGCGGTATATTCTTTGTCATATGCTTTAAATGGTATATCCTATGTCACACGCTTCAAACGTCGTATTCTCTGTTATGATCATGTTGTATATGCTTGCCACATGCCTGTGTTGTATATTCTGTTACATATGGTTGTATTGTATATTCTTTGTCACATACTTGTGGTACTGCCTTATTGAATTGTCATCACTTTTCTATCGACTCTTGGTCGTACATAATCTCATACAAGTCATGCGAGGGTTGTCTTTTCACCCCTCCAAACCTTCTTTCAAAACTCTCCGATTTCAGAGATTGGCATACGAGGTTAACTACGTACTATCTCGCAATTGTCCTAAACTCATGCTCGAATCTAGGTAAATATACTCTAAGAATTTCTAGGTCACTGTACACACAATCTTGCAGCTTGCTTTAGCTGGAATAATTCTTGCATACCCTTTACTAGCTACATATTCTTTGTATATCTGTTATATATTTTCTGCCTGCCATTGTTATGTATCCTTTATCTGTTACATGTACATTCTATTTGTTATCCATTACTAGGTTCTGTTTGTCTGATAAAACTTTGGTTGACTTGTGTTGAACCTTGACCTTTCAAATACACATACCCATTTCGGTCTTTATGACCATTAATTACAATCATATCATCATTTGGACCTTACCATCATTTTCAAAAGATACTTCAATCCAACTTAATACATCTTCCGCTAATTTGATGTATTCTTCTCAACCATATCTCACATTCTCACTGACGTTCATTATTTGTGTAACGATCCGGCCGGTCGTTTGGAGCATTTACACTTTGCTCAGTAGTTTGAGGGTATGAGTAGTTTCGTATGATATATTATGACTTATGTGAATCGTCGATGTTGGTTTTCAGGTTATTCAGAACTGATTTGGAAGAATTAATTTCATATTGAAGCTTTAAGTTGGAAGAGTTGACCAAGTTTGACTTTTGTGTATCTAACCCGGGAACGGAGTTTTGATGGTTCCGTTACGTCCGGATGGCGATTTTGGACTAGAGGGTATGCCCGGATTGGCATTTGGATATTTCTAGAAGGATTCGGCACTGATTGGCGAAAGTTGGATATTTGAAGGTTTGGAAGTTCATAAGTGTGACTGAGAGTTGACTTTGATGATATCGGATTCAGATTATGGTTCTGGGAATTGAATAGCTTCATTATGTCATTTGGGACTTGTGTGCAAAATTTGAGTTCATTCCGGGTTGATTCGATATGTTTCGGTGCGGGTTTTGGAAGTTGAAAGTTCAAAAGTTCATTAAGTTTGATTTGAGGTGCGATTCATTATTTTGATGTTGTTATGCGTGATTTGAGGCCTCAAGTAATTCCATGTTATGTTATGGGACTTTTAGTATGTTCGGACGGGGTCCCGAGGGGCTTGGGTGAGTTTCGGATAGGTTTGGATTGTGTTGCGCTCGTTTTTGATATCAAGAAAATGAGCTCCAAGTTTTGTTTTGATTGAAGCATTAGATCTGTACCATAATTTTGGAACTATATCAACTGGAATCATCAAGTTTCGACATCGTATGAGGAATTTATGGTCATTTTACTAAGAATTGGGTTGTTAGATTTGTTTCAGGTTAATTACGAAATTGCCACTAACTTCGTATTTAAAAAATCTACACTATTTCCAAATATTGAAACCAACATATCTCCTTCATTATAAGGTCCAATGGAGTGATTCAAAAACCTAACTTGACTTAAATTTCACAAGGAGTCCATTAGAGGTATCAAAAGCGTATTTCGGGATCGTTTGGCCCATGAATCGAGGCAGAACAACTGGGCAAAAATATTTAATATTGAGGGTTTGTTCATTTGGTCATATTTTGAGTTGGGGATCTCGAATTTGGGAAATTTTTGAGGTAATTTTCACCATATGGATTGGGGTAAGTGTTCTCTACTCGGTTTTGGTTATATTTCAGCTGGGTAAGTGTTCTTTTGTCATGTTACTAGTGTGTTGAATGTCATTGGAGGATCTTTTAAGCGCAGAGATTTGCTTCGACATCTTCAAGGTGAAAAGTTGGAGCAATTACTTGAGTCCGGAGAAGTTCATACTGGGCGGGGACTAAATCAAGAACGCGGGCTTCAAAGACTAGGTGACACTCGTTGGGGATCACATTTCAAAACATTAGATAACTTTATTGTTATTTACTCATCTATTGTTCGTGTGCTTGAAGTGATTAAATATGAACGTTCTAGCTAAAATGAGAGAAATCAAGAAAAATATCTTTTGAGTGAGATAACAACATTAAAATTTGTTTTTATGCTTCACTTGATGTTAAAAGTTTTGGCAATGTCAAATGAGTTGAACAAGATCCTACAAAAGAGGGATCAAGATATTGTTAATGTCGTGGAGTTTCTTAACATCACAAAGAAAAGATTGCAAGAAATAAGAGAAAGTGGATGGGAATCTTTACTAGATGATGTTTCCTCATTTTGTGTTATGCATGACATTTTGATTCCCAAGATGGATGAATCTTATTTTCCTGGAAAGTCGAAGCGCAAGTCTTCCGGTGTTTGTTATTCACACTACTTGTGTGTTGATATCTTTTATGTTGTAATTGATGAGCAACTTTAAGAGCTTAATGACCGTTTTGATGTAGTGAGTAGTGATTTGCTTCTCGGGATGGCTAGCTTGAATCCAGCCAATTCTTTTGCTAATTTTGATAAAGGTAGAATAATGACTTTAGCAAAATGTTACCCAAATGATTTTGATGAGGTACATTTTCGAGACTTGAGTTATCAACTTGATACTTTTATAGTTCATATGCGAGCTGGTAATCCCAAGTTCTCCAACTTAGAAGGAATTAGTGATTTGGCAAAAGCATTGGTAGAGGCAAATCTTGTGGAGACTTATTCGTATGTTTATTTACTTGTGAAGTTGACTCTGATTTTACCTGTTGCTATCGCAACTGTGGAGAGAGCATTCTCATCCATGAAGCAGATAAAGAATGAACAACGGAATAGCATGGGTGACCAATATTTAAATAATTGTTTAGTTTGTTACTTAGAGCGTGATGTATTCACAAATGTAAGTAATGATGTCATTATGGATCATTTTCAAACTCTGAAAACTCATTGAGGATAATTGTAAATAGATTATGTATATTTATAATATTAATATTATTGTTGGAAGTTTTATGGTTGCATCAATTAGTTATAGTTATTATACTTTTTTCGTTTGATCGTTTGTCTATATAAATAAAAAAGATGAATAACCCGAACCGACACCCGAGTTAATTAAATCGATTAGCTTGGCACCAGGAACCTCCAAATCCTGGATCCGCCCCTGATTTCGTGAATCTATCTTCATTTTTGGTAATTGGATTGTGAAATTTTAAGAGAAAATTGGGGGGTTTTGTCCAAAGTTTCATAGAGTAAATTTTTGAGTTTTGAACATCGATTCCGAGTCGGATTTTGGTGAAACTAGTATGGTTGGACTAGTAATTGAATGGGTTGTCAGATTTTGTGAGTTTTGTCGGGTTCCGAGGTGCGGGCCTGGGTTTGACTTTTTGGTTTACTTTGGGATTTTGATTAAAGATTCGACCTTTATCATTTGGAATTGTTTCCTTGGACATTATTTGATGTATTTAAGTTTCTTTGGCTAGTTTCGAGCCGCTCGGAGGTCGATACGCGCAAGATGGGATTTTTGGAGCATCATTTGGCTTGCTCGGCATTGGACTTGGCTTGTTCGAGGTAAGTAACAATTCTAAACTTGGTGATAAGGGTATGAAACCCCGAATTATGTGTTATGTGATTGACATTGAGGTGACGCGCATGTTAGGTGGCGGTCGTGTGGGCGTGCACCATAGTAACTGTGATTTATTGATTCCATGGAATTGTGTAGCTATCTTATCTGAACATTTTTACTGCACTCTATGTGTTATAGCACTTGAGTTGTGATACATGTTGGAAACCATGTCTAGGCTACATGCTTATCCTGTTGGGACCCACTGAGGTCATTTCTACTTTTGAGGTATCTACTTACATTGCAATTACATACTAAGTCATACGCATTCCTATGCATATCATATCTCAGCCTCTGTTACCATTTATTGATACATCACATCATTATTGTTGGGCTGATTTCATGACATTGTGAGCCCGAGAGACTGGATAGATTAATAACTGAGTGAGGCCAAGGGCCTGATTGTGAGGATATTGATGGGATCGAGCTGCACGTCGCACCAAGTATTATTGATTTATGATGGGATCGGGTTGCACGCCACAGCAGATGTTATTGATTTATGCCATGATTGGCTTGTTATAGCGCTTGGGCTGAAGAAGCCCCTCCGGAGTCTGTACACACCCCCAGTGAGCGCAGGTACCTACTGAGTGCGAGTGCCGAGCGATTGGGAGCACTGAGTGACTGTGAGGACTGAATGACTGGGAGGACTGAGTGAGTTGATACTCTGAGAGTATGCATATGGTTTTATCACTGTGTTGAAATGCATTCGACATGCATACTTGACATACGGGCATAGCGATGCATTTTTCTCATGATGTACGGTATTACGTCATTCATGACTTCACGCGCTCATTGACATATATGTATAGAGATGTACTTTACTCATGCCATCTGATAATAAAACATCTTATCTGTTCTTGAACTTTTTTGGAAAAAATCACACTTTTCAGATTTACACATATTTTGGTGATTTCAGTGAAAGATTTGGGTTTCACTGTTATACTTGAAAAGCATGCCTATTTTCCAAAACTGTGAACGAGCTAAGCATTATATCTTTGAGTTATTACTTGTACCGCTTTAGTTATATTGTTATGAGTTGTTCCTAGCTATTGGTGTTCGACTCTGACCTTTGTCCAAGCTCGTCACTGCTTTCAACCTAAGGTTAGGTTTGTTACTTATTAAGTACACGTGGTCGCTTGTACTCATACTACACTTTTGCACCTTGCGTGCAGATTTGGATGCTGATGTTGCTGTGTATGGCGGGAGATGGTATTGAAGATGTACCTGCGTTCTGTCATAGGTGCCTCTTGTTCTTGGTAGCTTTAGAATTATTAATTTGTTCATGTATATTTCAAACAGATGATGTATTTATTTCATTCCAACTTTGTAAACTCTAAATCTTAGAAGTTCATGATTTGTACTACCAGTCCTTGGGAATTCTTTGTATAGAAGTTCAGCTATGTTATCATTATCTCTAATAGTAAATCTCATTTGATTTAGATTGTTGCTAATTGGCTTACCTAGCGGGTTGGGTTAGGTGCCATCACGACTAGTTGGATTTTGGGTCGTGACACATTGGTATCAGAGCTCTAGGTTCATAGGTTCTTTGAGTCATGAGCAAGTGTGTAGTAGAGTCTTGCGGATCGGTATGATGACGTCCATACCTATCTTCGAGAGGCTACATGGCATTTAGGATAAACTTTACATCTTTCTTTCCTTATCGTGCGACATTGATTCAGCTTGAAGTGTATCTCTTTGAATTCCTTCCACTCATCTCGTATGTGCATGTGAGCGCTCGGTATCAGGTATACATCGACGGCTTGTGGATTCCATGGATGAGGTGCGAGATGTGTTTTCTATGCTCTGGTGATGGGCTAGTCTAGAGGAATTGAGTCTAGATTTGGACCACAGCTTAGGCTCGGTAGTTTCAGTTGCGTGAGGATGTGCTTTTGGACTTCTATGTCCAGTGGTGTCCATATGAGTGGGACCGGTGGCTCGGTGAGTGGTTGGATGGATATATGATGAGTAGGATGTGACTGCGAGATGTGTTCAGATAGTTTGATTGTGACATGAAGAGTTTGCTTGAGATGTGAAAAGGATTATTGGATGCTTGAATTCTGTCTCGATGTGTTGTACAGTCTCGAGTTATGATTGTGTTGAGGGATCTTTCATGGTTGTTTATTGGTGGAACAAAGTAGATTTTCATGTCTTGTTGATGAGTTCATACTCAGGAAGATTAAGTAGGTGGGTTATCACCTACGGGGTAATCTACGGATGTGTGATCCTTATGATGTCATGTAGAGGCTTTCTTTTCTACC
This sequence comes from Nicotiana tomentosiformis, assembly GCF_000390325.3. Taxonomy (NCBI): domain Eukaryota; kingdom Viridiplantae; phylum Streptophyta; class Magnoliopsida; order Solanales; family Solanaceae; genus Nicotiana; species Nicotiana tomentosiformis. The sequence goes on from NC_090814.1 coordinate 11,198,199, forward strand.
AGTGAGTTATATGTGTTGCAATTTAAGTTTGGATCGGTTGAGAAAGTTGACTTGACTGTCACAAGGATGAATGCGGGCTTAGTGGATGATTTGAGGTATGGCTATTGTTACATCAACTTATGAAGGATTTAGTTGAATCTCACTACGGTATTATAGCAGTAATAGATTATGGGCATTGTGAGTTATCGAGCATTTTGATCTATAGCTTTAAGCCATGTAGGGGGGGGAAGGGTGTGCTATCGACAATTTGATTGCATGGTTATGTGTTGTATTGGTTTCGGCTTGAGGCATACTTGTGGATCAGTTATGACTTATAAAGGCTGGTTTTGAGGATGACTTAAGCAAGGAAATTTTTGGATGTAGGTGTATTATATTTTATGGGTATATGGGAATCATGCAATGATTGAGTTGCTATTCGTGAAGGATATAGTGTGTATGGAGTAGGAATTTGCTCAGTTGCGTTAAGGCGGAGTTACTTCTTTGGGTGTTGTCGTGCTAATAGGGCACAAGTTGTTCGGCCCGTTTAGGCGGTGCAATTTTGATTTGAGCAAAGTGGATGACTCTTGAGAAGGTTCTAATGGATTCAAGGTTCATATGTGGCATTTGAGGATTTTTCGGATTGGTATATGGCTAGAATTTGAGATTTGCATCGGATGGTGTCGGGACTTGTGGAATTTCTATATCTTTATGGATTCTACATTTGAGTATCAGGAAGGTGAAGGAAACGGATTAAGATTCATAGAAGATCTCTTCAAAGTGGGTGTCTCGATTATGGTACTTTTGGGGTGCTTAAGAGGCTTATAGGCCTTAGGGCGGTGTGGTTTTATGCTAGGATCTCTAGTTGTGAGATTTGGGTAAGGATCGTGGTGTTTTGGCAAGGAGAAGTGTCAACTTGAGGGTAATTAGGAAGGAACTCGGAGAAATAGGACAGCCTGGTAGTAGGTTGGATCAGCACAGTAATGGATATGATCAGTTCTTTGGGTGCTTATGATGTGGTGAGTCTCTACAGGTGTTTTGTGTCAATACTCTTGGGTTTGGCGACCTGCGTGGCTTGGTTGAGTTAGAGAGATTCATTTCTGATGTCTTGGTTGCGTGTTAATGTATTTCGAAGAGTTTTCGATGGTTTCTACCACAGTTTGAGATAGATATTTCCTACCGGTGTGAGGAGCATAATGTGTATTATGATTTTCTCCTAGATGGGATCAATGGAAGGTTTTTGACTGACCGGGTATGTTTCCTGCTTGTGACTCAGAGTGGATTATGAGATCCTCGTACTTTTAATATGATGGCATGACTGATTCGGTGCGTTGTGTGGGATTAAGATTTGCGTGTGCTAGGTCACAATTCAGTTTTGAGGGGAAGGTCCTGAATCCTTAGGCAACATGGACGGTTTCAGATGTCTAGATGAATGATATTACTATTTGGTATTGCTTGAGGAGAGTGTACATTCCATAAGGTGCACTGTGTTTTGACTTACAGACGCTTAATTGATATTACGGTACTCGCCTGGTTGATCGACTGCTGATATTCAGACTTTGCTATGTGGCACAGAAGAATTATAGAACTATTTCTCATGGGATGATCGTGAGTGGGAGATGTGTTAGACATTTGGGCGGTAGAGTTGGGATCAGATGTGGAGATTCGTGTGTTCTATGGATTTGGAGACTGAGAGTTCTCAGAAGCAGGTTGTTTCGTGGTGATTGTGTGTTCTAGCAAGATAATAGAATGTGTTATGGTTAGGTCATTGTTGACTTTCGGGGGGTTATTTACCTATTTGTGGATGACCAGAGTTGATTTGGGGCCTATTTGGTAGACCTAATGAGGATGTATATTCTACACGGGGTCGGATTGGTTGACTCTGTATTGCTATTATTGAGGGATGAGCCATTCGGTTAGAGTTGAGCTAATTCGTGTTCTGATATGATCTAGGAGTTACTCCTCTATGCTACGAGGAGGTTGTGATTTGTTGGTTATATGCACACATGGTGCGGTCTGTTTGGGCCTTATAGTAGAATTCGAGCGAGATGGTGATTGGGGTGTTGAATGATTGGTTACGCCTTGGTTATGTTCTCTTCGGGCTATGGTATATTATGTTATTTGCTTCTCCATGGCTATGGTCGTACGCTTCATGTATTTGATGTCAAATTGCTTGTAGTTATTGATTTTGAGCATTGTGGCTTGAGATATTTCATATGGACCGGTGTTTGAATAGGGCCACGCATTGTAGAAAAGTTATGTTGGGATATGATCCTTTGTGTTAGATTAGTGTGTCTTGGTTCTACTATGTATGCTGGGTTCATAGCATTGCGGTTGTGGTGGTACTTGTTGAGTTTGCGGGACGGTCCTCCCATTTGAGTCATTTCCTATTTATGGGTGCGTTTGAGTTGTTGCTTATTGGTGCACGGATTGCACAGGTTGTGATTCTAGGTAGTATCGGTATGGCGTGTCAATAAGATAGTTGGACTTGATAAAGTAAGGTCATTGGACCTGGAATGGGTGCTATCGGATTTGTTTGCGGTATATTTGGAAGGATAATGTCGTTGATCGGCTTAGAAATTTGCTATAGTTCTAGTCGAAGGAGAGGGAGCTCCATGACTTGTTGATCTGATAACTGGTTATGAGTTTCTACGTGTTTCTTTCAACATTGGCAGTGTACGAAGGTTTTAGAATGAGGTTTTGATTGATATGAGGTTTGTTACCGGTGTCGGGTTTGTTTTGAGCAGCTATTATGATCGGGAATTATTGCTATGAGTATGACGAGTTGTGTAGTATATCATGTGATTACATCTTGGGTTATGGTTATGGCTTGAAAGAGTTTGGTCAGACTTATACAGTGTGTAAATGCGAGATTCGGGTCCTGCAAGGAATTCCAAGTGTTGGGAATTGGGTTCTAAGGCTTACGGCCTAAGGTTAAAGTATTGATCTTCAGTTAAGTTGTGTTGTCAGTCCTATATGGATTGGGGTGGCGTGGGATCACCCCCGGGTATGTGCATGGTAAGGTTACATGGCGATTTGATGGCTTTGGAACGACTCTGGGCACGTTCGAGGACGAACATATGTTTAAGTGGGGGAGAGTGTAATGACCAGGCCGGTCATTTTGAGAATTTGCACTTCGCTCGGTAATTTGAGGGCATGAGTAGCTCCGTATGATGTATTATAACTTATGTGAATCGTCTGTGTTGGTTTTCAGGTTATTTAGAACCGATTTGGAAGAATGAATTTCATGTTTGAAGCTTTAAGTTGGAAGAGTTGACCAAGTTTGACTTTTGTGCATTTAACCCCGGAACGGAGTTTTGATGGTTCCGTTATGTTCGGATGGTGATTTTGGACTCGGGCGTATGCCCATATTGGGATTTGGATATTTCAAAAAGGATTCGGCACTGATTGGCGAAAGTTGGAAATTTGAAAGTTTGGAAGTTCATAAGTGTGACCGAGAATTGACTTTGATGATATCGGATTCGAATTGTGGTTCTGGGAATTGGAATAGCTTCATTAAGTCATTCGGGACTTGTTTGCAAGATTTGAGTTCATTCCGGGTTGATTTGATATATTTTGGCGCGTGTTTTGGAAGTTGAAAGTTAAAAAGTTTATTAAGTTTGATTTGAGGTGCGATTCATCGTTTTGATATTGCTATGAGTGATTTTAGGCCTTGAGTAATTCCATGTTATGTGATGGGACTTGTTGGTATATTCGGATGGGGTACCGAGGGGCTCAGGTGAGTTTCAGATAGGTTTAGGTTGTGTTGCGCTTGTTTTTTATGTTTCGACGTCGTTTCTTCAAGCATAAATTGTACCACATTAAGCAAATGAGCTCCAATTTTGTTTTGATTCAGGCATTAGATCCGTATCATAATGTTGGAACCATAGCAACTGGAATCATCAAGTTTCGACATCGTATGAGGAATTTATGGTCATTTTACTAATAATTGGGTTGCCATATTTTTTTCAGCTTAATTACGAAATTGCCACTGACTTCGTATTTAAAAATCTGCACTATTTCCAAATATTGAAACTAACATATCTCCTTCATTATAAGGTCAAATGGAGTGATTTAAAAGCCTAACTTACTGAAATTTTACAAGGAATCCATTGGAGACATCAAAAGTGAGTTTCAGGATCGTTTGTGATACGAAACGAGGTAGAACAACTAAGTAAAAATATTTAATATTGAGGGTTTGTTCATTAGTCATATTTTGAGTTGGGGATCTCGGATTTTGGCAATTGGTGAGGCGATTTTCACCATATGGATTGGGTTAAGTATTTTCTACTCAGTTTTGGTTATATTTCGTGAATCTATCTTCGTTTTTGGTAATTGGATAGTGAATTTTAAAGAGAAAATTGGGGGGCTTTTGTCCAAAGTTTCATAGAGTGATTTTTTTGAGTTTTGAACATCGATTCGGATTCGGATTTGGGTGAAACTAGTATGGTTAGACTCGTAATTGAATGGGTTGTCGGATTTTGTGAGTTTTGTCTGATTTCGAGGTGCGGGCTCGGGTTTGAGTTTTTGGTTGACTTTGCGATTTTGATTAAAGATTCAACCTTTATCATTTGAAACTATTTCATTGATCTTTATTTGATATATTTGAGTTGCTTTTGGCTAGTTTTGAGCCGTTCGGAGGTCGGTACGCGCTAGATGGCATTTTTGGATCATCGTTTTGCACGGTATTGGACTTGGACATTTTACTAATAATTGGGTTGCCAGATTTTTTTTAAGATTAATTACGAAATTGCCACAGACTTCGTATTTAAAAATCTGTACTATTTTTAAATATTAAAACCAACATTTCTTCTTCATTATAAGATCAAATGGAGTGATTCAAAAGCCTAACTTGACTGAAACTTTACAAGGAATCCATTGGAGACCTCAAAAGTGAGTTTCAGGGTCATTTGGAACACAAAACAAGGCAGAACAACTAAGTAAAAATATTTAATATTGAGGGTTTGTTCATTTAGTCATATTTTGAGTTGGAGATCTCGGATTTGGGCAATGTTTGAGGCGATTTTTACCATATGTATTGGGATAAGTGTTCTCTACTCATTTTTGGTTATATTTCGTGAATCTATCTTCATTTTTAGTAATTGGATTGTGAATTTTACAGAGAAAATTGGGGGGTTTTGTCCAAAGTGTCATAGAGTGATTTGTTGAGTTTTGAACATCGATTCGGATTTGGATTTGGGTGAAACTAGCATGGTTGGACTAGTAATTGAATGGGTTATCGGATTTTGTGAGTTTTGTCGGGTTCCGAGATGCGGGCCCGGGTTTGAGTTTTTGGTTGACTTTGCGATTTTGATTAAAGATTCGACCTTTATCATTTGGAACTGTTTCCTTGGTCTTTATTTGATGTATTTGAGTTGCTTTTGGCTAGTTTCGATCCGTTCAGAGGTTGTTTGGAGCGTTGTTTCGTTTGCACGATATTGGACTTGGCTTGCTCGAGGTAAGTAACACTTCTAAAGTTGGTGCTGAGTGTATGAAACCCCGAATTACGTGTTATGTGATTGATGTTGAGGTGACGCGCATGCTAGGTGATGGGCGTGTGGGCGTGCACCGTATTAACTATGATTTAGTCGATTCCATGGAACTATATAGCTATCTTATCTGAACATTTTTACTGTACTCTATGTGTTAGAGCACTTGAGCTGTGATCCATGTTGGAAACCATCTCTAAGATACATGCTTATCCTGTTGGGACCCACTGAGTTCATTTCTGCTGTTGAGTTATTTGCTTACATTGAAATTACATACTCAGTCATACGCATTCATATGCATATCATATCTCAACCTCTGTTACCATTTATTGATGCATCACATCATTATTGGTTGGACTGATTTCATGACATTGTGAGCCTGAGAGACTGGAGAGATTGATGGCTGAGCAAGGCCGAGGGCCTGATTGTGAGGATATTGATGGGATCGAGCTGCACTCCACAACAAGTATTATTGATTTATGATGGGAACAGGCTGCATGCCGCAACATATGTTATTGATTTACGCCATAATTGGCTTGTTATAGCGCTTGGGATGAAGGAGCCCCTCCGGAGTCTGTACACACCCGCAGTGAGCGCATGTACCTACTGAATGCGAGTTCCGAGTGCGAGTGCCGAGAGAGAGTGCCAAGCGATTGGGAGGACTGAGCGACTGTGAGGACTGAGTGACTGAGTGATTGGGAGGACTGAGTTAGTTGATACTCTGAGAGTATGCATATGGTTCTATCACTGTGTTGCATTGCATTTGACATGCATAGTTGACATACAGGCATAAAGATGCATTTTCCTCATGATGTACAGTATTACGTCATTCATGACTTCACATGTTCATTGACATATATGCATAAAAATTTACTTTCCTCATGCCATCTGATAATGAAACATCTTACCTATTCTTGAAAGTTTTTGGGAAAAATCACAGTTTTCAGATTTACACACATTTAGGTGATTTCAGTGAAATATTTAGGTTTTACTGTTATACTTGAAAGCATGCCTATTTTCCGAAACTGTGAACGAGCTGAGCATTATATCTCAGAGTTATTTCTTGTACCACTTTTATTATATTTTTATGAGATGTTGTTGGCTATTGGTGTTGGACTCTGACCTTTGATCCAGCTCGTCACTACTTTCAATCTAAGGTTAGGCTTGTTACTTATTGAGTACATGGGGCCGGTTGTACTCATACTACACTTCTGCACCTTGCGTGCATATTTAGATGTTGATGTGTATGTGTATGGCGGGAGGTGGCATTGAAGATGTACCTGCATTTCGGTCATAGCTGCCTCTTGTTCTTGGTAGCTTTATAATTATTAATTTGTTCATGTATTTTTCAAACAGATGATGTATTTATTTCATTCCAGCTTTGTAAACTCTAAATCTTAGAAGCTCATGATTTGTACTACCAGTTCTTGGAAATTCTTTGTATCGAAGTTTAGCTATGTTATCATTATCTCTCATAGTAAATCTCATTTGATTTGGATTGTTGCTAATTGGCTTACCTAGCGGGTTAGGTTAGGTGCCATCACGACTAGTTGGATTTTGGGTCGTGACAATTTGAGACACATCTATGCGTTATGCTACCATTTATCACTTATTCAAGATCTACCAGTCTCCACCCACCGACCCGGGAATTCATAATCATAATCACACTTCTTCTTAAGGAACAATCGATCATTCACGATGGCCATATAGATCTCATAATTATATTAGTTTGCTCGAACTATATTTTGACCTGATTCTTGCTCTAGCAAGATATGTAGGCAACCCTACATAATGGTTTGGTCTCCCCACTGTTTCAAAATAATTTCCTCAGTGCTGGAAACTGGGGTAGTTCTTATGGAACAGTGCAATGATGCTCTCAACCCAGAAACCTCCGAGAGAATCAACAAATTTTCACCTAAAATCTCCCAAATTCCTTTATTTAAATTACTTGTTTTTCTTCTTGCTCCACTATTTTCAGAAAATACTATTGATGTGAATGCTAAAGTTACTAGAATATACAAATTATTCATGAATATTTTTAATTACCAATGCACCCACTTCTCTTCTTGTAATAATGGGTTTGGAATTGGTTTAATTTTTTTATTTTTATCTTTCAACTATATACACACTGTAGAATTCAGTCGTTCTATTTATTGTGAATTATATGTAGTTGATCATTATGTATATATATATTACAATATATTTTGTCATTATCTGGTTAGTATAGAGTTCGAGCGACCAACTTAAGAGTGCACAATGTGTAGGCATTTGATTAAAGCAAAGTTGAATTCGACAATGTAAAGTCTCTGAGGAACTTCAACTCCGATCACTAATACTTGCAAAGTCCCCATACATTTGGTGCAACGAATTCATTAAAAAATACTTTTAGAATTTAGACAAGCTACCTAATTTAAATTTTTCAAATAACTATATTTCGTTTATCAACTGTTGTATTATTTAATATTTTTTCTCTTATATTTTTCTCCAATTCAAAAAGCAGGTAAATGCCAATTATTTTGAAAATAGTGGACCAAGAAGAAGAATCAGTAACTTAATTAAAATGATTTGGGAGATTTTGGGTCACCTGACGGACTGAGGGATAATTTTTAAAAGTTTACTGATTATTGGGGTAAATTTGCCCCGATAGTATAATGGTAGGGATAAATTTAGCCGGATAGTATAACGGAGGTTAAATATAGACAATATCTGAAATTAGAGGGGTATATTTGGCCCTTTTCCAATATATGTTTATTAATATTCATTTAGAAAATTTACACATATTTCACTTACCATTACATATTCTCTTGTAATTTCATTTCTTTAGCAACTTCTTACACTTGTTCATTCATTTCAAAATAAATTCTTTCATATGTTATTCATTAAATGAAAAGTGCAAGACGTAGTGGTCTCCTTCAACCTCATCTTGTATTGTTTATCACCCTTTGTTGAATTTTGTGCTTTAGTCACATACATGCATTGTTCCCTTTACATACTTAACCTATTCTTTAAAATACCAAATTCTATTCTTTGTCTTGTACTCCGATTTTCAAATGTAAATTATTTAATACGCTTTATTCATTTACCTTTTACTACATGTGCTGTCACGACCCCAATTTTTCACCTTAGGATGTCGTGATGGCACATAGTCTCTAAGACTAGGTAAGCCTAGCACATGTTGATTTAATAACAGAATTGAACTATTTAATCATTTATCATAAACCATTAAATGGCATACATAGCCGTAAAGCGGCCAATAGTTATACATTTCCCAAAATCGGTAGTTCAGAGTCATAAGTACTACTAAAACACACTAGAATTTCTAAACACAATATTGTTTTGAATTACAGCTTAAAATAGCATAATGAAATAATATGGTGACTCTGAGGCCTGCAAACGTGCACCAGGTATACCTTATAGTCTCCCGCCGCGCAGATGCAATTCTCAACAACACAGTCAGAATACTTGGATCTGCAAAAAAATGTTCAGAAACGTAACATGAGTACACCATAACGGTACCTAATAAGTATCAAGCCTAACCTCAGTAGAGTAGTGATGAGGCCAGGTCAAGACACCTACAAGACATAGAAACCTGTTCAAGATATACATAAGTTAATAATGGAAAAAACATCAATGTAATACCAACGTCAGAAAAATTATTGATTTACAATCAACAATGAAGTAATAAAAACATAAATGGAAGCAAGTAGTAAACGAGTAATAAAGAAACAACATAATCAGAACAACGATGAGATGTAGATCAACTCAAATAAGGAAAAACTGATGACAACTCAAATAATCAAGTCTCTCCCAATGTATGGACTTACAACAAGAATTACCCCGAGGCACCAAACCCTTTAAACCACAAGTTATGGTCCATAATTTTCAAATCTTACACATATGATACCTCGTTCCCACAATAACAATCACCTTCGCACGGCAAAGCCCACGTGCTACCATGTACTTTGCAACAGTGATAAATATTAATTTAGATGATCGAAAGATATATTTAGATACCATAAAACATAATAACAATCTTGAATAAAGTAAGGTGTCAAATGAAATAATGAGTTTATTCTAGAAATAAAGTAAAGTAAAATAATATACAATTTGTACGAAACAGAGTATAAGATGAGTTTAGTATAAAAATCAATAAAATTGAGTAAAAGTATTGTTTTTAGACAAAGCAAAACATAAGGTAAATTAACGAATTAAATATAGAATTTGTTAAGGAAAAACATGATAACAATTTTAAGTAAGGTAAATATCTAACAGGGTGATGAGTATAATTGGAGAACCCAATTATAGTGAAAGTGCAATAACCATTTAGAATAATAAGGCACCGAACGAGATAACGAGTTCTATCTTAAGAAGCACATAGAATAAAGCATGTTAATAATTTTTTTATTTAAATCATTATGTTACCAACAACTCAACAAAATATGATATAGTGACTCCACGTAATTAAATTCACATTGGCAATCAATTCACCAAGTTATAACGGAGGCACAGATTGGCATGTTAAAGCAACACAACAAATCACGTAGAATGCATGACTCACGCAAGAAACCACAATCGTTCAAACACCAAGATATCAACGAATAACCAAACACAATCAAAATGAGGGTGAATGATTGAAGGAAGAACAATGACCGTTCAAATCAACAAGTTGTTCGAACAAGGAATGTACAATGAAAATCATAACCGAGGTACCGCCTCGTATTCACATTTCACAATTTCAATCACAATCTTTTCTTATATCACCGCGTGAGCCTTACATTTAGTTTTGAAAATCCCGAAATAGCTACATGTGTTTTAGCCCACCTTATCTCACTACATGGCTTCAAGTAGTTCCCCTACTAGCGACACGCATATCAAGACCATCTTATCTCACCGCATGCGTATCAACCTCTAACCTTATACCACCGCATGCATATCAATATGACAACACAATCACAACTCGCACCACAAGCACCCATATGCCACAACTTGGCAAAGTCAACAACACCAATATTTTTCACAACAAATAGCCCATGGCTCAACCACAATGTGTACAAGAATTTATACAATAACAAAATGAATGAAAATGCTCAACAAGGAAAGTTATCTCAAAAATTAACAAATTAGCCTCAATGTGATAACAACTATTACAACTTCAACATAATAACTCAACAAGATGATATTCAATGAAATAACAACTTCAATTGAAAGTGATTCAACAATTAAGAGGTAACAAGACAATAAGGAAGGCAATAACTTTAACTAAAGCATATAAGAGAAAAATAACAAGTAAGAGGTAGAACAAGTGCTAACAATGTCAAATAGAGCATGTAAGAGTAGATTAACAATGAGAGATATAACATGTTATGACAATTCAATTAAAGACATGAAAAGAGTCTTGATAATCAAAACTGGTCAAATACCGCATATAGTCTGTGTATCCACTTGTCACCTTGTGTACACGGCTTTTACATAACACAAATAGCACAATCAACCCAAATCCTAAGGGGCAAATCCCCCCCACCCCCACCCCCACAAAGTTAAGCAAAGTACTTATCTCAAACAAGCCCAATCGATACACTAGAAGCGCCATCCCGCTCAAATAATCCTCCAAGCGGCTAGAAACTAGCCAAAAGCAACTCAAAATCATCAAATAATGTCATAGGAAGCAAACTCAATCGATAAAGGTCGAATCTTTACACATTTACCCAAAGTCAACCAAAAAGTCAAACCTATGCCTGCACCTCAAAACCAGTTAAAACTCACAAAATCCGACAACCCATTCAATTACAAGTCCAACCATACTAATTTCACTCAATTCCGACTCCTAATCAATGTTCAAAACTCAAAAACATTACTTTAGGAAAGTTTTGACAAAACCTCCACTTTCTCTTTTGAAATCATCAATCAAATGCTAAAAACGAAGATGAAATCACGGAATATATTTAAAACTGAGTAGAAAACACTTACCCAATGGAAGAAACTTGAAGAACGTCCTTGAATTCTCCCAATCACAAGCTTTCAAGATGAGAAAAACACCAACAACATTAATGGCCAAAAATGCCCAGCTATTCTACCTCGTTTCTTGTGCCAAACAATCTCGAAACTCACTTTTGATGCCTTCAATGGAGTCCTCATGAAATTTCAGTGATGTTAGGTTTTTGAATCACTCCATTTGACCTTATAATGAAGGACATATGTTGGTTTCAATATTTTAAAATAGTGCAGATTTTTAAATACGAATTCAGTGGCAATGTCGTAATTAATCTGAAAAATTTGGCAACCCAGTTCTTAGTAAAATGACCATAAATTCCTTATGCGATGTCGAAACATGATTATTTCAGTTGCTATGGTTCCAAAATTACGATACGGATTTAATGGTTTAGTCGAAACACGAATCAAAGGCTGTTTGCTCAATATAACCCAGACTTATCTAAAACTCATCGCTTTTTAACCAAACTTTGTGGACATGTCCAAAATCATCATACAAACTTATTGGAATAATTAAAACCCGATTCCGAGTCCGTTTACCCAAAAGTCAAACTTTGGTCAACTCTTCCAACTTAATGCTTCTAAAACGAGAATCATTCTTCCAAATCAATCCTGAACCGCTCGAAAACCGAAATCAACCATACACGCAAGTCATAATACATAATATGAAGCTACTCAATATCTCAAACCACCGAATGGAATGCTAAACCTCAAAATGACCGATCGGGTCATTACATTCTCCCCTACTTAAACATGCGTTCGTCCTCGAACGTGCCAAGAGTCTTTCCAAAGCCATCAAATCGCCATATAACCTCACCATACTCATAACCATGAGTGATCCCACGTCACCCAAATCCATATAAGCTCGACAACACCACCTAACAGAGGATCTTTACTTCAATCTTAGTCCACAAACCTTATAACCCAAATCCCCAACATCTGGAACTTATTATATGACCCGATTCTTGCACTATTCACCGTATAACTCTGAACAAGCTATATCAATCCATAACCATATCTCAAGACATGATCACATGATATACCACATAACTCAAATAGTCATATCAATAACTTCTGACCGTAATAGCTGCTCGATCACCAACCCGACACCGGTAACAAACCTCATATCAACTAAAACCTTGTTCTGAACCTTCATACACTGCCAAGGATGAAAGAAACATATAGAAACTCATAACCACCCATTATATTAACAAGTCGTGGAGCTCTTTTGCTCCTTAAGAACCATAGCCAAAATCTAAGCCGACTAGTGACACAATTCTTGCAAACATACCTTAATCAAATTCGATGGAACGTATTTCAGGCCCAAAAACCTCACCTCATCCAGTACAAGCTACTCGTCCAACCTGACACACAAATCCTACTTAGAGCCACATGCCATGCAATTTGTGCACCAATGAACAATAACTCAAATATACCCAATGATGGAAAGTTAATGGAAATGAAGAAACCATCCCGCCATCTCAACAGATCAACTACGAAGCGCAATGCTATCAATCCACTATGCAAGGGGAAATATAACACACGAAATAAGCACAAAGGATCATATCCCAGAACAATGTCGTTGAGATGCATGACTCAATCCGACAATCGGTCAACCTGGATTACGTCAAGCCATGATACTCACAATCAACAATCATAAGCATATCAACATCAAACACATGAAGCGCGTGACCATAACTATGGAGATATGGATATCATTATATACCAGAAATAGGAAGATCATAATGTCACAACCCAAAATCCAACTAGTCATGAAGACACCTAACCATACCCGCTAGGTAAGCCATTTAGCAACAATCAAATTAAAAAGAGATTTACTGAGAGAAATAAAGATAATATAACTGAACTTTTATACAAGGAATTTCACAAGGACTGGTAGTATAAATCATGAGCTTCTAAGATTTAGAGTTTACAAGACTGATATAAAACAAATACATCATTTGTTTGAAATATACATGAACAAATTTAAAATGCTAAAGTTACCAAGAACAAGAGGCAACTATGACAGGAATGTAGGCAAATCTTCAATTCCAGCTCCCGCCACACAGAGCAATATCATCATCCAAAATCTGCACGCAAGGTGCAGAATTGTAGTATGAGTACAACTGACCCCATGTACTCAATAAGTAACAAACCTAACCTTAGGTTGAAAGAAGTGACGAGCTGGGACAAAGGTCAGAGTCCAACACCATTAGCCAACAACAGCTCATAACAATACAATAAAAGTGGTACAAGAAATAACTCAGAGATATAATGCTCAGCTCGTTCACAGTTCCGGAAAATAGGCATACTTTTCAAGTATATCAGTGAAAACCCAAATCTTTTACTCAAATCACCAAAATATGAGTAAATCTGAAAAACGACCTATGATTTTTCGCAAAAACTTTCAACAATAGGTAAGATGTTTCATTATCAAATTGCATGAGGAAAGTACATCTATATGCCTACATGTCAATGTGTATGTGAAGTCAAGAATGGCACAATATTGTACAGCATGAGGAAAATGCATCTCTATGCCTGTATGTCAAGTGTGCATGTCGAATGCAATGCAATAAAGTGATAAAACCATATGCATACTCTCAGAGTTTTAATTCACTTAGTCCTTAGAGTCACTCAGTCCTCCCAATCACTTGGCACATGTTCTCGGAACTCGAAATCAGTAGGTACTTGTGCTCACTATAGGTGTGCAAATTCCGGAGGGGCGGATCCTGTCCAAGTGCTAATATAAGCTAATCATGGCATAAATAAATAAAGCTTGCTGCGATATGTAGCACGATCCCATAAACATCATCACAATCAGGACCTCGGCCACACTTAGTCATGAATCTCTCCAGTCTCTCCGCCTCACAAATCTCATGCCAATCGGCCCAAACAATGATAATATGATGTGAGACAAATGATAACAGAGACTGAGATATGATATGCAATGAATGAGTATGACTGAGTATGTAATTGCAATTTAAGCAAATAACTCAACATCAGAAATATCCTCAGTGGGTCCCAACAGGATAAGCATATAGCCTAAACATGGTTTTTAACATGGATCACAACTCAATTACACTAGCACATAGAAATATCATGCATAAAGACAAGATTAGGTAACTACACAGTACCACAGAAACAACCGAGTCATAATTCACACGGTGCACGCCCACACGCCCGTCATCTAGCATGTGCGTCACCTCAACACCAAACACATAACACTTATATTTGGGGTTCATACCCTCAACAACAAGTTTAGAAGTGTTACTTACCTCGAGCAAGTCAAATCCAATACCGAGCAAGCCACACAATACTCTAGAAATGCTATCCTGCATGCATCAACCTCCGAACGGCTTGAAACTAGCAAAAAAATAACTCAAGAACATCAAATAATGCCAAAGGAAACAAACCCAATTGATAAAGGTCGAATCTTTAATCAAAAGCCCAAAGTCAACCAAAAAGTCAAACCCGGGCTCGCACCTCGAAACCTGACAAAACTCGCAAAATCCGACAATCGATTCAACTACGAGTCCAACCATACTAGTTTCACTCAAATCCGACAACGAAGCGATGTTCAAAACTCAAATAATCACTCTATGAAACTTTAGACAAAACCCCAATTTCTCTTTTGAATTCATCCACCAAATCCCAAAAACGAAAATAGATTCATGAAATATAATTAAAACTAAGTATAGAACACTTAACCCAATCCATATAGTGAAAATCGCTTAAAATATCATCTCAATCAGCGCTCCATAGCTCCAAATATGCAAAAATGACCGAAAACCCCGAAAATAGAGTACTTATAATCACTGGACGAATTAATGAATCGCAATCGCGGAAATACCATCGCGATCGCGAAGAAGAAAGATGCAATGCCCCTGAAATACTCTACGCGATCGCGGAACAAGATTCGCAATCGCGAAGCACAAACTGTTCAGCTGCGAAAAGTCTCTACGTGAACGCGGCCCCAGGCTCGCGAATGCGATGAAGACCTGCCCAGCTCAGCTCTACAATGTGAAGGGGTGCACACTTGCACGAACGCGAAGCTCAATCTGCAGTAACCTACGTGAAGCGGACCAATATTCGCGAACGCGAAGAAGAAATACTCAGCTCCAATTTTTCCCCTAGACGATCGCATCCCTCAATTCGCGATCGTGAAGAACACTGGGTGCACCAGACATCAGCAGAACTGGCAGTGCAATTATGAAGAAAAATGGTCCGAAAACAATCCGAATCACGCCCGAGCCACTCGAGACTTCTAGCGGAATGAGCTCAAATTTTGCACACAAGTCCCAAATGACATAATGAAGCTATTCCAGTTCTCGGAACCACAACCCGAATCCAATATCCTCAAAGTCAACTCTCGGTCAAACTTTTGAACTTTCCAAACCTTCAAATTTCCAACTTTCGCCGACTAGCGCCGAAACCTTCTAGAAATATCCAAATGCAAATCTAGGAATACGCTCGAGTCGAAAATCACCATCCGGACTTATCGGAACCATCAAAACTAAGAATTTAGGTCAAATACTAAAAAGTCAAACTTGGTCAACTCTTCCAACTTTTAAGCTTCAATCATGAAATTCATTCTTCCAAATCAATTCCGAATAACGTGAAAACAAAAACCAACGATTCACACAAGTTATAATATATCATACTATGCTGCTCAAGACTTCAAATAGCTGAACGGAATGCAAATGCTCAAAATGACCGGCTGGGTTGTTACATTCTCTCTCATTCAAACATACGTTCGTCCTCGAACGTGCCAAGAGTTGTCTCTAAGCCATCAAATCGCAGGGTAACCTTACCATGCACATACCCAGGGGTGATCCCACATCACCCCAATCCATGTAAGCCTGACAACATATCATAACTGAAGATCATTACTTTAACCTTAGTACGTAAGCATTAGAACCCTATTTCCAAAATCTAGAATTTTTTACAAGACTCGAATCTCACACCTACACACTATATGAGTCCGAACAGGCTGTATCAAGCCATAACCATAACCCACGATGTAATCATACGATATACCACACAATTCACATACTCATATCAATAATTCCCGATCATAGTAATTGCTCAAAACAAACTAAATACCGGTAATAAACCTCATATCAATAAAAAAACCATTCTAAGACCTTCTTACACTGCCGATGATGAAAAAAACACGCAGAAACTCATAACCACTCATCTGATCAACAAGTCATGGATCCCTCTCTCGTCCGACAAGAACCAAAGCCAACTTCTAAAATTGTTCCTCCATACATACTGTAATCAAATACGATAGCACCCATTTTAGGTCCCATGACCCCATCTCATCAAATACAACCACTTCACTGACATGCCGCACCAATACGCCACAAACCGTGCAATCTATTGACCAATAAACAACAATTCAAGTACACTCAAACATGGAAAATGACTCCAATGAGAACTGTCCTGCAAGCTCAGCAAGTACCACCACCACGCAATGCTAAAAACCCATCACACACTGTAGGACCAAAACACACGAATCCATCACAAAGGATCATATCTTAACATAACTGCGCTTCAATACGTGACCCATCCAAACACTGATCCATATGAAATACCTCTAGCCCCAATGCTCAAAATCAATCAAGCAATTCGAAACAAAGTACATAAGTGCATGACCATAACCATGGAGAAGCAAATAACACTATATACCACAACCCATAATGACCATAACCAAGGCGCAATTAATGATTCAACACCCCAATAACCATTTCGTTCGAATTCCGCTACAAGGCCCAATAGAACAGCATCATGTGTGCATATAACCAATAAATCACAACCCCTCATAGTATAGAAGAGTAACACACTAAACATATCAGAACACAAACAAGATAAACTCTAACCGAATGAAACACCCTTTCATAGTAACGATGCTGAGTCAGCAAATCCGACCCAGTGTAGAATACCCCTCCTCATTGGACCTACCAATGGCCCCCAAATCAACTCCAGTCATCTCCAAATGGATAAATAGCACTCCAAAAGGCCACAATGACCTAACCATAGCACGTACTACTATCTAGCTAATTTTGGCCACATCTTCACAGTACGCAACCCCGAAACAATCTACTTCCGAGAACTTCCAGTCTCTAAATACATAGAACACATGAATCACCGTAGCCAATCCCAACTCTACCTCTCGAATGACCAACACATCTATCACACAAAATCATCCCCACGAGAAATACTTATATAATTGTTCAATGCCACATAGCAAAATCTGGGTATCAGCAGTCAATCAATCAGGCGAGTACCGCAATACCAATGAAGCATCCGCAAGTCAAAACTCAGTGCGCCCTTCTGAAATGCGCTCCCTTCTCAGGCAATACCAAGTGGTGCCAATATCTGAAATCGTCTGTGCTGCATAAACTCATGACTTTCCTTTTGAAACTAAATCGTGACCTTGTACATGCAAATCTCAATCCCACACAACGCACTGCATCTATCAAGCCATCATATGAAAAGTACAAGAATCTCATAATCAACTCCAAGTCACCAACATAATGCATACCCGATCAGTCATAAACCTTCCATTTGATCCCATCCAGGATAAAATCATAATACGTAACATACCCCTTACGCCGGTAGGAAATATCCATCTCAAACTGTAGTAGAAACCCTCGAGAACTCTTCGAACCCCATTTGCACATAACCAGGCCATCAGAACTGAACCTCTCTAACTCAGCCAAGCCATGCAGGTCGCCAAACCAAAAAGTATTGCCAGTAAAACACTTGTAGAGCCTCACTACATCATAAGCACCCAAGGAACCGATCATATCTATTACCATGCTAATCCAACCTACTACCAAGCTGTCCAATTTCTCTGAGCTCCTTCCGAACTACCCTCAAGTTTACACTTCTCCTTGCCAAATAACCACGATCCTTACCCAAAGCTCACCACAAGAGATCCTAGCATAAACCCATACTGCCCTAAGGACCATAAGTCATTGTATTCCTTCTTAAGCACCCCAAAAGTAACAAAATCGAGACACCTACTCTGAAGAGACCTTCTGTGAATCTAATGTCATTTCCTTCACCTTCCTGATACTGAAATGTAGAGTTCATAATGATATAGAAATACCGTGAGTCTCGACACCATCTAATGTAAATCTCAGATTCTAGCCATATACAAATCCGAAAAAATTCTCAATTGCTACATATAAATCTTGAATCCATTAGAACCTTCTCGAGAGTCATCCACTCTGCTCAAATCTCAATTGCACTGACCAAACGGGCCGAACGACCTGTTCCCTATTAGCACACCAACACCCTAAGATCTAATCCACACCTCTAAGCAACCAAGTGAATCCCTACTCCATGCACACTATATCTGTCACGAATAACAAACTCAAATCATCCCGTGATTTCCATATACCCATAAAGTGTAACATAACCCATATCCAGCAATCTCTTCACTCGAGTCATCCTCGATCTCAACCTCAGCAAGTCATAACTGATTCACAAGTATGCCTCAAACCGAAACCAATACAACACCTAATAATGCAATCAAATCGTCGATAGCAGACTCCCCCATTTGGCTCAAAGCCATAGATGAAAACACTCGATAACTCACAATGCCCATACTCTATTACTGCTATAATATCGTAGCGAGATTCAACTAAATCCTTCATAAGATCTTTTAATACAAACCATATAGTACCTCAAATCATCTGTTAAGCTCTCATTCATCCTCGTGATGGTCAGGTCAACTTTCTCAACCAATTTAAACTCAAATCGCAATACCTATAACCCACTGGTAGAAAAGAAACCCTTCTCACAACATCATAAGGATCACACATCCGTAGATTACCCCGCAGGTTATAACCCACATGCTTAGCCTCAAATGGACATCTCTTTGTACGCTTTCACAATTACAACTACTACGCAACCACTTAATTTTCCTGGGTCTGAACTAATAAACAATACATGAGAATCTCATTCGTTCCGCAAATAAACAACATGAAACATTTCGCATTAAGATCATAACTCGAGACTATACAACGCATCAAGATAGAAATCAAGCACCCAATAGTCCTTTTTACATCTCAAGAAAACTCTTCTCGTCACATTCAAACCATCTTAACACAATCCACAATCACATCATACTCATCATTTAGTCATCCAACCACTCATCGGGCCACAAATTCCACTCATAGGGACACCATTGGATATAGAAGTCCAAAAGCACATGCTCACACAACTAAAACTACCGAGCCTAAGCTGCGGTCCAAACCCACCCTCAAGTCCTTCAGACTGGCCCATCACCAAAATATAGAAAACATATCTCGCACCTCATCCATGGAATTCCACAAGCCGTCGATGTACAACTAATACCGAGCGCTCACATGCGCATACGAGTGAGTGGAAAGGAATTCAAAGAGATATGCTTCAAGCTGAATCAATACTGCATGATGAGGAAAGAAAGATGGGAAGTTTATCCTAAATGCCCTATAGCCTCTCGAAGATAGGTATGGACGTCATCATACCAATCCGCAAGACTTTACTAGACACTCGCTCATGACTCGTAGAACCTATGAACCTAGAGCTCTGATACCAACTTGTCACGACCATAAAACCAACTAGTCGTGATGGTACCTAACCATACCCGCTAGGTAAGTCATTTAGCAACAATCCAATTCAAAAGAGATTTACTAAGAGAAATAAAAATAATATAACTAAACTTTTATACAAGGAATTTCCCAAGGACTGGTAGTACAAATCATGAGCTTCTAAGATTTAGAGTTTACAAGGCTGATATGAAACAAATACACCATCTGTTTGAAATATACATGAACAGATTTAAAATCCTAAAGCTACCAAGAACAAGAGGCAGCTATGACAGGAACGCAGGTACATTTTCAATTCCAGCTCCAGCCACACACATCAACATCAACATCCAAAATCTGCACGCAAGGTGCAGAAGTGTAGTATGAGTACAACCGACCTCATGTACTCAATAAGTAACAAGCCTAACCTTAGGTTGAAAGTAGCGATGAGCTGGGACAAAGGTTAGAGTCCAACACCAATAGCCAACAACATCTCATAAAACTATAATAAAAGTGGTACAAGAAATAACTCAGAGATATAATGCTCAGCTCGTTCACAGTTCCGAAAAATAGGCATACTTTTTAAGTATATCAGTGAAAACCCAAATCATTTACTCAAATCACCAAAATATGAGTAAATCTGAAAAAAAATAAAACATTCAACAACAGGTAAGATGTTTCATTATCAAATGGCATGAGGATAGTACATCTTTATGCCTACATGTCAATATGTATGTGAAGTCATGAATGACGGAATATCGTACAACATGAAGAAAATGCATCTTTATGCATGTATGTCAAGAGTGCATGTCGAATGTAATGCAACACAGTGATAAAACCATATGCATACTCTGAAAGTATTAATTCACTCAATCTTCAGAGTCACTCAGTCCTCCCAATCATTCAGCACTCGCACTCGGCATTCGAACTCAGTAGGTACCTGTACTCACTGTGGGTGTACAGACTCCGGAGGGGCGGATCCTTCCCAACCGCTAATATAAACTAATCATGGCATAAATAAATAAAGCGCGTTGCATCGTGCAGCCCGATCCCATAAACATCCTCACAATCAGGACTTCGGCCACACTCAGTCATGAATATCTCCAATCTCACGGCCTCACAAATCTCATGCCAATCGGCCCAAACAATGATAATATGATAAGAGACAAATGATAACAGAGACTGAGATATGATATGCAATGAATGAGTATGACTGAGTATGTAATTGTAATTTATGCAAAAACTCAACAACAGAAATATCCTCAGAGGGTCCCAACAGGATAAGCATATAGCCTAAATATGGTTTCTAACATGGATCACAGCTCAATTATACTAGCACGTAGAAATCTCATGGATAGAGACACGACTAGGTAACTACACAGTACCACAGAAACAACCGAGTCATAATTCACACCGTGTATGCCAACACGCCCGTCGCCTAGCATGTGCGTTACCTCAACACCAAACACATAACACTTATATTAGGGGTTCATACCCTCAGCACCGAGTTTAGAAGTGTTACTTACCTCGATCAAGCCAAATCCAATACTGAGCAAGCCACACAATACTCAAGAAATGCCATCCCACACGCATCAACCTCCGAATGGCTCAAAACTATACAAAAGAAACTCAAGAAAATCAAATAATACCAAAGGAAACAAACCCAATTAATAAAGGTCGAATCTTTAATCAAAAGCCTAAAGTCAACCAAAAGGTCAAACTTGGGTCTGCACCTCGAAACCTGACAAAACTCGCAAAATATGATAGCCCATTCAATTATAAGTCCAACCATACTAGTTTCACTCAAATCCGACTCTGAATCGATGTTCAAAACTCAAAAATTCACTTAATGAAACTTTAGACAAAAAACCCCAATTTCTCTTTTGAATTCATCCACAAAATGCCAAAAACAAAAATAAATTCATGAAATATAATCAAAACCGAGTAGAGAACACTTACCCCAATCCATATGGTGAAAATCGCTTAAACAATTGTCTCAATCCTAGCTCCATAGCTCCAAATATGCAAAAATGACTGAAACCCCCGAAATAGAGTACTTATAATCACCGGACGAATTAATGAATCACGGTAGCAGGAATACCATTGCGATCGCGAAGAAGAAAGATGCACTGCCCCAGAAATACTCTACGCAATCGTGGAACAAGCTCGCGATCGCGAAGCACAAACTACTCAGCCTCGAAAAGTCTCTACACGAACGCGGCCTCAGGCTTGCGAACGCGATGAAGAAGCCATGAAGACTTGCCCAGCTCCGCTCTACAATGCGAACGCATGCACACTTGCACGAACGCGATGCTCAATCTGCAGTAACCTACCCGAATGCGGACCAGTATTTGCGAACGCGAAGAAGAAATGCTCAGCTCCAATTCTTCCCCCACGCGATCGCATCCCTCAATTTTCGATCGCTAAGAACACTGGGTGCACCAGACATGAACAGAACCAGCTGTGCAATTATGAAGAAAAATGGTCCAAAAATAATCTGAATCACGCTCGAGCCCCTCGGGACCCCGTCCGAACATTCTAACAAGTCCCATAACATAACACGGACCTACTCGAGGCCTCAAATCACGCATAACAACATCAAAATGACGAATCTCACCTCAAAGCAAACTTAATGAACTTTTAAACTTTCAACTTTCAAAACTCGCGCCAAAACATATCAAATCAACTCAGAATGAACTCAAATTTTGCACACAAGTCCCAAATGGAAAAACAAAACTATTGCAATTTCCGGAACAACAACCCGAATCCAATATCCTCAAAGTCAACTCTCAGTCAAACTTATGAACTTTCCAAACCTTCAAATTTCTAACTTTTGCCGACTAGCGCCGAAACCTTCTAGAAATATCCAAATGCAAATCTGGGCATACGCTTAAGTCGAAAATCACCATCCAGACTTATCGAAACCATCAAAACTCAGAATCGAGGTCAAACACTAAAAATTCAAACTTGGTCAACTCTTCCAAATCAATTCCGAATAACCTAAAAACCAAAATCGACGATTCACACAAGTCATAATATATCATACAATACTGCTCAAGACTTCAAATAGCTGAACGGAATACAAATGCTCAAAACAACCAGCTGGGTCGTTGCGCATAACCAAAGCACAATTGTCATGCCCCAAACTCGAAAAGCGCAACCAGTGCCCAACCGAGTGAACCCGGTCAAGCAAGCCTGTTAGACGCTTTCTACCCAACACACCCATGATCAAGAGAAGACATAATTTTGTTAATTATACAGTAGGGAGATCATGTACACCATACTAAATCATTTCATTAGTTACTTCACTTTTAAGTCTCAAAATACACATATTCTTATAGTTTGAGTGGAACAAGTGATCAAAACACAACATAACTTGTTTGACTTTTCTAGCACCTATGTACAACCCACATAGTGTCTACGGAGCCTCTAAAAGATACAAAAGAGTGTTATGATAGTGCCGACAACAAGGCCCTAGCTATACCTCGAGATGTGATAATAATATGAACAAAAGATACAATACGTGAACCCCGGATGAAGTGGGGCTCACCAAGTCTGCTGGGACGAGGATGTACCACTATCGCTGATCAATAATGCCTGCTATGGAACCACCTGCATCCATTTAAAGATGCAGCACCCCCGGCAAAATGGACGTTAGTACTGTTGAATAGTACTAGTATGTAAAAATAAACACCATCTCAATAGAATGAATAATAATACAAGGGGGAAACAGTCAAGAATTCAATAAGAGCTTCAAATAATACTAGAACATCAAGTTAAGGATCACATAAGTTTTCAAGTCAATTTTCATGTTATTAGGTTGGGTGATATTTAGTGCCGATATACCATAATTCACAATACCACCGTATTCTTACACGGAGTCCGATCACGAATCGATTGGCTAGGTCGTCTCATTTGAGACATCAACCATAACCACAATTTCATCATAATTTCTAGCACAGTCACCAACATGTGTGTGGCATGGCATACGATCACGGCCCGATCGGCTAGGCCGTCTCACCCAAGACATTACCTTTTTCAGTCAATCATCTCACATCATACTTCTTTCATATCCTTTCGATTCATTGGCACTAGTGGCCACAATTATACAGTCATTCTTGGCACATGGCCATATTTCATAATTCCTGTTCCCCTTTCCATATTCAAACATCATTATCATTATCAACAACAATAAGGCTTCCCATTCAAGACATTAAATTTGCATATGAGCAATTTGGGAATCTTAGGCACATAGAGGCTTTTCATACAATTTGGCATAACAACCTTTATTTCGATCTTGACTTGAAGTCTTAACATTTTTAACACATATTCCATATTTTGAACACATCCTCAATGATAAGGTGATATGATGAAGAATTTACAATACATATTGAGCATATATCCTTCAACACAAGCACATTCGGAATAGCCAATTCTATTATGATCAATTTGGGACTTACACCAATTACATGAAAACTGTGGGATTCGATTCTAAGCCGAAGGGGGTTTAGCCAACATACCTCAATTGAGCCTCCTTTAAACTCTAAAATATTCCGAAATTCTTAGCAACTTCGATCTATTTTAGAAATATAACAAGTTGGACCAAAATTAGGAAGATGGTCACGATTCTAGCTCATTTGAGCACATTATCAAACACTAGGTGTGCATTAATGTTTTTGAGGCCCTTTTGTGAAAGATTCCATCATTCCCCAACCCATTCTCTACCACTTTTAGCTCACAACCTTCCTACATTCTTTGATAACACATGCATGCAAGATAACAACTCCCATACCCAAGAATTGTCTTTCTAATTATCCCATTTGTTTTGTAAAGTTTCGAAATTCAGAGCTAGGACATAGATTCTTACCTTTAGGATGAAGACCTAGTGAGTTTTCCTTGTTAATCTTCAAAGATTCGAGCAAGAATTGATGAGCAAATTGTTGAAGATCAGTCTCCCACTCTAGGGCACATCCTCACTCTCAAAATATCAGATTTTAGCTCAAAAGTGGTACAAATCATCTCTTTAACGAAGTAGGGTCGGGTTATAAAAACACAAAATTGAAGCTCCGGAATAGGGTATGCGGTCGCATATGCGACCTCATAAAGCTTATGCGGTCCGCAGAATAGGCTGCATAATTGCCCTCCAGAACTGGGCAAATCTGTCTCGGTTTGCGGTCATTATACGGCCCACAGACCTATTCTGCGGTGGCATGATGCGCCGCAGAACCTCCATCCAAAAAATCTCAAAGCTGGATATGCGATCAGAGTGCGGCCCATGAAATGGTTTTGTGGTCGTATAATGGGCCGCGAAAATGACATAAAAAATAGCCCAAAAGACTGTCTCACTCTGCGACTATTATGCGGTCCGCAGAGTGATTCTGCGGCCGTATAGTGGGCCGCAGAAGTGCATTTCTTCTGCCCAAATCTTTTTCCTTTACTTTCCAGTGCATTGTTCAACCCAAAAAGTCCGAGCACCACGTAAGCCCAGTTCGGCACCACGAAACATTATTTTCCTTTGTGAAATCTTACGGGGCCTTACAACAATCAACCATTCAACACCCCAAGAGCAATCTTGCTCGAATTTCGCTACAAAGCCCAAACATAACCGCATCGGTGTGCAGATAACCAACGGATCACAAGCCATCGCAGCATAAGAGAGTAACATATGAGACATATCAGAATACGCATGTGATCCATCCTAACCGATAACATACCCCTCCACAATAACTGTGCTGAGTAGATAAACTAACCCGATTTAGAACACACATCCTTATTAGACCTACTAGTAGTCTCCAAATCAATTTCGATCCTTTCAAAGTAGGTAGATAGCCTCTGAAAAGCCCAAAATAACACACACACACACACACACACACACACACACATATATATATATATATATATAGTACATACCATCAGTTGCCAACCTCTTAATGTACCTTAACCTTTCACAACCATGGAACAATCTGCCTCGAGAACCCTCTTAGTCTTCAAATCCCTAGAATACTAGAATCTCCATATCCGATCACAATTACACTACTCAAATAACTGACACATTCCTCACATACGGTCATCCGATGAGAAGTTCTTCTATAATTCTTTCGTGCTACAAAGCAAAATCTGGACATCAACAGTCAATCAACCAGGCGATTACCGTAATAACAATCAGGCATCCGCAAGTCAAAACACAATGCACCTTCTGGAGTGCGCACCCTTCTTAGGTGGTATCAAATAATGATAGCATTCTTCTAAGCATCAAAAATCATACATGCTAAGAACTCGTGACCCCATCCAGGCAAAAATCATAACATGCAACACGTTCCTTATGTCGGTGGCAGACATCTAGCTCAAGATGTGGTTGACACTATCAAGAAATCTTCGAGGCTAGTCCGCACATCACCAAACCATCAAAACTGAACTTCCCCAACTCAACCAAGTAACATAAGCCGTCAAACCTTAGAGTATTTCCACAGAACGCTGGTGAAGAAAGACAAGTTACCTTTGTTGCTATGCTGACCAAAAACCACCAAACGGACCCATTTCTTCTAATCCTCCCCGATTTGTCTTCAGGTCAACACTTTCCCTTATCGGTACACAATGATCCTAAGTCAAAGATCGCTACAGAAGACCCTAGCAGGAACCACGTCGTCCGAAAACTCATAAAGTGTTATAGTTCCTCTGGAGAACCCAACAATGCTGCATCTGAGATACCCACTCTGAAGAGACCTTCTGTGAATCTGAAGATGTTTTTCTAACATCTTTGATACTGGAATGTAGATTTAGTAATGATACAGATATACCGCAAGTTCCAGCACCATCCCATGAAAATCTCAGATCTTAGTCATGTACAATTCTGGGGAACCCCTCAACAGTGCATATATACCTCAGACCCAAGACTAATATGATACTTGCCCATGCAATCTGATCGTTTATAGTAGACTCCCCCACTTGGCACGGAGTCATAGGGCACAACATCCGATAATCCACATTATCAACCTTCATAAGCTCGTACAACACCAATCAGATACGCGAACCAGTTACATCCTACACTTGAACAACTGAAGATCTACCAACATGTCCGTGTCCTTAGTATGGACAATACCTCGAGACAATGATCGAGCATATATGGCCCCCTCGTAGCCCATCTACAGCATTACAAACCATCGGAGCATGGTTGATACCGAGCTCGCAACATCATATAGGAGTGGATGTAAAGGGATATAAAATATATGCTTCAAGTTGAATCAATGCCGCACAATAAGGAATGAAAGGAGTGGTTCCTAACAGTTCTATAGCCTCTCCAAGATAAGTACAGACGTCTCTGTACCGATCCGCAAGACTCTACTAAACTTGCTTATGACTCATAGCACCTATGAACCTAGAGCTCTGATACTAACTTGTCACGACCCCAATTTCCCACCTTAGGATGTCGTGATATCACCTAGTCTATAAGACTAGGTAAGCCTAACACATGTTGATTTAATAACAGAATTGAACTATTTAATCATTTATCATAAACCATTAAATGACATACATAGCCGCAAGTGGCCAATAGTTATACATTTCCCAAAACCGGTAGCACGGAGGCATAAGTACTACTAAAACGCACTAGAATTTCTAAACACAATATTGTTTTGAATTGCAGTTTAACAGTAGCATAATAAAGTAAAATGGTGACTCCGAGGCCTGCAAACGTCAAGTAGGTATACCTTGAAGTCTCTCTCCGCACAGACGCAACTCTCAACAACACAATCAGAATACCTGGATCTGCACAAAAATGTGCAGAAGCTTAGCATGAGTACACCACAAAGGTACCCAGTAAGTATCAAGCCTAACCTCGGTAGAGCAGTGACGAGGCTAGATCAAGACACCTAGTAGACATAGAAACCTGTTAAAGATATACATAAGCTAACAATGGAAACAAAATCAATGTAAGACCAACGGCGGAAAATTTATTGATTTACCAACAATAATGAAGTAATAAAAACATAAATGGCAGCAAGTAGTAAACGAGTAATAAAGAAACAACATAATCAGAACACCGATGAGATGTAAATGAACTCAAATAAGGAAAAATGGATGACAACTCAAATAATCAAATCTCTCCCAACGCATGAACTTACAACAGGAATTACCCCAAGACACCACACCTCATAAACCACAAGTCATGGACCACAATTTTCAAATCATACACATATGAAACCTCGTGCCCACAATAACAATCACCTTCGCACGGCAAAGCCCACGTGCTACCATTTACTTTGCAACTGTGATAAATATTAATTTAAATGAACGAAAGATATATTTAGAAACCATAAAATATAGTAACAATCTGGAATAAAGTAAGGTATGAAATGAAATAATGCGTTTATTCTAGAAATCAAGTAAAGTAAAATAATATACAATTTGTACGAAACAGAGTATAAGATGGGTTTAGTTTAGAAATCAATAAAATTGAGTAAAAGTATCATTTTTAAACAAAACAAAACATAAGTTAAATTAACGAATTAAATATAGAATTTGATAAGGAAAAAAATGATAACAATTTTGAGGAAGGTAAACATCTAACATGGTGATGAGTATAATTTGAGAACCCAATTATAGTGAAAGGGCGATAACCATTTAGAATAATAACGCACCGAGTGAGATAACGAGTTCTATCTTAAGAGGCACATAGAATAAAGCATGTTAATAATTCTTTTATTTAAACCATTATATTACCAACAACTCAATAGAATATGATATAGTGACTCCATGCAATTAAATTCACACTGACAATCAATTCACCAAGTTATAACGGAGGCACAGATTGGCATGCTAAGCAACACAACAAATCACGTTGAATGCATGACTCACACAAGAAACCACAATCGTTCCAACACCAAGATAACAACGAATAACCAAACACAATCAAAATGCGGATGAATGATTAAAAGAAGAACAATGACCGTTCAAACCAACAAGTTGTTCCAACATGGAATGTACAATGAAAATCACAACCGAAGTAACGCCTCGTACTCACATTTCACAATTTCAATCACAATCTTTCGTTATATCACCGCATGAGCCTTACATTTAGTTTTGAAAATCCCGAAATAGCTACACACATTTTAGCCCACCTTATCTCACCGCGTGGCTTCAAGTAGTTCCCCTACTAACAACACGCGTATCAAGACCACTTTATCTCACCGCATGTGTATCAACCTCTAGCCTTATACCACCATATGCGTATCAATATGACAACACAATCACAACTAGCACCACAAGTACCCATATGCCACAACTTGGCAAAGTCAACAACACCAATATTTTTCACAACAAACAGCCAATGGCTCAACCACAATGTGTAGAAGAATTTCTACAATAACAAAATGAATGGGAATGCTCAACAAGGAAAGGTATCTCAAAAATTAACAACTTCGCCTCAATGTGAGAACGGCTATTATAACTTCAACACCAATAACTCAACAAGATGATATTCAATGAAATAACAACTTCAATTGAAAGTGATTCAATAATTAAGAGGTAACAAGACAATACGGAAGGCAATAACTTCAACTAAAGCATATAAGAGTCATGAAAAGAGTCTAGATAATCTAAACCGGTCAAATACCACATATTGACCGTGTACCCACTCGTCACCTTGCGTACACGGCTTTCACATAATACAAATAGCACAATCAACCCAAATCCTAAGGAGCAGTTTCCCCCACACAAAGTTAGGCAAGATACTTACCTCAAACAAGCCCAATTGATACACTAGAAGCGCCATCCCGCTCAAATCATCCTCCGAACGGCTCGAAACTATCCAAAAACAACTCAAAATCATCAAATAATGCCATAGGAAACAAACTCAATCGATAGAGGTCGAATCTTTACACATTTACCCAAAGTAAACCAAAACGTGAAACTCAGGCCCGCACCTCGAAACCCAACAAAACTCACAAAATCCGACAACCCATTCAATTACGAGTCCAACCATACTAATTTCACTTTAGGAATTGATGTTCAAAACACAAAAAAATCACTTTAGGAAACTTTAGACAAAAACTCCCAATTTCTCTTTTGAAATCATTAATCAAACATTAAAAACGAAGATGGAATCACGAAATATAATCAAAACCGAGTAGAAAATACTTACCCCATGGAAGAAACTTGAAGAACATCCTTCAATTCTCCCAATCCCAAAATTTCAAGATGAGAAAAAAACCAACATTAATGGCCAAAAACGTCCATCTATTTTGCCTTGTTTCTTATGCCAAACGATCCCGAAACTCGCTTTTAATCGATTTCTCATGAAATTTCAGTAAAGTTAGGCTTTTGAATCACTCCATTTGTCCTTATAATGAAGGAGATATGTTAGCTTCAATATTTGGAAATAATGCAGATTTTAATATAAGAATTCAGTGGCAATGTCGTAATTAATCTGAAAAATCCGGCAACCCAATTCTTAATAAAATAACCATAAATTCCTCATATGATGTCGAAACTTGATGATTTCAGTTGCTATGGTTCCAAAATTATGATACGGATATAATGGTTTAGTCGAAACACAAATCAAAGACAGTTTCCTTAATATGGTAACCTTTATGCTCAAATCAATGCCGAAATCAAAAACAATCACCATACAACCCAAATATCACGACCCAGTTTCCCTATAGGCCGTGATGGCGCCCAACGTTGCCGCTAAGCAAGCCAACGGTGAACTAGCCATGGATATATTCTTTTAACATTTTAGAAATAGTTAATTTTTTAATTATTAAATAAGCAAGAGGTGAGAAATTTAATAAAATAAAGTGTGAACGATTTTACGAACAAGTATGGTGAAATAAAGTACTCAAAATCATCAATTGTCTACTAGAAAAATTCCAAGACCTGGTGTCACGAGTTTGTGAGCTACTGGTAGAATATACAAAACAATAAACTACTGTCTGAATGGAGTAGACAGAAAATAAAGCAAAAGAGAGACTCCAGGTGCTGCAGGATGGACTCGGGAAGCAGCTCACCACTAAGTCTCGAAGTATCAGGGTTGTGCGCCGGGATAACTACCAGATGCACCTGCCTCATAACCTGCACGATTAGTGCAGAAGTGTAGTGCAGTACATAAACAACATGTACCCAGTAAGTATCTAGTCTAACCTCGAAGAAGTAGTGACGAGGGGTCGACTTCGACACTTACTATGGGCTAACAATAAAATGCAGGAATTCTAAATAAGCATGGATTATGTAAATAATAAATACAAGTCGGTAACAAGCAGTGAATAAAAATTCTTTCACTAATAATAAATTCCAAGTCAATTTCTGTCATTAAATAATTATAATCGCTCAAGCCATAAAATAATATCAAGTATAATTAGGCTCCGAGTATTATCACGCACAATTTATGCTGAGGTCGTACGACCCGATCTAAAAATATATTTTGTGCATTGCCGAGGGTTGAACGACATGAACTATAGATACATCTATTAACCTGCCGAGGCAAACGAGCCGCTCCCATGAGAGTAGAGGAATTTACCTCGCTCGCAGAAATACCTGCGACGCGAGTGAACATGGATTTATCAGAGTTATTATAAAATTCTTCAACTCTTCCCAATCATAAGAAATCCAAACTGGAGACTTTAAATCTTAAAATTATTAATCTCAGCTCTATTTAAGACAATTAATATGCATAACAAACATAACAGTGCAAACAAAGCATGATGTAAATCTAAAACTACCCGGACATCACATGTCATTTAGCTACGCACAGACTCTCGTCACCTAGTGCATACGTAGCTCCCCACACAAGTAATTCACAGCAAACACACCTAAGGGGATGAGTTCTCTCTTACAAGGTTAGGCAAGAGACTTACCTCGTTCTCAAGCTCACTTACGATCCACAAATAGGCCTTAAATCCTCAACTTGGTGCCAAACGACCCGAAACTAGTCAAATGTTATATAAATTAATCAATACATGTTCAAAAGTTCACAATTAATCTATTAGAGTAATTACCCAACCCAAATTGGAATATTCCTAAAATTTACCCCCGGGCCCACGTGCCCGGATTCCGGAAATATTCGAAGATAGTTGTTATCTATAACCTCACGAACTCAAATATATAGTTTTAACCCAATCCCATAACCATTTTCGTGGTTAAATCCCATTTTTATCAAAACCTAGGTTTTTCATCTAAACCCAAAATTTTCACAATTTTATATGTTAGAATATATCCATAATCTATGTATTTAACTTACATTGGATAGAAATTACTTACCTCCAATAGCAAGGTGAAAACCCTCTCTCTAAGATCTCCAAAATCGCCCAAGGAATGCAATAAATGAACCCAAAATGGCCTAAGTCCTGTATTAAATGGACATCACTACCTCCAGCACTTCCGCTTTTGCGGCTCTATGGCCGCTTTTGCGGCTCCGCATCTGCAGAAATATCATCGCAGTTGCGGCTCCCCCCTAGCTAGCCTACTTCCGCATCTGCGGATACTGGCCCGCTTCTGCGACGCACGTGCCGCACCTACGGGTTTGGCCGCTTCTCCGGTTGCTGCCATCGCACCTGCGCTTTCGCAGGTGCACGCCATGCTCCGCATCTTCAATCTCTGGGCAGCCCACGTTGGGCCGCTTATGTGGCTGTTGGCTCACTTCTGGGAGCTCGCACCTACGGCTGGCCCTCCGCAGGTGCGATTGCACCAGGACTCTGATGCTTCAGCTATTCTTTCCAAGTCTAACTGAGTTTCGTGCCTCGTCCGAACATACCAACAAGTTCGATATAATAAAACGGACCTTCTCGACCTCACGAAATAAGAAAAATTAACACCAAAACTAAGAATCACACTTCAAACCAAATCAAATCAACCTATGAAATTCAAGTTCTTCCAATTTGCCCCGAACGCGCCGGATCATACTTAAACTACTCAGAATGACACAAAATTTTGCGTGCAAGTCTTAAATCACCATACATAGCTATTCCCATGCCTGAAATTCCAAATGGACCTCAATAACACCAAAACCTATGCCAAACCAAATTTAAAGAACTTTAAAACCTTCAATAAACCAACTTTCAACTCTAGGTGCCGAAACGTTCCCGGGTCATCCAAAACCCGATCCGAACGTACGCCCAAGTCCAAAATCATCATACAAACCTATCGGGACCGTCAAATCCTAATTCTGAGGTCGTTTACTAGAAATATTGACCCAAGTCAAAATTAGCCCTTTAATGCCAATATTAAGGAACTGAGTGTTCCGATTTCGTCATAAAATAGTAAAAGCACATACGGGGAGTGTTATTTAGGGGAACGGGGATCTATATAGCTAAACAACTAGTCGGACCGTTACATTATCCACCTCTTAAACAAACATTCATCCTCGAATAGGTCTAGGATCATACTTGGATTACCGAATAAATATGGATATCTGCTCCGCATGTCCTCCTCGGTTGCCCAAGTTGCCTCCTCGACTAGTTGTCCCCTCCACTGAACTTTTACCGCAAAAATCTTCTTGGACCTCAACTGGTGAATCTGCCTGTCAACAATGGCAACTGGCTCCTCCTCATAACCCAGGATCTCATCTAACTGAACCGTGATATATTATAACACATGCGACATGTCGGCATGATACCTCCAGAGCATAGACACATGGAAGACCGGATGAACTCCTCATAGACTGGGAGGCAAAGCAAGCTCAAAAGCAACCTCCCCAACCCGTCTCAACACCTCAAATAGACCTATAAACCTTGGTCTCAACTTGCCCTTCTTCCCGAACCTAATGATTCCCTTTATCGGAGAGACTTTCAAGAGAACCTTCTCGCCCACCATAAATGATAAGTTATGCGCCTTCTGATCCGCGTAACTCTTTTGTCTGGACTGTGCTGTGCGAAGTCGCTCCTGAATCAAATTTACCTTTTCCAAGGCATCCTTCACTAAATCCGTACCATATAACTTAGTCTCACCAGGCTCAAACCATCCGATGGGTGA
This sequence comes from Nicotiana tomentosiformis, assembly GCF_000390325.3. Taxonomy (NCBI): domain Eukaryota; kingdom Viridiplantae; phylum Streptophyta; class Magnoliopsida; order Solanales; family Solanaceae; genus Nicotiana; species Nicotiana tomentosiformis. The sequence goes on from NC_090814.1 coordinate 11,232,196, forward strand.
ACGACATCGCCGACCATATAAAGCCTCAAATGGAGCCATCTCGATGCTGGACTGATAACTGTTGTTGTAAGAAAACTCAACTAAAGGCAAGAATCGATCTCACTACCCTCCTAAGTCAATCACATATGCTCTAGGCATATCCTCCAAGATCTGAACTGTCCGCTCCGACTGTCCGTCGGTCTACGGATGAAAGGCTGTGTTGAGCTCTACCCAGGTCCCCAAGTAACTCTATACTGCCCTCTAGAAATGCAAAGTAAACTGTGGGCCTCTATCTAATATAATGAAGACATGCACACCGTGCAACCGAACAATCTCCTGAATGTAAATTTGGGCCAATCTTTATGAAGAATACGTGGTCACTACTAGAATGAAGTGTGCCGACTTGGTCAACCTGCTAACAATGAACCAAACTGCATCAAACTTCCGCAAGGTCCGCGGTAACCCAACTACAAAATCCATAGTAATGCGCTCCCATTTCCACTCAGGTATAACCATCCGCTGGAGTAGGCCACCTGGCTTCTCATGCTCGTATTTAACCTGCTGGCAATCTAGGCACCTCGCTACATACTCAATTATGTCCTTATTCATCCGCAACCACCTATAATGTTGCCTCAGGTCGCGATACATCTTCATGGCACCTGGGTGAATAGAATACCGAGAACTGTGTGCCTCCTCTAGGATCTTTTCCATCAATCCATTAACATTAGGGACACATAGGCGACCCTGGAGTCGCAGAACACCATCCTCACCAATGGTAACCTGCTTGGCACCACCCTGTAGTACCGTCTCTTTGAGAACCAATAAGTTTGGATCATCAAACTGACGAGCCTTGATCTGCTCGAATAATGAAGATTGGGCGACGACGCATGCAAGAACTCGTCTAGGCTCTGAAATATCCAACATCACAAGTCTGTTTGACTAAATCTCCAAAGCTAGTGGCCTCTCCTCTGTTTAAATGAATGCCAAACTACCCATACTCTCCGCCTTTCTGCTCAAGGCATCCGCAACTACATTCGCCTTGCCCGGATGATCAAGGATGGTAATGTCATAATCTTTTAGTAACTCAAGCCACCTGCGTTGCCTCAAATTGATATCCCTCTACTTGAACAATTGCTGCAAGCTACGATGATCGGTGTAAACCTCACAGGACACCCCATAAAGATAATGCTTGCAGATCATAAGAGCACGAACAATCGCAGCCAACTCCAAATCATGTACAGGGTAATTCTTCTCATGGGGCTTCCACTAATGTGAAGCATATGCAATAACTCGCCCCTCCTGCATCAATACACAAGCCAAACCAACGGGTGAAGCGTCGCAATATACAGTATACATCCCTAAATCGAAAGGCAACACTAACATCGGTGCTGAAGTCAATGCGGTCTTGAGATTCTGAAAGCTCACCTCACAATCATCGGACCATCAGAATGGAGCACCCTTCTGGGTCAATCTAGTCAAAGGTGCTGCAATAGATGAGAAGCCCTCCACAAATAGGCGATAATAGCCTGCTAACCCCAAGAAGCTCCTGATCTCAGTCACCATGGTAGGACGAGGCCAACTCTGAACTGCCTCAATCCTCTTGGGATCTACCTTAATACCCTCGCCTGATACAACATGCCCCAAGAATTCCACAGAATCCAACTAGAATTCACACTTAGAGAAGTTAGCATATAGCTTCTGTTCCCGCAAGGTCTGAAGCACCACTCTCAAATGCTGCTCGTGCTCCTCCATGCTACGTGAGTAGATCAAAATGTCATCAATGAAGACAATGACAAATGAATCAATATATGGCATGAACACCCGGTTCACCAATCCATAAACGCCACCGAGGCATTAGTCAAACCGAAAGGCATCACTAGAAACTCATAATGGCCATATCTAGTCCGGAAAGGCGTCTTCAGAACATCCGAATCCCGAATCTTCAATAGATGGTACCCCGATCTCAAGACGATCTTAGAGAACACCCTGGCACCCTACAACTGGTCAAACAAATCATCAATACACGGCAATGGATACTTGTTCTTAATGGTAACTTTGTTCAACTGGCGGTAATCAATGCACATCCGCATAGTCCCATCTTTCTTTTTCACAAATAACATCGGTACACCCCAAGGCGATACACTTGGTCTGACGAACCCCTTTGCTAGCAATTCCTCAAGCTATTCCTTCAACTCCTTGAACTCTTTCAGAGCCATGCGGTATGGTGGAATAGATATAGGCTGGGTACCTAGAGCCAAATCAATATAGAAATCAATATCACGAACTGGTGGCGTGCCTGGAAGATCAGAAGGAAACACATCAGAGAAATTCCAGACCACTGGCACTGAATCAATCACCAGAGTCTCTGTGGTAGTATCCAGAACATAAGCTAGATAAGCCAAACAACCCTCCTCGACCATGTGTTGAGCCTTTAGGAAAGAGATAACCCGACTAGATGCAATGACAGACAAACCCTTCCACTCCAATCTAGGAAACTCTGGCATCGCCAAGGCAATAGTCTTGGCATGGCATTCAAGGATAGCATGATATGGGGACAACCAATCCATGCCTAGGATGACCTCAAAGTCAGTCATATCAAGTAACAAAAAATCCACTCTAGTCTCATAATCACAGAAAGTCACGATACATGACTGATAGGCCCGATCCACAGCAACAAAATCACCCATTAGAGTGGACACATAAACAAGAGTACTCAAGGACTCACGAGGAACACCCAAGAAATTAGCAAATAGAGATGAAACATATGAATATATGGACCATGGATCAAATAGTACCAAAGCATCCCTACTGCAAACCGAAATAATACCTGTGATCAAGGCATCTGAGGCCACTGCATATGGTCTGGCGGGAAAAGTATAGAATCTAGCCGGAGCGCCACCTGACTGGCCTCCACCTGTCTGACCTCCACCTCTAGGACGGACCCTACCCACCTGCCCTACGCCTCTTGGCGGCTGGACGGCTAGTGCAGCAGCTAGTGCTGTAATCATAGGCTGATGACCCTGCTATACTGCCTTGCCCCAAAGTCTGGGACAAAACCTCTTCATGTAGCCAGGATCCCCACACTCGTAACAACCCCTCAGAACGGAGGACTACTGACATGAAGTCTGATCACGATGGTATGAATACCCACTCGAGGAGCCCTGAATAGCTGGTGGCCAGTAGGAACTCTCTGACATGGTGCTGAAATAGGGCCGCACTGGAGTACCCTGATGAGGCGGCGGTGCTGGATATGTGGGTCTGCGAGACTGACCCCTCACAAACTGACCACTACCCCCAGCCGGGGCACCACTGAACTCACCAGAATATCAAAATCGCTTATCCCTCATCTCCTACTCTCGGCTCTACTGACGGACACCATCGATCCTCCGAGCTATCTCCAACACTAGCTCGTAAGAAGACCCCATCTCAGCCTCTCAGGCCATAGTGGCCTGGGTACCAAAGTTCAAACCGACAACAAACTTTTGCACTCTCTCTGCATCGGTCAGAAGTATCATAAGTGCATGACGAGACAACTCAAAGAATCTCTCCTCATAGTCGGTCACCGACATCTGGCCCTGTTGAAGCTGCTTGAACTGAAACCACAACTCTTGCCTCTGAGAGGGTGGAATGTATATGTCCAAGAAGAGCCATGTGAACTGGTCCTAAGTCATGGGAGGAGAACCTGCTTGTATGCCGAGAAGATAGGACTACCACCATCTGCAGGCCCTGCCCTCCAGCTGAAAGATGGTAAAGTCCACCCTGTGGGACTCCAATATCCTCATGTTGTGCAGTCTGTCGCTACACCGATCAATAAAGTCCTAGGGGTCCTAATGTCGCTCACCTCCAAAGACAGGAGGATGTAGCCTGGTCCATCTATCCAATAGCTTTTGCGGATCGCCGATCGCAACTGGTCTGGGCTCATGTATAGCTGCTATAACTGGCTGAGCTCCGCCCACGGGTATTGAGCCCAAGTCAGATACACGACAGCTACATGTCTTGGAGCCTGGGCGGTAGGGGTCTGTGCTCCCCTTCCCGCCTGAGATGTGGCTGGGTCCGCTGGAAATGAACCAGCTTGAGTCATATAATCCATGAACCGCAGCATATGACCCATGACCTCCTAGAATCCTGGCGCGGACATGAAATCCGCTGGGGCTAGCTCCGCTACAAGCACCTCGCTCTGCTCCTCAATAATAGAATCCTCTACTGGATCTACTGGTGGCATAGCTGGGGAAACTCTAGGACACCCTCATCCTCTACCACTAGCTAGACCCCTCCCTCGAGCTCTAGCAACAGGGGGAGCAGATCTTCCATGATCGGGTACATTTTCCACGCGCGTTCTCACTATCTGTGAGAGAATAAGAGAAAGATACTTAGCACAACATCAACTGCACGATAGGAGATCAAGAAAGAGTAGTTTCCTAACACCCTATAGCCTCTCGAAGATAAATACGAACGTCTCCGTACTGATCCGCAGGACTCTATTAGGCCTGCTCATAACTTGTGAGACCTACGTGAACCTAGTGCTTTGATACCATGTTATCACGACCCAATTTTCCTATAGGCCATGATGACGCCCAACGTCGCCGCTAGGCAAGCCAACAGTGAACTAGCCATGGATCTATTCTTTTAACATTTTATAAATAGTTGATTTTTTAAATTATTAAATAAGCAAGAGGTGAAAAATTTAATAAAATAAAGTGTGAACGATTTTACGAACAGGTATGGTTAAATAAAGTATTCAAAATTATCAAGTGTCTAATAGGTAAATTCCAAGGCATGGTGTCATAAGTGTATTAGCTACTAGTAGAATATACAAAACACTAAACTACTGTCTGAATGGAGTAGACAGAAAATAAAGCAAATGAGAGACTCCAGGTGGTGCAGGATGGACTCGGGAAGCAGCTCACCACTAAGTCTCAAAGTATCAGGGATGTGCGCCGGGATAACTACCAGATGCACCTGCCTCAGAACCTGCACAATTAGTGTAGAAGTGTAGCGTGAGTACATAAACAACATGTACCCAATAAGTATCTAGTCTAACCTCGAAGAAGTAGTAATGAGGGGTCGACATCGACATTTACTATGGGTTGTGCAATCATTATTCCTTTAGCATATATTAATGGTATTGTACTGCTTGTGGCTAGATTCGGGTCATTTAGAGGCCGGTTCGAGAGGAAAGAGCATTCCGGAGTAGGAGTTCTACATTGTTGAGGTAAGTAATAGTTTTAAATCTGGTCCTGAGGGTATGAAACCCCGGAATTTGGTATCATGTGATTACTTTGGAGGTGACGCACATGCTAGATGACGGGCGTGTGGGCGTGCACCGAAGGGATTGTGACTTGATCCGTCCCGTGAGACTGTAAAGTTGAATAACTTATTGTTAGCTATGTGCTCTCTATGTGTTGTGGAAATTTGACTAGAAACCATGTTTAGGCTATATGTTGGTACTATTGGGACCCACAGAGGTCGTGTACATGTTGAACTATCTACTTAATTGTTGTTTGTACTCAGTCACAGTTTACTTGTTTATTTTATCTCAGTCTCTATTGTTCATTATTGATGCATCATATCATTTTTGTTTGGGCTGATTTCATGATTTCTGAGAGCCCGAGAGACTGGAGAGATTTATGACTGAGCAAGGCCAAGGGCCTGATTGTGAGATATATTATTATAGCACGTGAGTTGTCCGTGCAGCACGTGAGTTGTCCGTGCGGATCCAAATATTATATTATAGCATGTGAGTTGTCTGTGCAGCACGTGAGTTGTCCGTGCGGATCTAGATATTATATTATAGCACGTGAGTCATCCGTGCAGCACGTGAGTTGTCCGTGCGGATCCAGATATTTATACTATGGCACGTGAGTTATCCGTGCAGCACGTGAGTTGTCCGTGCAGATTATAGCGCTTGGGCTGTAGGAGCCCCTCATGAGTCTGTACACCCCAGTGAGTGCGGCTACGATCCAGATATTATATTATAGCATGTGCATTGTTTGTGTAGATCCAGATATTTATACTATGGCACGTGAGTGGTCCGTGCAGCACGTGAGTTGTCCATGCAGATCATAGCGCTTGGGCTGTAGGAGCCCCTAATGAGTCGGTACACCTCCAGTGAGTGCGGATACCCATTGAGTGTGAGTGTTGAGGGCTGGGAGCCCAGTGAGGGATTGTTGTCCTGAGAGGTTGTACTTGTGTTTAATTTGATATTGCATTTAGTTGCCATGTGTCATTGTTGTGAAATTCTCTAAAAGATTTTATATCTGGATTACTTGAACTTGAGCTGTATAACAATTGACTCGACTTAAACTGCTGGATTTGAAAGCATGTCTAATCTCTGCTAGCATTACTGAAAATGAACTATAACTGTGTAGCTCGTCATTATCTTCAGTTCCTTAGTTATTATTGTTACTTGCTGAGTTGGTTGTACTCATACTACACCCTGCACTTCGTGTGCAGATCCAGGTGCTTCTGGACATAGCGGGTGTTGAATCTTTTGCACAGTTGATATTCTGGAGATTCAGAGGTAGCTGTCGTGTTTCGCAACCCTTGACTCTCCTTCCCTATCTCCTTGTTTACCGTATTTTGGTCTTAGACTATTATAGACCGTATTTTTCCAGACTTGTATTCATATTAGATGCTCATGTACTCAGTGACACTAGGTTTTGGGGAGTGTTTGTATCAGTATTTGTGGGATTTTGTATTGTATTTAAATATTATGTTTTTCAAACTTAAAGGAAATCAAGGGTTATTGATGTTATCGGCTTGCCTAGTATTGAGATAGGCGCCATCACGACAGGTCAGATTTCGGGTCGAGACAAGTTGGTATCAGAGCCCTAGGTAACATAGGTCTCACGAGTCATGAGCAGGTTTAGTAGAGTCTTGCAGATCGATACGGAGACGTCTGTACTTTTCTTCGAGAGGCTGCCGAACCCTTAGGAAAATTTCACTTTCTTGTATTCTATCGTGCGAAATTGATTCAACTTGAAACATAACTCTTTGAATTCCTTCCATGCATTCGTATGTGCACATGAGCGCTCGACATCAGTTGTGCATCATCGGCTTGTGATTCTATAAACGAGGTTCGAGATATGTATTATGTGTTTTGGTGATGGGCCAATCTGGAGAACTTGAGTCTAGGTTTAGACCGCAGCTTAGGCTCGGTAGCTTCAGTTGTAACCTGTACATTTAGACTCATATGTCCGGTAATGTCCCTACGAGTGGAATTTTTGGCTCGATGAGCGGTGGAATGGCTTTGTGATGAGTATGATGTAACTGCGGGATGTGTTAGATTTCTGGTCGTGAGCAGTAGAATTTGTGGCTCTATGGAATTTGTGGCTTGATGATGGAATGTGTGGCTCGATGAGCGGTGGAATGGCTTTGAGATAGGCGCCATCACAACAGGTCAGATTTCGGGTCATGACACTACACCTCGGAACTCGACGAAACTTATAAAATCTGACAACGCATTCAATTGCAAGTCCAACCATACTAGTTTCACTAAAATCCGACTCCAAATCGATGTTCAAAACTGAAAAATTCACTTTCTGAAATTTTAGACAAAACCCCCCAAATCTTACTTTTGAAATCATCGACCAATTACCAAAATCGAAGATAGATTCATGAAATATAATCAAAAATGAGTAGATAACACTTACTCCAATCCATGTGGTAAAACTCACTTCAAAAATCGTCCAAATCCGAGCTCCCCAACTCAAAATATGACCAAATGAACAAACTCTTGATTTATATGCTTCTACCCAGCTGTTCTGCCTCGTTTCTCATGCCAAACGATCCCGAAATTCACTTTTGGTACCTCCATTTGACCTTATAATGAAGGAGATATGTTGGTTTGAATATTTGCAAATAGTGCAGATTTTTAAATACGAATTCAGTGATAATTACGTAATTAATCTAAAAAATCAGGCAATCCAATTCTTAGTAAAATGACCATGATGTCAAAACTTGACGATTCCAGTTTCTATAGTTCCAAAATTACGATACGGATCTAATGCTTCAATCAAAACAAAAATTGGAGCTGATTTGCTTAATGTGGTACCATTTACGCTTGAAGAAACGACGTTGAAACATAAAAAAACGAGCGCAACACAACCCAAACCTATCTGAAACTCACCCGAGCCCCTCGGTACCCCATCCGAACATACCACCAAGTCCAATAATATAACACGGACTTAATCAAGGCCTCAAATCATAAATAACAACATCGAAACAATGAATCGCAACTCAATTCGAACTTAACTGAACTTTGGACTTTCAACTTCCAAAACTCACGCCGAAACATATCAAATCAATCCGGAATGAATCCAAATTTTGCATACAAGTCCCAAATGATATAACGAATCTATTCCAATTCCCGGACCCATAATTGAATCTGATATCATCAAAGTCAACTCTCGGTCAAACTTATGAACTTTTCAAACCTTCAAATTTCCAACTTTATCCAATTTGCTCTGAAACCTTCTAGACACATCCAAATGCAAATCCAGGCATATGCCCAGTAATGACCCGACCGTCATTTTGAGCTCTAGCGCATCGTTCAGTGGTTTGAGGCCTTGAGTAGCTTCATTTCAGGTATTATGACTTGTACGTGTGGTCGGAATTGAATGTCGGGAAGTTTGGAGTTAATTTGGACAGAAAATCTTAATTTCCTAAGATTTAAGATGAAAAATAAACTAATGTTTGACTTTTGAGCAAAAGACCTCAGAATCGGGATTTGAAAGTTCTAATAGGTTCGTATGATGATCTCTGACTTGGGTGTATATTCGGGTTGAGTATCGGATCACCCGGGAGTATTTCGGCGCTTATTGTGGAAAGTTGGCATTTGGAAGGCTTTAGAATTTTCTAAGTTTGGTTTGAAGTGTACTTTGGTGTTATCAATATCCGTTTGATGTACCGAGCCTTGGAATAGGTTCGTATCATGATTTGTGACTTGCACGTAAAGTTTGGCATCATTCCGAGATGTTTGAGTTTAATTCGGATGCGTTCGGCACAGTTTGAAGGTTGGAAAGTTGAAAGAAAGGTATTGGCCATCGATTTGTAATTTTGATGTTGTTTGACGTGATTCGACGTTTTGACTGAGTTTGTATCGTGTAGTGGGATGTGTTGGTATGTTTGGATGGGGTCCTGGGGGCCTCGGGTGCCTCGGGTGCGAATCGGATTGGAAACAGATTGAGTTTTGACTTGGGAGAAATGCTGAATCTTAAGGCCTCTGGTGCGATCGCACCTGCGAGGTTATGGCCGGAGGTGCGAGACCGCAGAAGCGGACTAGATATCGTAGAAGCAGTAGGGAATGAGGCTGGATGGGATTCGCAAGTACGAGGAATTTGCCGCACCTGCGGGCTCGCAGATGCGGGCGGAGAAGCGCAGAAACGGATTTGCTGGGAAAGGCTGGGACCGTAGATGCGGTCGAGTTTCCGCAGAAGCGGAACCGCACCAGTGGATGAGGCGTCGTAGAAGTGGGGGCGTATATGCGCATCAGGGCCGCATAAGCGGCCAGCGACCTGGCCTGGGTCCTCGCAGGTGCGAGATTGAAGCCTCAGAAGCGACATTTTAGACCGCAAAAGCGGGATGTTCTGGGCAGTGTATGTTTTTAAAATGGGGGTTTGGCCTATTTTCACTTCATTTCGTCCATAGGAGCCGGTTTTGGAGCAATTTTGGAGTGCCATTTTCATCGTCTATTACAGGGTAAGTGATTTCTTCACATTCTGAGTTAAATACATGGTTTATATATGGATTTAAGCATGGAAATTTTTAGAAATTGGGATTTTGGTAGAAAACCTAGGAATTTGGTATTTTTAGATTTTGACCACGAAATTGGTCATGGAATTTGGAATAAATTATATATTTGAGTTCGTGGTGCTATGGGTAAAGTTTATCTTCAAAAATCTTTTGAATCCGGGCACGTAGGCTCGAGGGTTACCTTTTATTGGCTTTTAGAGTGGAGTTCTGGATTGTTATGAATTGATTAATTATAAGCATTGGAGTATATTTTGATTGAGTTGCACATTGTTTGACTAGTTTCGGATCGTTTGGATTGAATTGAAGAGTTAGAGAGGCGATGGAGCTAGTCATGGAACTTCAGAGCGAGGTAAGTCTCCTGTCTAACCTTGTGAGGGGAAAAATACCCCTAGGTAATATTTATTGTTATTTGCAACTAGTTGTGGGTGCTACGTACGCACGAGGTGACGAGAGTCCGTACGTAGCTAAAGCATGTTTATGTCCGAAGTAAGTTAAGTGAAAGGAATCAAACCAATGGAGTGTTTATTCTACTAGTAGTTCAGGGGTTATGATGAATTCTTGCACTCTCACGTAGCGGTGCGATAGTTGTAGTGATCGGCATGGGAATTGGAAGTTGAGGATCAAGGTTGCGATTCGGTGTTGACAAGAATTTCACGAGCTCGAATAAGTAGGGGAGAATTCAAATGTTCAGAGTAAGCTGGCATTTTCTTTAGTTTGACCTGAGAACGGTGTTCTGTGTAAGAGGCTTTGTGTATTAATTTGCGAATTCTTGATTTGCTTTGCATATTAAGAACGATTGGTGGTATGGAGGTGCAGACGTTTCTACCTGGTGCGAAAGGTCATGGGGAGCGTACCCCACGGGGAGATTTGTATAAGTGTGGCATGTTAGTTACTCGATTATTAAAGATTAAAACCAAGTACGGGGATTTTTGGTAATATCGTTAATGTGAGAGTTTATGCCTGGAAGGTGCTTTATTCCTTTGGTTGTGAACTGTGGGAGTTGTTCCGGATTGAGACGGCTTGATTATTTGCACATGTGTTGTGGTCCTGTGTAGCTTGTGGTATTAAATGAGCAGGATGGCTCTCGAGATGCAGGTCATTTATTGTACCTTAGCTGTGCTTGGGTTTTATAGCGTATGTCGCTATCCATCTGCCCAGGGTGGTATTTTTGCACTTGGCATGCTTGTGATCGATATTCGAGCATTTCGAAAGTATAAGCGTTATGACTTGATGTGTGTTTTCTTCTTGATTGTTATATGCGGATCGGGTAGCATGCCGTTACGGGTATATTATTTAGATCGGTGGCATGCCGCCACGGGCATGTTATGTGGATCGAATTTCACACCGCAACATTGTCATGTTTGGATCGGGTTGCACGCCGTAACAATGCCATGTTGGATCAGGTTGCACGCCGCAACAGCTAGATGTTGAGCATAGTTCCTTACACTCATTTTGTGTGTCTTGTTTTTCATCCCTGAGGTAGGTTCACAGCATTTATTCGGCCGTTTTATTTGTTACGCGGGCTGGGTAGTCCTTTTTTAGAGTTCGTTTTTCCTTATGTATCACATTCGAGTTTGTTGGTTCATTGTGGGCGTCATATGAGATTTTTGGCAGTGTCTGATATGGCTTATTGCCTGACCAGCTTGGACTGGATGAGACGAGGTTATTGGACCCGGGATCAGTGCGATTGGAGTTATGTATGGTATATTAAAGAGCAAATATTGTTATTCAATTCAGAATGAGGTAATGGTTCTTGTCAGGAGGAGAGGCTCTATGATCTGTTGATTCGGCAGATAGTTATTAGTTTCTACACATCTCTACCTTTGTGGCAGTATTTTGAGAGTTGGAACAGGACTTATATGCGTCATAAGGCGTATTGCGGGTATCAGATTCGTGAAAATTACAGCTATCGTGGTTAGAGGATGTTATTATGGGCAACTGACTTATGTGGTGCAGGGTGTGATTTCAACATATGTGCAAGATCGTGTTTTGGTAGAGTGTGTGGTGATTGATACAGTGTTCGTGTGTTAGAATCAGGTCTTGTAAAGAAATTCGGAAGTTGGAATTTGGTTCTAAAGCTTGTTAGCTAAGGTTATAGGGAGGATCTTCAGTCTGGCTCGAGCTAATGTGCTCAACTGGGTTGTGATGGCACGGGTAGGTGCGCGAGGTGTTAAACAGTGATTTTGGACAACTCCAGAGCAGTCCCTAGCATGTTCGAGGACGAACGTATGTTTAAGTAGAGGAGAATCTAACGTCCCGACCGGTCATTTTGAGCTCTAGCGCGTCGTTCAGCGGCTTGAGACCTTGAGTAGTTTCACTTCAGGTATTATGACTTGTACGTGTGGTCGAAATTGAATTTCGGGAAGTTTGGAGTTTATTTGGAAAGAAAATCTTAATTTCGAAAGCTTTAAGTTAGAAAAATTGACTAAGGTTTGACTTTTGAGCAAAAGACCTCGGAATCGGTATTTGAAGGTTCCAATAGGTTTGTATGATGATTTCGGACTTGGGTGTATGTTCGGGTTGAGTGTCGGATCACCCGGGAGCATTTCGGCGATTATTGTGAAAAGTTGGCATTTGGAAGGCTTTAGAATTTCCTAACTTTGGTTTGAAGTGGACTTTGATGTTATCGAAGTCCGTTTGATGTTCCGACCCTTGGAATAGGTTTGTATCGTGATTTGTGACTTTCACGTAAAGTTTGGCGTCATTTCGAGATGTTTGAGTGTAATTCGGACGCGTTCGGCAAAGTTTGAAGGTTGGAAAGTTGAAAGAAAGGTTTTGTCCATCGATTTATAATTTTGTTGTTGTTTGACGTGATTTGAGGTTTCGACTGAGTCAGTATCATGTTGTGGGATGTGTTGGTATGTTTGAACGGTGTCCCGGAGGCCTCGGGTGCGAATCGGATTGGAAACGGATCGATTTTTGACTTGGGAGAACTGCTGAAGATTAAGGCTTCTGGTGCGATCGCACCTGCGAGGTTATGGCCGCAGGTGCGAGACCGCAGAAGTGGCACAAGGGTCGCAGAAGCGGTAGGGAATGAAGCTGGACGGGATTCGCAAGTGCGAGAAATTTGCTGCCCCTGCGGGCTCGCATATGTGGGAGGAGAAGCGCAGAAGAGGATTTGTTGGGAAAGGCTGGGACCGCAGATGCGGTCGAGTTTTAAAAGAAGCGGAACCGCACCTGCGGATGAGGCATCACAAAATCGGGGACGCATCAGGGCCGCAGAAGCGGCCAACGACCTGGCTTGGGTCCTCGCAGGTGCGACATTGAAGCCGCAGAAGCGGTCGTCGCAGAAGCGAGATTTTGGACCGCAAAAGCGGGATGTTCTGGGAACTGTGTGTTTTTAAAACAGGGGTTTGGCCCATTTTCACTTCATTTCGTCCATAGGAGCCGATTTTGGAGCAATTTTGGAGTGCCATTTTCATCATCTATTGCGGGGTAAGTGATTTCTTCACATTGTGAGTTATATACATGGTTTATATATGGATTTAAGCATTTGAATTTGTAGAAATTGGGATTTTGGTAGAAAACCTAGGAATTTGGTATTTTTAGATTTTGACCACAAAATTGGACGTGGAATTTGGAATAAATTATATATTTGAGTTCGTAATGTTATGGGTAAAGTTTATCTTCGAAAAGTTTTGGAATCCGGGCACGTGGGCCCGAGGGTTACCTTTATTGGCTTTTAGAGCGGAATTGGGGATTGTTATGAATTGATTAATTACGAGCATTGGAGTATGTTTTAACTGAGTTGCACATTGTTTGACTAGTTTCGGATCATTTGGCTTGAATTGAAGAGTTAGAGAGGCATTGGTGCCGGTCATGGAACTTTGGAGCAAGGTAAGTCTCATGTCTAACCTTATGAAAGGGAAACTACTCCTAAGTGATATTTAGTGTTATGTGCAACTAGTTGTGAGTGCTACGTACGCATGAGGTGACGAGCGTTCCTACATAGCTAAAACATGTTTATGTCCGGGTAGACTTAGGACTTTATCATGTAATAATTGAATTATTTGAACTCGTTCTACTGGCTTAATTAATTAAAGTTATAACTGAACTTGATTTAGAAATAAATATATGTATACTAGGCCGAGCCTTAACACTTTGAGTTGTGGGCGAGTTATTTGAGAAACGGTAAAGATTATATTCATTTTCTGCTCATGTACTATATTGTAAGCACGTGTCTCGTAATTCGGTAACTTCCTTCCTTTCTTGTGGAGCGCGCCGAATGCCTCGGAGTATAATAGATGCATATATGGTTCGTGCCGCTCGATCCTCGACAGTGTACACATTATTCTGGATTGGGCCGAACGACCTCGATAGAATCGTGCGTTATATCGCTAGTAGTTCGAATATTCACGAGATAATCTTTCCACTAATGCTTGACATTTTATATGGTATTCCTTATTTACTTGATATTGGCACTTGGCATTTTCTGAGTTGTTAAGGTAGAATACAAGATCCAGAAATTCATACTTTAAAAGAAATATTTGGAAGATTATGTAAGTTACAGATTTACCCCACTATCGATGTGCACTTCATATCTGTTCTGAATTATTATATTATTTAATTGGACCTCTAGTAAGTGTCGATGTCGACCCCTCGTCACTACTTCTCCGGGGTTAAGCTAGATACTTACTAGGTATGTGGTTTTTTACGTACTCATGCTGCACTTCTGCACTAAATATGCAGGATCTGATAGGTTCATTTGGTGATCATTTAGGCGCGTGGGCGCACCTGTTGAGGAGACTTTATGTGAGCTGCATTCCAGGCTACGTACCACAGTCCACTGAGTCTCCACCGTACTATTTACTTTATCCTGTCTTATTTACATTTTGGACAGATGTTGTATTATTATTGTACTCCTTAGAAAATGCTTATGCACTTGTGACACCGGGTCTTGGGGTTATACTAGATGATGTTTATGGTTTCGTACATCATTAACGTCTTTCAATTCTTTTATAAACTCCATATGTTGTACGTCCCCATGGATTTAGGAGTGTAAATCTCCTTCCTTATTAAAAACTATGATTTCGAAAGTAATAAAATGAGTAATTAAATAAATAAATCACCGTTGGCTTGCCTGACAGCGGCGTTAGGCGCCATCACGACCTATATTGGATTTTGGGTCGTGACACGTCTGAGTCCAAAATTACCATCCGTTCCTAACTAAACCATCAAAACTCCAATCCGAGGTCAAATACAAAAAAAGTCAAACTTGGTCAACTCTTCTCACTTAAAGCTTCAATCATGAAATTCATTCTTCCAAATCGATTCCGAATTTCCAAATCGATTTCGAATAACCTGAAAACCAAACACGACGATTCACATATGTCATAATACATTATACGGAGCTACTCATGTCTCAAACTAGCGAGTGAAGGGCAATTGCTCAAAACGACCGGTCAGGTGGTTATAATTAACTTACTTCCTAAGTTTTATTTTGTAGATAATCTATCTTCAAATAAGATTTTTTTTTAAAAATATTTATGAGTAGCTTCAAATCTAGCTTTATATCATATGAATATGACTTTATAGTAGATTATTTTTTTATATATATATTTAAAGATAACGTAGGTGTCTGTAACAAGGTTTCCGTAGATGAACCTGCGGAAGGATCATTGTCGAAACCTGCAAAGCAGAACGATCCTTTTACCCTTCTGCAAAGCAGAACGATCCACGGTCAAAGATGATAGATACTGGTATGTCATGAAGTCAGACAATCTTGCGGATATAAACCTGAGCCAGCTGCTCTGAAGAATAGGCAGTCACTATTAGAATTAAATGAGTCGACTTGGTCAACCTGTCCACAATCACCCTGAGTCTATGGGAGCCCAACAACGAAGTCTATGGTGACACGCTCCCATTTCCACTCGAGAATCTCAAGCCGCTTAAGCAAACCACCCGGCCACTGATTCTCATACTTCACCTGCTAACAATTTAGGCATCGAGCTACATATTCCACTATGTCCTTCTTCATTCTCCTCCATCAATAGTGATGCCTCAAGTCCTGATACATTTTAGCGTCACCCGGATGAATGGAGTAATGGAAACTGTGGGCCTCCTGGAGAATCAACTCACACAAACCATCCACATTTGGCAAACAT
This sequence comes from Nicotiana tomentosiformis, assembly GCF_000390325.3. Taxonomy (NCBI): domain Eukaryota; kingdom Viridiplantae; phylum Streptophyta; class Magnoliopsida; order Solanales; family Solanaceae; genus Nicotiana; species Nicotiana tomentosiformis. The sequence goes on from NC_090814.1 coordinate 11,248,032, forward strand.
AATCAGCCCTACATCTGCAATGCATCGTCATCCCCAATAGTAAACTCCTTGGCATTGCCATGCTGAACTGTGTCTTTGAGGACAAGAAAATAGGGGTCATCATACTGACGCTCTCTGATACAATCATATAGAAAAGACCGAGAAACCACACAAGCTAGAACTCGACTGGGCTTCGAAACATCCAATATAACAAACTGGTTGGCTAAGGCGTGAACCTCCATTGCTAATGGCCTCTCCGGTGTCGATAGATATTCTAAACTACCCAAACTTTCTGCCTTTGAACTCAAGGCATCAGCCACCACATTGGCCTTCCCGGGATGATATAGAATGGTGATATCTTAGTCCTTAAGCAACTCTAACCACCTCCACTGCCACAAGTTAAGATCATTATGTTTGAACAGATGTTGTAGACTCTGGTGGTCGGTAAAAGCCTCACAAGGAACACCATACAAATAATGCCGCCAGATCTTCAATGCATGAACAAAGGCTGCCAACTCTAAGTTGTGGACTGGATAATTCTTCTCATGGGTCTTCAGTTGTCGAGACGCATAGTCAATCACCCTACCGTCTTGCATCAACACCGTGCCAAGGCCAATGCGTGATGCATCACAATACACAGTACATGACCCTGAGCTCGTAGGCAACACCAACACTGGGGTTGCAGTCTTGAGCTTTTGCAAGCTCACCTCACACTTCCCGGACCATCTGAATGGAGCACTCTTCTAGGTCAACTTGGTCATAGGTGCAGCAATAGATGTGAAACCCTCTATGAAACGACGATAATACATAGCCAAACAGAGGAAACTACGGATCTCAGTGGCTGAAGACGGTCTGGGCCAACTCTTCACTGCTTCAATCTTCTTCAGATCAACCTTTATCCCCTCACTTGAAACCACATGACCCATAAACAACACTAAATCAAGCCAGAATTCACACTTTGAGAATTGTGCATACAACCTCTTCTCTCTCAAGGTCTGGAGCACAATCCTCAAGTGTTACCCATGATCTTCTTGACTGTGGGAGTACACCAAGATGTTGTCAATAAACACAATGATGAATGAATCAAGATAAGGATGGAATATACTGTTCATCAGGTGCATAAATGCTACGGGGGCGTTGGTCAGCCCAAATGACATCACGAGGAACTTGTAGTGACCATACCGAGTCCCAAAGGCAATCTTCAGAATATCTGAATCCTGAATCTTCAGCTGGTGATAACCCGACCGCAAATCAATCTTTGAGAATACTCTAGCACCCTGAAGCTGATCAAACAAGTCATCAATGCGTGGCAATGGATACCTGTTCTTCATTGTAACATTGTTCAATTGTTGATAATTAATACACATGTGCATAGAACCATCCTTTTTCTTCACAAACAAAATTGGCGTACCCCACATCGACACACTAGGACGAATGAAATCCTTATCAAGCAACTCATGCAACTGCTCCTTTAAATCCTTCAACTCCGTTGGGGCCATACGATTTGGTGGAATAGAAATGGGCTGAGTGCCCGATAACAAGTCAATACCAAAATTTATATCCCTGTCAGGCGGCATGCCCGGAAGATCCGCTGGAAATACATCTGGAAAGCCTCTCACTACCGGAACTGACTCAACGGTAGGAGTATCACCACTAATATCCCTCATGAAGATTGGATAAGCATCACAACCCTTCTCAATCATCAGCTGAGCTTTTAGAAATGATACAACCCTGCTAAGAAAATAATATAATGCACCCCTCCACTCTAACCGTGGCTACCTGGAATAGCCAGCGTCAGAGTCTTGGCGTGACAATCCATAATAACATGATAGGGAGACAACCAGTCCATGCCTAAAATAACATCAAAGTCTACCATACTAAGTAACAATAGATCAGCTCTGGTCTCAAAACCACCAATAACAACTAAACACGACCGATACACACGGTCCATAATAATAGAATCTCCCACAGACATGGACACACAAATGGAAGAACTCAAAGAATCACGAGATATATCCAAATACGGAGCAAAGTAAGATGTCACATATGAATAAGTGGATCCCGAATCAAACAAGACTGATGCATCTCTATGGCAAATCGGAACCATATCTATAATGGCTGAGTCGGAAGCAACTGCCTACGTCCTACCCAAAAAAGAATAGAATTAGCCATGTCCTTCCCCTCTAGGGCGACCTCTACCCACCCGTCACCCAACCCTAGCTGGCTGTGCAGGTGGAGCGGCAACTAGGGCAGCAACCACAGCCTGGAAAGTTTGTGGACCAGATTGAATCCGTGGAGCCTGAGTAGCCTATGGAGGTGCACCCCTCCTGAGTTTGGGGCAATCTCTAACTATGTGGTGGGTATCACCACACTCAAAACAAGCTCTCAATGGGCGTGGCTTCTAGGACTGGCTTGGTCCTGGTCGGTTGGACTAACCGCTGAAGGTACCCCGAGCAGGAGGTGCACTTTAAAATGGCTGAGCAAAGTGTGCAACCTGAGACTTCGGAACAACCGAAGCACAACTAGAAGCTGGAAGTGTTGAATGAATTGGACGACTCACATATCCTCTACCATGACGAGTTGTAGCTGCAACGTGACCACCACTAAATCCTCCCATACCACGAGGCCTCTTGGCCTCCCTATCATCTCTCTCACCGCTCAGCATACCCTACAACCCCCATGCAATCTCAACCACATGCTGATATGGAGTATCTATCTCCAACTCGCTAGCCATGCTGAATCTAATACCATAGTTGATCCCCTCAATAAATCGATGGACTCGCTCTCTGACTGTAGAAACCAAGGCAGGTGCATGTCTGGACAAGTTACTGAATCGGACAGTATACTCTGGTATTATCATAGTACCCTGGCGCAGCTGCTCAAACTCCGCGTGCCATGCATCCCAAAGGGTCTGAGGGACAACTTCTCTCAAGAATAACTCTAAGAACCGAGTCCATGTAAGTAAAGTTGCCTCGTCTAGGCTACCCTCCTCGTACACTCGCCACCACTAGTATGCCACTCCGAACAGCTAGAAGTAGTGAAAGCAACCCCGCTCGACTCCATGATACACATAGTGCGGAGAATACAGTGGCACTCCTCAAGAAAACTTGTGCATCCTCTGAAGCTAAACCACTAAAAGTAGGAGGGTGATACTTCTTGAACCTCTTGATCCTAAGCTGTTCCTCCTCGGATGTTGTTGCCCTAACCACAGACTGAACCGGAGCAACATGTTGTACCAAAATAACCTCTGGAACCTGATCAACTTGGACCCGCTGCTCTGGGGTACGGGCCGCGGGAGTTTGTGCTCCTCCCCTAGCCTAAGATGTGGGTGGTGCAAGAGGAATCAACCCCGCCTGAGCTAAGGTACCAAATATGCTCAAGAACTGTGCGAGGGTCTCCTGAAGTGCTAGGTGGCAACAGGTGCCTCGGATGCTTGTCCCCTATTGGTGGATCCTCTGTCACAGTTCGGGAAGGTGCTCTGGCTACACTACGTGCCCCTCCTCAACCTCTACCCCGTCCCCGAACCCAACCTCTCGCGGCTCCAGCAAGGGGTGCGGGTGTCTGATCGTCGAATACAGCAGTGCGTGTCCTCACCATATGTGAGAGAATAGAAAGTCAAAGATTCAGTTTTTCGAAGTCAACCAATTCGCACGATAAGGAATCAAAGAAATGAAGTTTTTCTAACAGTTCTGTAGCCTCTCGAAGATAAGTACAGACGACTCTGCACCGATCCGCAAGACTCTAATAAATCGACTTATTACTCGTAACACTTGTGACCTAGAGCTCTGATACCAACCTGTCACGACCCTAAATTTCCCTCCATAGGATGTCGTGATGGTACCTAGTCTCTACGATTAGGTAAGCCTAACAATTAATAGTAACTTGGCAGAAACAATTATCAAAATACTAAAACAAGTCTGAATAACCAATTTAACCTTCTAATACAAAACATAATCTGAACAATATGCTCCCCAAAATAGGTGGAACTGAGTCATAAGCTTTATAGAGTAACACTAGGATAACTACTACATCACTGTCTAAAAGAACTACAATAGTAAACAGAATAAAAGGGAAGGTAGACTTAGAGGCCTGCGGGCGTGGAGCAGGTATACCTTGAATTCTCCCAAGTAGCAACTCAATCAACTCTAGCGTTTCGCACGGGCAGACGTACATGGATCTGCACAAAAATATACAAAAGCGTAGTATGAGTACACCACAATGGTACCCAGTAAGTATCAAGCCTAACCTCAGTAGAGTAGTGATGAGGCCAGGTTTAGATGCCTACTAGGATAAAAATAAGTAGTATGAAAATGTAATACCAATATATAGTGGAAATGGAGAAATAACTAATACGAAACAAGATAATAACATGACCTAATACCGGAAATTAAACACGGAGATAGAATAAAAGAAGCAACTAAATAGAACTACAATGATCATATACGAACAACAACTGCTAGGACATTAAAGAATGAAACAACAAGAAATGTTCCCACCAAAACTCTTTGCAACATGAAATAAATAGCAAGAAAACATTTCTCAATTTCAATCATAATCTTTCTTTATACCGCCGCGTGAGCCTTACATTTGAAATAGGTTTTGAAAACATTTTTCCCGAAATAGCAACACGCACTTTAGCCCACGTTATGACACCGCGTGGCTTCACATAATTCCCCTACAAGCAACACGCATAGAAATCCCACTTTTTACCGCCTCATACGTGTCAATATCACATCAAAATAACAACTTGCACCACAAGTACCCATATATCACAACTTGACAATAATCAACAATATCAGTGTTTCCACAATAATAGCCCATGGCTCCACCACAACGTGTACAAGAATATCAACAAGAACAATGAATGTAAAATGTTCAACAAGAAGATGTTTCAACAATAACAATTTTGTCTCAACGTGATAACGCTTCACAACTTCAACACCAATAACTCAACAATAAGAAACAATGTATAACCACGATGTTAAATAAGAATAACTCACAATGGAATAGATAACGCATAACAATCACTTCATTTAATGGAAATCAACACGGGAAAGGATACCATGAACAATAACTCCAAATAATGGAAATCAACAATGAGAGAGACAACATGAATAATAACTTCAATTAACGATAATCAACAATGGAAGAGATAACATGAACAATAACTTCAAATAATGATAATCAACAATGAAAGAGATAACATGTAACAATTAAAGAGGTAACAAGTTCAACTAAAGAATGAGAGCAATTTATCAATTAGAATGTAGAACAAGTGTTAACGAAATCATTTAATTCATGTAAGGATAGACTAACAAAAGTAATAATAGATTGGCTATGAGAATTTAGAACATGATATGACGATTAATTTAAGACATAGAAGAAGTATAAGTAGCCTAAACCGATCAAATACCACGTACAACCCGTGTACCCACTCATCACCTTGCATACACGGATTACACTTAGCACAATTGAATCAAACAATACCAATCCTATGGGGTAGTTTCCCCCACAAAAAGTGTGGCAAGACACTTACCTCAACTAGGCCAATTCAACACTCAAAAATAGATTTTCCTTTATAATTTGTCTCCACACAGCTCAAATCTAGCAAAAATCGACTTAGTATTATCAAATAATGCTAGGAAATTTAATTACAATAGATAAAGCTAAGATCTTTACACTTTTCCCAAAAAATCAACAAACGTCAACCCGGGGCCCGCTCGGTCAAAACCTGGGTCCAATGGTAGATTCCGACTACCCATGACCCCACGAGTTCATATATGTGATTTGTTTCACAATTCGAGCCCAAATCGACTCTCAAAATTTAATTTCTTATTTTTCAAAAACTTTGATAAAGTTTCACAATATTTCACTTTGATTCACATGATTTTTATGTTAAACTCTAAGATATGTTGATGGAATATGATTAGAAATGGATTAGAATCACTTACCCAAGGTTTATAGGTGAAAATTCCCCCTCCAAATCACCTTCTACCGAGTCTAGGGTTCAAAAATGAGAGAATGAGTTCAAAACTCCCGTCTCCCGGCCCTTTAACCAGCTGCAGATGTCGCATTTGCGACAATGGGTTTGCATTTGTGAACCCTCGCAATTGCAGACCAGGCCTTGCATTTTTGAACCCTGACAACCTAAGCCAACATCGCATTTGCGATAAAGGCTTCGCAATTGCGAAGTTGATAGTTTGCAATTGCGAACTCAGTTCAAAATATGCTTCCTTCGCAAATGCGAAGGGGAAGTCGCATTTGCGACAACTACCCCCCTTCTGTCATCTTAGCAAATGCGATCCTGGTGTTTGCAAATGCGAGCCTGGTGTTCACAATTGCGACACTAGAGCACCATACATGAGATTATTGCCAACTTTAGTCCAAAACACTCTAGAACATGTCTGAAACTCATTTGAGCCCTCCGAGCTCCAAACCAAACATACATACAAAAATATCATACGAACTCGCTCGCGTGATCAAAACACAAAAATAATATCTAAAATTATGAATCAAACAAGAAAATGCATGAATTTTAAAGTAAAGTTCAAGAATCTCTAAAATTACAACCTAGCATTCGAACTTGTCAAATCAACTCCAAACGACACCAAATTGTGCAGGCAAGTTCTAAATACCATAACGGACCTATTCCAAGTTCCAAATTCAAATTCTGAGCTCAAAAGCTAAAAGTTAACCTATGGTCAAACTTTTCAACTTCAAATTGCCAAATTTTGGCAAATCACGATACGAAGCTATCAGGGCTATAAAACACAGTTCTGGGGTCGTTATTTTCTAATTTAAACTTCTATGTCAAGAATTAAGGGTCTAAATTGGCCTGAAAGCTTCCCTAATGAAACTAACCAACCCCGCAAGTAAATAAATCATAAATACACATGTGTGAAGCAATAAAAAAGGGTAACGGGGCGCAATTACACAAAATGACCGATTGGGTCGTTACAAGTTTCTTGCGATGTCATTTGGGCTAACCAATGCCCCAACAACATTTATGTACCTAATGAACAGTGTATTCCAGCATTATCTTGATTTGTTCTTCATTGTGTTTATTGATGACACCTTGGTGTACTCCCATAGTCGGGAAGAGAATGAGTAGCACTTGAGGATTGTTCTCCAGAACTTGAGAGAGAAAAGGTTGTATGCAAAATTCTCAAATTGTGAATTCTGGCTTGATCCGGTGGCATTTTTGGGTCAAGTAATATCGAGTGAGGGGATAAAGGTAGAGCCGAAGATGATTGAAGCAGTGCAGATTTGGCCCAGATCATCTTCAGCTATGGAGATTTGGAGTTTCCTTGGTTTAATCGGGTATTACTCCCTCTTAATAGCAGATGCCCATGCTTTTATTCGAAAGCCCTAGCGAATGATGAATCCCCAGATATTCAGCGTCTGGTTTTCATAGAGGGTTTCTCATCTATTGCTACACCTATGACCAGATTGAACCAGAAGGGTGCTCCTTTCAGATGGTCCGAGGAGTATGAGGCGAGCTTTTAAAAGCTCAAGACTACTTTGACTACGGCCCCAGTGTTGGTGTTTCCTACAAGCTCGGGATATTATATTGTGTATTGTGATATGTCACGTGTTGGACTTGGAGCGATGTTGATGCAAGATGGTAGGGTGATTGCCTACGCATCTTGACAGCTGAAGAACCAAGAGAAAAATTATCCAGTCCACGACTTGGAGTTGGCAGTCATTGTTCATGCATTGAAGATTTTGCGGGTTTATTTGTACGGTGTTCCTTGTGAGATCTTTACCAACAACCGGAGTCTACAACATCTATTCAAATAGAAAGAACTTAACTTCTGGAAATGGAGGTGGTTAGAGTTGCTTAAGGACTATGATATCACCATTCTATATCATCCCGGGAAGGCCAATATGGTGGTCGATGCCTTGAGTAGAAAGGCAGAGAGTTTGGGTAGTTTAGCATATCTACCGGCAGCAGAGAGGCCATTAGCATTAGATGTTCAGGACTTAGCCAACCAGTTTGTTAGATGGATGTTTCGGAGCGAAGTCGAGTTCTTACATATGTGGTTTCTCGGCTTCTCTATATCATCGTATCAGAGAGCGTCAGTATGATGACCGCCATTTTCTTTTCCTCAAAGGACATGGTTCAGTATGGTGATGATAAGGAGGTTATTATCGGAGATGACGGTGTGTTGCGGATGCAGGGCCGATTATGTGTGCCCAATGTGGATGGGTTGCGTGAGTTGATTCTTCAGGAGGCCCATAGTTTGCAATACTCCATTCATCCAGGTGCCGCTAAGCTGTATCAGGATCTAAAGCAGCACTATTGGTGGAGCAGAATGAAGAAAGACATAGTAAAGTATGTAGCTCGATGCCTAAATTGCCAGCAGGTGAAGTATGATCATCAACGGCCGGGTGGTTTGCTTCAGCGACTTAAGATTCCCGAGTGGAAATGGGAGCGTGTCACCATGCACTTTGTGGTTAGGCTCTCACAGACTAAGAAGAAATTTGACGCACTTGAAAAGTGCCGACTTGGTCAACCTTTCCACAATGACCCATACCGCGTCAAATTTCTTCTGAGTCCGTGGGAGTCCAACAACGAAATCCATGGTAATACGCTCCCACTTCCACTCGGGAATCTCAATCTTATGAAGCAAACCGTCCCGGCCAATAATACTACCTCAAGTCCTGATATATCTCGGCGGCACCCGGATGAATGGAATACCGCGAACTATGGGCCTCCTCAAGAATCAACTCACGAAGCCCATCCACATTGGGCACACAAAATTGACCTTGCATCCGTAACACTCCATCATCTCCAATAGTGACCTGCTTGGAACCACCGTGCTGCACCATGTCCTTAAGGACTAGAAAATTGGTGTCATCATACTGACGCTCCTTGATGCGCTCATACAAAGAAGACCGAGCGATTGTGCAAGCTAGAATACGACTTGGCTATGAAACATTTAACCTCACAAACTGATTGGCCAAGGCCTGAACATCTGATGCTAGCGGTCTCTCACCAACTGGAATATACGCAAGGCTGCCTATACTCAAAGTCTTTCTACTCAAGGCATCTTCTACCACATTGGCCTTCCCAAGATGATACGAAATGGTGATATCATAGTCTTTCAACAGCTCTAACCATCTCCAATGCCCCAAATTGATATCATTTTGCTTAAACAAATATTGTAGACTCTGATGATCTGTGAATACCTCACACGACATACCGTAGAGGTAATGCCTCCAAATCTTTAATGCATGAACAATGGCTGCCAACACTAAGTCATGAACAAGGTAATTCTTCTCATGAACCTTCAAGTGCCACAACGCGTATGCAATCACCCTGCCATCCTGCATCAATATTGCACCGAGCCCAATACGCGATGCATCACAATACACCGTATAGGATCCCGAACCTGTGGGCAATACTAACACTGACACCGTAGTCAAAGCAGTCTTGAGCTTATGAAAGCTCAACTCACACTCATCCGACCACCTGAATGGAGCACCCTTCTGGGTCAATCTAGTCAATGTGGCTGATGTGGATCAAACCCATCCACGAACCGGCGATAATAACCCGTCAAACCCAGGAAACTCCAAATCTCAGTAGTAAAGGTAGGTCTAGGCCAGTTCTGAACTGCCTAAATCTTCGTAGGATCCACTTTAATACCCTCGATCGATACAGTATGCCCCAAAAAGGCGACCGAGTCCAACCAAAACTTACACTTTGAAAACTTGGCATATAAATGACTATCTCTTAGAGTGTGAAGTACAACTCAAAGATTTTGTTCATGCTCCTCTCGACTGCAGAAGTAGATTAAGATATCATCAATGAATACATTCACAAAAGAATGCACAAAGGCCTTAAATACCCGATTCATCAAGTCCACAATATTGTTGGGGCATTTGTCAACCCAAATAACATCACTAGGAACTCATAATGCCCATACCAAATCCGAAAAGATGTCTTTGGGACATCTGATGCCCTAATCTTCAACTGATGGTAGCCAGACCTCAAATCAATCTTCAAAAACACTTTGGCACCCTGCAGATGATCAAATAAGTCATCAATTCTCGGCAATGGATACCTGCTCTTTATAGTGACTTTGATCAATTGTCGATAGTCTATACACATCCTCATCAAACCATATTTCTTCTTTACGAATAACACGGGCGCACCCCAAGGCGAGACACTAGGCCTAATGAATCCATTATCAAGTAAATCTTGCAACTTCTCCTTCAGTTCCTTCAACTCAAACAGGGCCATACATTATGGTGGAATAGAAATGGGCTGAATGCCCGGAGCCAAATCAATACAGAAGTCAATATCTCTGTCGGGTGGCATCCCCGGCAAATCTGTAGGAAACACCTCTAGAAACTCCCACACAATAGGTACCAAATCCATGGAAGGAACCCCCACACTAGAATCGAGAATATAGACCAAGTAAGCTAGACATACCTTCTTGACCATACGTCGAGCCTTCACATAAGAAATAACCCTGCTAGTAGAATGGCGAGTAGTCCCTCTCCACTCCAATCGAGGCAACCCCGGTATGGAAATCTAATACAGTATGATAAAGTGACAGCCAATCCCTGCCCAAAATAACATCAAAGTCTACCATATCAAGAAGCATGAGATCTACACTAGTCTCAAGACTCCCGATAGTAATCACACATGAGCGATAAACATGATCTACAATGATAGAATCTCGCACCAGCGTGGACACATACACGGGAGCACTCAAAGAATCACGAGGCACAACCAGATATGAAGAAAAATAGGATGACACGTAGGAATAAGTAGAGCCTGGATCAAATAGAACTGAAGCATCTCTATGGAAAATTGGAACAATACCTGTGATAACGGCGTCATATGACTCGGCCTCGGGTCTAGCTGAGAATGCATAAAAATGAGGTTGGGCCCCACCACCCTGACCTCCACCTCTTGGACGGCCTCTAGTTGGCTGGCCTCCACCTCTAATGGCTTGACCTCTACCTCTACTTGCCTGACCTCTAGCTCTAGCTAGCTGAGTGGGCGGTGATGCAATCGGTGCCGAAACCATGGCATGAGAAATCTATTGTGGCATGCTGCTCAAAAATCTAGGGTAGTACCTCCTGATGTGACATGTACCCCAACACTCAAAACAGCCATCCTGCTATTATGGCTGCTGAAGTTGCAACTGACCCGAATGGGCCGGATAATCACGGTTGTAGCTCTCGATCGGAGGCACACTAATATGAGTTGATGGTGCACTGTAGGCTGGCTGCCTAGGTGGAGATACATATGGACCACGACTACCCAAGGCACTGTGGGATGCCTAAAGTGCTGACTGAAATGGCCCAGGAGGATGGCCTCTACCAAAAGTACCCCTGCCTCCAGATAAGGCACCACCAAAACCACCGGAATGACGAGGCCTCTTATCAGACACCGGCCCCATCTCCTGACCACGAACCATCTCGATCTGTTTAGCAATATCTACGGCCCTATAGTAAGAAACATCATCCTGGTCTCCTTGGCTATCTGTAGCCTGATACTGAAGGTGAGCCCATCAATGAATCTCCTCACTCTCTCCCTCCCAGTAGTGAGTAAAACAAAGGCATGGCGATCTAGGTCCACAAATTAAGTCTCATATTGGGTGACGGTCATTCCACCCTGTTGAAGGCGCTCAAACTGTCTGCGATACTCCTCTCTCAGACTGAAAGGAATGAACTTCTCCAGAAATAGCTGTGAAAATTTATCCCAGGTAAGTGAAGTTAAACCAGCTGGTCTAGTTAACACATAATCTCTCCACCATCTCTTGGTGGAACCGGTCATCTGAAACACTGCAAAGTCGACCCCATTGGTCTCAACAACACCCATGTTATGTAACATCTCGTGGCAACGATCCAAGGAAAGATCTTGGTAAACTTATCCAACCTCATCAAGGCCTCAGATGACATAGTGGGCCTATTACTGGCCTGTGCCACAACAATCGGCTAAACTACCCCAACTAGTTGGGCTGCTGGAGTCTGATATAGGGAAGCCACCTACTCCGGGGTGTGAGTAGAGGCAGTCTGTGCTCTTCCCCTAGCCTGATAGACGGCTGGTTCCACCGAAAATGCAACTATCTGGGCCACATTCTCCATAAGGCCCACCAAGCGGACTAGAGCGTCCTAAAGCACTAGAGTGGCTTTGAATCCTTCCGGGACCTGAGCTGGTATGACAGGTATGGCCTAAGCTGGGAATTCTTCCTTATGAGCAATCTAAGGCTCCACTGCATGTCACGCCCCGAACCTAGGAGCGAGACAAGCACCCGGTGCCTCACCTAACCTGTCATACCAAATTGCGACTAAGGGACTCTGAACACATAATGTCATACTTTGGCCATGGGGCCACCTTGCAAGATAATTTGCGAAGCAAAATATAAAACTGAATGGAAACTAGCGCTAACTAAACATCAATATAAAGCTAGGCTGAAAAGGCCGTCATAGCTACTACAGCTGACAAACCACCAAATTATACATACCAGGCCTACAAACCCAACATACTGCACTAACCAACAGGATATGTCTACAAGCCTCTACTGATAGATGTACTATGATTGGAACAGGGCCCCGACCTACCCATAATATATATACAGATATACATAAGATGTACACAACACTCTAGACCTGGCAACTCCGAAAGACGTGGAGCTTACCGATCTGGCTGAACTCGGGAAACACCTACTGAGGAGATCTACTCGTCTGTTTATCTGAACCTGCATGCATGAAATGCAGCATCCCCGGAAAAGGGACGTCAGTACAAAATAATGTACCGAGTATGTAAGGCAATAACATAACTGAAAATCGAAACTGAACTGATAATATAATAACTGGAAGTAACTGGGAGTCAAAGATTATCTGGAGATATACTTACCTGCTGATACTGACTCAACTCCTTCAATATAGTAAGTAAAATAATTGTACGGCCTTATAAGGCTCGGTATATATAACTGCTCTGCCATAGTAGGCTCACTCATAGGCGCTCGGCCATACTAGGCTATGTATCTCGACCATGCTGGGCTCGCTCATAGGCGCTCGGCCACAGTAGGCTCGGTATATAACTTTCCATCTGATCAGAGGTTGCCCAATAGGGGCCTGCCCATCGATTATAGCTCGATGGTAATGAAAATACTGTAATACTGTATATATAGGCTTGCTGCTCTCTTGACTGGAAGAAGACAATACTAAAATTGAATATAGAGTCTTGATAAGGAATAATATTGTAACTTATGAGACTAGAATAGTGTGAATAAATTCATGAATATGAACTTCTCTTTGTCTCATTACTAACACATGTAGCTACGAGATCATGCCAAAATGAAGGAAGGCTTAGCCTTAACATACCTTATCACAATCTTTCCAATCACCAAATGGAACTCACCTCTTCGCACCTTAATCTACAAGAATGATAATAATACTATCGTCAAGTTACGAAAGGTACAACTATCGCACAACGAACGACAAACCTATTTTGTATTAAAACGGGCAGCATCTCCCCTATAATCCTTACTTCCTCCAAATTCAAGATAACACCAACAATACAAGAACAGAACAATAACAACATATATACATCATTTTTCAGCCCTATATACACCATCAAATACTACAAAACAGCCCAACACACCCCAATCTCTTCGTACACAAAACGACCACCGTAGTAGTGTCAAACGACCCGAAAATGTTATGACGAACGACCAGCCAACCACCCTACATTTATATGGTGTTTATAAACCCCCTTCCTCCTCCAAAACTCCACAAAATAGTAGTAAAACACGCAGCCCAACAGCAACACAAAATAGTCCACAAAACAGTCCGCTACAAGTGAATAACTCGAACTCACGGCTTCCGATCACCGTCCCGTGAGTTCTTACAAGTATAGAACGACTTACCATGAATTTACAGAAGAAAAATTGGATGAAAGAGAGAAGTAAACTCACCTTATTTGTTGGATAACTCAGCTCTTATCTTGGTTCTTCAAACTCTAGGTTTTACCTCCAATTGAAACTTGAAAGGGAGAGAAAATCAATTAGGGTTTGTGGGAAATTTTTGGGAGGATTCTTTGCAGAGCTTATGTCTGGTTATTATGCTCTATTTTAAGTCTAATATATGAAGAAAATAGGCCCTTAAAAGGCCTCTTTGGACGACCCGAAATGGCCCATTTTTTTGGGCTCTCATTTAAGCAAGTAGGTGACACACCTACTTGTCACCTAGCAGCTTGCGCAGTATCGCACAAATGCCCATATCTTTCTACTCCAATGTCGTATTGACAAACGGTTTAATGCGTTGGAAAATAGACTCATAGATCTTTAATTTGATGGGTGGAACACCCCATAACTCTAAGTATATTGGGAGAAAATCGCAGTTACATTTGACCCAAAGTTTCAGTAAAACTTATGAATGTAACTTGTGATGACTTTCATCGACTTTTGTTCCACAACTCTCTTGACTTCAAAACATAACACACGGATGTCATACGACTAATATAAATCATAACATAATCTCCTTATCATGTTAAGCACCCTAGTATCACCCCAAAGGTATATGTTATAACAATCCCAACTTGTCGACTTTCGACGAAATATTATTTTCTTCAATTGCTTTATCTTCTGAACCGTCCAACCCTCTTTGTACTTGTTGTTCATGATCTTCAATATTTGTAACCTCAGAGGTAACATGATTAAATTAATTTATATACTTTTAAATATTATCTAATTTTTGGTCCTACATTAGTTTGCTTACGATGCATTTTTATGTACGAAAATATAGGGTGTAACATCATTCCCCCCTTGGAAACATTCGTCCTCGAATGTTTACTCTTAGAGACTTTGGAAACTTTTGCCAGAGTATCCTTCGTACATTAGGTTAAAACCAACCTGTACGTATCCAGAAAACATACTATGCATGCCACACATGGCCAATGTTTATAAATAGCAACACTTTGCCTCACCAACCGTAAATCATAAATACTAAAAGTGAAAAATAAAAGCTTACCTGCTGACCTGCTAGCCTGAATAGAGCTGTGTTGTAGCATCCCATCTCGAGCCATATCTTCAGTTTGAAATAGGTGGGGGTATTTAGACTTCATTTCTTCCTCCGATTCCCACGTCATCTCTTCTACATTCTTGCTCCTCCATAAAACCTTTACGGAAGCTACCTCCTTATTTCGTAGATTGCGGATTTGTCGGTCTAGGATGGCAACTGGAATTTCCTCGTATGACAAGTCCTCTGTAATCTGTACATCATCCGTGGGCACCACTCGGGTAAGATCGCCAATGCACTTCCGTAGCATAGATACGTGAAAAACCGGATGGACAGACTCTAATTCTGAGGGCAACTCTAACTCATAAGCTACTTGGCCCACTCTCCGAATGATCCTATAAGGCCCAATATACCGTGGGCTAAGCTTGCCTTTCTTGCCAAACCTCATCACGCCCTTCATAGGTGATACCTTTAAGAATACCCAGTCATTAATCCTGAACTCTAAGTCTCGTCGCCGCACGTCAGAATATGACTTCTGACGACTCTGAGCTGTCAACAGTCGCTCCCGGATAAGCTTTACTTTCTCTATGGCCTGTTGAACCAGGTCTGGCCCATATAACCCAGATTCCCCAATATCAAACCACCCTATAGGAGATCTGCACTTACGCCCATACAAAGCCTCGTACGGAGCCATCTGAATACTGGAGTGGTAACTGTTATTATATGCAAACTCGACAAGAGGTAGATGTTCATCCCAACTTCTTTTAAAATCCAACACACATACTCGTAACATATCCTCGAGCGTCTGAATTGTGCGCTCGGCTTGTCCATCAGTCTGTGGATGAAAAGCTGTGCTGAGATTCACCTGAGTCCCTAGACCTCTCTGAAATGACCTCCAAAAATGTGCTGTAAACTGAGCCCCACGGTCAGATATAATAGAAACTGGTACTCCGTGTAGCCGCACTATCTCCTTAATATATAACTTTGCATAATCTTCTTACTGTATATGTAGATCTGACCGGTAGGAAGTGAGCTAATTTCGTGAGCCTATCGACTATCACCCATATGGAATCGAACTTACGATTAGAACGAGGTAAACCCGTGATAAAGTCCATGTTTATCGCCTCCCATTTCCATGTCGGGATCTCTATAGTCTGCATTAGCCCTCCAGGCTTCTGGTGCTCTATCTTCACTTGCTGGCAACTAGTACATTGGGCGACAAACTCAGCAATGTTCTTCTTCATATCATTCCACCAGTACACATCCTTAATGTCATGATACATCTTCGTCGACCCAGGATGGATGGAATACCATGAATAATGTGCCTCTGACATAATCCTGTCTCGTAGCCCTGCTACATCTGGAAAACATAAACGACCCCTATATCTGAGAACCCCATCTCCCTTTAGCTCTAACAGTAGCTTCTTCTGCTGCGGAACTCGCTCTCTCAGCTCGACCAACTCTAGGTCCTCGTACTGCCTTTCCTTGACTTCCGCTATGAGGGATGATTTTGTAGTGTTTTGGAGTACAACTCCACCATCCTCAGAATCTACTAACCGAACCCCCAACGAAGACAATTGATGAATCTCTCTAGCTAATTGTCTTTTCTTGGGCTCTACATGTGCTAAGCTACCCATAGATCGGCGACTTAAGGCATCTGCTATAACATTAGCTTTCCCTGGATGGTAGAGAATGTTAACATCGTAATCTTTCAATAACTCAAGCCATCGCCTCTGTCACAAATTCAACTCTTTCTGCTTGAAGATATATTGTAGGCTTTTATGATCAGTAAATACATCAACATGAACACCATATAAATAATGCCGCCATATCTTAAGTGCATAGACAACCGCAGCTAACTCAAGGTCGTGGGTCGGATAATTCCTCTCGTGCTTCCTCAACTGCCTTGAAGCATACACAATTACCTTCCCATGTTGCATCAGGACACATCCTAACCCGACACCTGATGCGTCACAATACACGGCATAACCCTCTAGACCCTCTGGAAGTGTTAGAACTGGAGCTGAGGTCAACCTATTCTTAAGCTCTTGGAAACTCCGCTCACAAGCCTCTGTCCATTGAAACTTAGTTTCTTTCTGTGTCAACTTCGTCAATGGTGCCGAAAGGGAAGAAAAACCCTCTACGAACCTCCGATAGTATCCTGCTAAGCCTAGAAAGCTACGAACCTCTGTCGGAGTGGTAGGTCTAGGCCAAGATTTCACGGCCTCAATCTTCTGAGTGTCCACCTTTATCCCTTCATCTGATACAATATGCCCCAAGAATGCTACAGACTTCAACCAGAACTCACATTTAGAAAACTTAGCATACAACTTACGATCACGGAGGGTTTGGAGTACCGCTCGCAGGTGGTCCGCATGCTCATCCTCTGAACGGGAATAAACCAGAATATCATCAATAAATACTATCACGAACAGATCTAAAAATGGTCGGAATAGGCTATTCATCAAGTCCATAAATACAGCGGGTGCATTAGTCAACCCGAAGGACATGACAAGGAACTCGAAGTGGCCATATCGGGTCCTGAAGGCTGTCTTCAGAATATCTTTTTCCCGAACTCTGACCTGGTGGTACCCCGACCTCAAATCTATCTTTGAAAAGCATCTATCCCCCTGTACCTGATCAAACAAGTCATCGATCCTTGGAAGTGGATACTTATTCTTAATAGTTACCTTGTTCAGCTGCCTATAATCGATACACATCCTCAGCGAGCCGTCTTTCTTCCGCACAAATAGTACTGGTGCACCCCAAGGTGAGGTACTGGGCCTGATGTAACCTTTCTCCAACAAATCTTTTAACTGCTCCTTCAACTCCTTCAATTCGCCAGGTGCCATTCTATAAGGAGGGACGGATATTGGTTGAGTTCCTGGAAGCAAATCGATGCTAAAATCAATCTCTCGCTCTGGAGGAATACCTGGAAGCTCATCTGGAAACACATCTGCATACTCTTTGACTACGGGAATAGACTGAAGTGTAGGTATCTCAGCATCTGCATCTCTAACTCGCACAATATGATAAATGCACCCTTTTGCGATCATTTTCCTCGCCTTCAGATAGGAAATAAACCTACCTCTGGGTGTTGGTGTATTACCTACCCATTCCAGGACTGGCTCACCCGGAAAATGAAATCTGGCTGCCTTTGCTCGGCAATCAACTATGGCATAGCAAGCTGCCAACCAGTCCATGCCCATGATAGCATCAAAATCCATCATCTCTAGCTCAACTAGGTCAGCTGAGGTCTGACGACTACAAATTGTCACCGTACAACCTCGGTAAACCCGTCTAGCAATAATCGATTCTCCGACCGGTGTAGATACCGCAAAAGGATCACTTAGTATTTCAGGCACTATACCAAACTTCCTCGCGACAAATGGGGTAATATATGATAAAGTAGATCCTGGGTCTATCAAAGCATAAGCATCGTGAGAGCAAATGGTTAATATACCTGTCACAACGTCTGGTGAAGACTCCTGGTCCTGTCGACCCGCTAAAGCATAGATACGGTTCTGATTACCACTTGAACTGGAACCTCTACCTCTGCCCCGACCTCTACCAGCCGAAGACTGAGACTCGCGCCCTGAAGGATGCACGGACATAGATGATCCTGTTGCTGAACTCGCTGGTTGTGCCATTCCCCCCGAATCTCTATTTGGGCAATCCCGCATCATATGCCCTGGACGCCCACATGTATAACAAGCATCAGAACCTGCTCGGCATTGGCCCAAGTGTCCTCTACCACAGATGTCACACCGTGGAGGAAATGACCATGTCTGCGCAGATCCTCGCTGTCGCTGCAAACCCGACGCCCATGAGCTCTCACCTGGTCCTGACTGAGTATAGCGGTCATACCTGTAACCCTGTAACTGAGGTGGCGGAGGCCTAGGTGGCCGTCCGAAGTACTGGGTCCTATAACTACCCTGATATTTCTCCTGAGACCTGGGAAATCTCATCCTCTTACGTTGCCCTTGCTCAGCCCTCTCTGTACCCTGCTGCCGACGCCTACCCCTTTCTATATTCTGGGCGAATGCCTGAATCCGGGAGATATCCATACTATCCTGCAATGCAGCGGTGGCACATGCCTCGGTTAACTCTGGGGCTAACCCTGCTATAAACCTGTGAATCCTGTCCCGCATAGTAGCAACTATGGATGGTGCATATCTGGCCAATGAGTCAAAACGGAGACTATACTCTCGAACACTCATATTACCCTGCTTGAGGGCTAGAAACTGATCGACTCGAGCCTGTCGGATCTCCCGTGGTAAGTACTGGTCAAGGAAGGCATCTGAAAAATTCTCCCAAATAGCTGGAGGTGCATCACGTCCCCTGGACCTCTCCCATCCCTCATACCAAAGGATGGCTATATCTCGGAGTCGAAAAGCTGCTAGCTCAACTGCCTCTTTCTCCGTGGCATGCATAACACGAAAGATCCTGTGAAGCTGATCTATGAAATCCTGCGGTCCTCCCTCTGATCTGTCCCCGTGAACTCTGGGGGACTCAAAGCAATAAACTCTCGGACCCTTGAACTCCCAGACCCCTCAGAAGTTCCTGCACTAGCTGATGCCCTAGCATGTTGCTGGGTAGCTACCAACTGTGTCAACAAATGCACCGCACTCCTTAAGTCCTGATCTGATGGAAGTGGAGGGGGAACTGGATGTGCGATTTCCCTAGGAATCTCCGTAGTTGGTGGGGAAGCCGGTAATGGCTGAGTAGGGGTCTCACCTTGAGCCTCAGACTGGGCCCCATCTACTGGGGGTACCCTGCTGGTCCCATCACCTACTGCTGTATCTCTCGTTTGGCTAGCCGTAGTCTTCCTAGTCACCGTCATCTGTGCATACAAACACCAACACATAAGTTTAATTCAAATTTCCTATAACTCAGTTCTGTAGCACGATTTAGATTTCAAAGAAGGGTAACCAACTCCTAAATGCCTTGTAGTGCCCTGCTTATATAATGTGGTGCACAACACATCTATAAACAAGACCCTACTAGACACGGCTTGTAGACTCCCTAGGACAGAACTGCTCTGATACCAAGTTTGTCACGCCCCGAACCTAGGAGCGATACAAGCACCTGGTGCCTCACCTAACCTGGCGTACCAAATTGCGACTAAGGGACTCTGAACACATAATGTCATACTTTGGCCATGGGGCCACCTTGCAAGACAATTTGCGAAGCAAAATATAAAACTGAATGGAAACTAGCGCTAACTAAACATCAATATAAAGCTAGGCTGAAAAGGCCGTCATAGCTACTACAGCTGACAAACCACCAAATTATACATACCAGGCCTACAAACCCAACATACTGCACTAACCAACAGGATATGTCTACAAGCCTCTACTGATAGATGTACTATGATCGGAACAGGGCCCCGACCTACCCATAATATATATACAGATATACATAAGATGTACACAACACTCTAGACCTGGAAACTCCGAAAGACGTGGAGCTTACCGATCAGGCTGAACTCGGGAAACACCTACTAAGGAGATCTACTCGTCTGTTTATCTGAACCTGCATGCATGAAATACAGCGTCCCCGAAAAGGGACGTCAGTACGAAATAATGTACCGAGTATGTAAGGCAATAACATAACTGAAAATCGAAACTGAACTGATAATATAATAACTGGAAGTAACTGGGAGTCAAAGATTATCTGGAGATATACTTACCTGCTGATACTGACTCAACTCCTTCAATATAGTAAGTAAAATAATTGTACGGCCTTATAAGGCTCGGTATATATAACTGCTCTGCCATAGTAGGCTCACTCATAGGCGCTCGGCCATACTAGGCTATGTATCTCGACCATGCTGGGCTCGCTCATAGGCGCTCGGCCACAGTAGGCTCGGTATATAACTTTCCATCTGATCAGAGGTTGCCCAATAGGGGCCTGCCCATCGATTATAGCTCGATGGTAATGAAAATACTGTAATACTGTATATATAGGCTTGCTGCTCTCTTGACTGGAAGAAGACAATACTAAAATTGAATATAGAGTCTTGATAAGGAATAATATTGTAACTTATGAGACTAGAATAGTGTGAATAAATTCATGAATATGAACTTCTCTTTTTGTCTCATTACTAACACATGTAGCTACGAGATCATGCCAAAATGAAGGAAGGCTTAGCCTTAACATACCTTATCACAATCTTTCCAATCACCAAGTTGAACTCACCTCTTCGCACCTTAATCTACAAGAATGATAATAATACTATCGTCAAGTTACGAAAGGTACAACTATCGCACAACGAACGACAAACCTATTTTGTATTAAAACAGGCAGCATCTCCCCTATAATCCTTACTTCCTCCAAATTCAAGATAACACCAACAATACAAGAACAGAACAATAACAACATATATACATCATTTTTCAGCCCTATATACACCATCAAATACTACAAAACAGCCCAACACACCCCAATCTCTTCGTACACAAAACGACCACCGTAGTAGTGTCAAACGACCCGAAAATATTATGACGAACGACCAGCCAACCACCCTACATTTATATGGTGTTTATAAACCCCCTTCCTCCTCCAAAACTCCACAAAATAGTAGTAAAACACGCAGCCCAACAGCAACACAAAACAGTCCACAAAACAGTCCGCTACAAGTGAATAACTCGAACTCACGGCTTCCGATCACCGTCCCGTGAGTTCTTACAAGTATAGAACGACTTACCATGAATTTACAGAAGAAAAATTGGATGAAAGAGAGAAGTAAACTCACCTTATTTGTTGGATAACTCAGCTCTTATCTTGGTTCTTCAAACTCTAGGTTTTACCTCCAATTGAAACTTGAAAGAGAGAGAAAATCAATTAGGGTTTGTGGGAAATTTTTGGGAGGATTCTTTGCAGAGCTTATGTCTGGTTATTATGCTCTATTTTAAGTCTAATATATGAAGAAAATAGGACCTTAAAAGGCCTCTTTGGACGACCCGAAATGGCCCATTTTTTTGGGCTCTCATTTAAGCAAGTAGGTGACACACCTACTTGTCACCTAGCAGCTTGCGCAGTATCGCACAAATACACATATCTTTTTACTCCAATGTCGTATTAACAAACGGTTTAATGCGTTGGAAAATAGACTCATAGATATTTAATTTGATGGGTGGAACACCCCATAACTCTAAGTATATTGGGAGAAAATCGCAGTTATATTTGACCCAAAGTTTCAGTAAAACTTATGAATGTAACTTGTGATGACTTTCATCGACTTTTGTTCCACAACTCTCTTGACTTCAAAACATAACACACGAATGTCATACGACTAATATAAATCATAACATAATCTCCTTATCATGTTAAGCACCCTAGTATCACCCCAAAGGTATATGTTATAACATTCCCAACTTGTCGACTTTCGACGAAATATTATTTTCTTCAATTGCTTTATCTTCTGAACCGTCCAACCCTCTTTGTACTTGTTGTTCATGATCTTCAATATTTGTAACCTCAGAGGTAACATGATTAAATTAATTTATATACTTTTAAATATTATCTAATTTTTGGTCCTACATTAGTTTGCTTACGATGCATTTTTATGTACGAAAATATAGGGTGTAACATTGCAGGTGCTGCTGCTCGAGCTCTAGGCTAAGCTCTGCCTATGCCTCAGCCTCTGGCTCGACCTCGTCATATGCACCTGGTAGTAGCTGCAACAGGGGGCTCCGGCTCCTGCCTGGCTATAAACGTTATGTGTATTCTCTCCATCTGCAAGAGAACAAGAATAGAATGGTTCAATCATCAATGAAAGAATGAAATCGCATGAAAGAGGAAGAAAGAAGTGAATTTTTTTCCTAAAACTCCATAGCCTCTGGAAGATAAGCACATACGTCTCCGTAACGTTCCTCTAGACTCTACTAAGCTTGTGCATGACTCGTGACACCTAATCAACCTAGGGCTCTGATACCAACTTGTCACGACCCGAAATCCCAACCTCGGGGTCATGATAGCGTCTAACATCTACTTTCTAGGCAAGCCGACGTGAATAGAAAATTTACTAATATAAATAATTTATGACAAGTAATAAGAATGAAAACAATATAAGCCTAAATCATAGTATAATAAAATTGAATAGCAAGTCTAAACATAATCTAGAAATTGGTGTCACGAGTACATGAACATCTAGAGTGCTACAATTATGGTCTGAATAAAATACACTATTTTTAAACTCAGAAAAATAGTAAAGGTAGGAGGGAAGGGGACTTCAGGTCTACGACTGTTGTGCAGTTGTAACTTAAGTCTCCGTTAACAACTGGATCCGAGCAAAAGCTACTAAACGCCTAGGACCCACTCCGGAATCTGCACAAGAAGTTCGGAGTGTAGTATGTGTACAACCGACCCCATGTACTCTGTAAGTGTCGAGCCTAACGTTGACGAAGTAGTGACAAGGCTAAAGTGGGCCACTTACAATAACCTGTACGCAGCAATACAGCTAATAATAATAATAATAATAATAATAATAATAATAATAATAATAATAATAATAATAATAATAATAATAATAATAATAATAATAATAATAATAATAATAATAATAATAATAATAATAATAATAATAATAATAATAATAATAATAATAATAATAATAATAATAATAATAATAATAATAATAATAATAATAATAATAATAATAATAATAATAATAATAATAATAATAATAATAATAATAATAATAATAATAATAATAATAATAATAATAATAATAATAATAATAATAATAATAATAATAATAATAATAATAATAATAATAATAATAATAATAATAATAATAATAATAATAATAATAATAATAATAATAATAATAATAATAATAATAATAATAATAATAATAATAATAATAATAATAATAATAATAATAATAATAATAATAATAATAATAATAATAATAATAATAATAATAATAACAAGGAAAGAAAACAGGAATTGGAAGTAATATAGTTAATTTATAAAAGCGGACTCAAATTTCACAATCAGAAAGCCCAAAATAACAAACCTCGTAATTTCATATAAAAATGCTGAAGACTAACACAACAACAAGTTCGACACACAAAATTCGTTGTGGTGCGCAACCCGATCCCATCGTACACACACAATCCTCCCTTATTTCTTCATAGCATCATTTATCAATAACAAGTATCATGTATACAATCCGTTGCGGCGCACAATCCGATCCCACCGTACTATCATAATCAATATCGTATTCCTCACTTATTCCACCATATAATCATTTATCAATATCAAATATTACGTATACAAATCATTGCGGCGCGCAACCCGATCCCACTGTATCATCATAATCAATTTCATAATCCTCCCTTATTCAACCATATCACAAACCGTTGCGGCATGCAACCCGATCCACAAACAAATTCAATAAACATAACAATCCAATAACTCGATTTACAAGAATTTCTATAATCCAAGGATGTGAGTGCAAGGCAATAAAGGAAACACGTAATAATCAAAGAAATGCAACAGATATTGCAAAACCAACAGGGCAAATAAAGCATGGAACAATGAAGGTACTCAAGTAAAATAGTTAAGCCAAGTAAATAAGCACGAACTCATGAAAGGGACAGAAAATTCAGTACAAGAATAATTAAATGTCGAATAGCAATTTACGGCATAGAAAGCAATTAAAGCATGTAACAATTAAGGCATGAAAACAAATATATTAACTGCGCATATACACTCGTCACCTCGCATAAACGTCGTGTTGTCACATAATCAACATAACACATAATTCAAAAGTTACTATTTCCCTCAAGTCAATATTAGACCCAACACTTACCTCGCTCTGCAATCATATCAAAGCTCAATTGGGGCCTTTCCTCTAAAATTCACCTACAAACCAATCGAATCTAACCAAAATCGACTTAATATCATCAAAAGAAAATGCTAGGGAATTACAATAGATAAAGCTAAGATCTTTATACTTTCCCCAAAAAGTCAAAAAAAGTCAACTCGAAGCCCACCCGGTCAAAACTCGGGTCCAATGGTAGAATCTGACAACCCATGACCCCACGAGTTCATATATGTATTTTTCCAAAACTTGACAAGGTTTCACAATTTTTCACTTTGATTCAAATGATTTTGATGTTAAAATCTAAGATAAATTGATGGAATATGAATAGAAATGGATTAGAATCACTTATCCAAGGTTTGTAGATGAAACTCCCTCTTCAAAATCGCCTCCTACCGAGTCTAGGTTTCAAAAATGAGAGAATGTTTCCAAAAAATACCGTCTCCTAGCCCTTTTACCAGTTGCAGATGTCGCATTTGCGACACTGGGTTCGCATTTGCGAACCCTCACATTTGCGGACAAGGGCTCACATTTGCGAACCCCAACAGCCTCACGAAACCTCGCATTTGCGAGAAAAGGCTTTGCCCAATTGCAAAGCTTGGAGTTTGGCAAATGCGAACAAATGTTCGTAATTGCGAACCAAGGCAAATCTGGCAGACTTCGCAAATGCGAAGGGGATGTCGCAATTGCGACAACTGAGCCCCATTGTCACCTTCGCAATTACGATGCTGATGCTTGCAATTGCGATACCTGAGCACCAGCAACACCGGCAGTCAAATTTCAGTTCAAAACCATTCTGGAACATGTCTGAAACTCATCCGAGCCCTTGAGGCTCTAACCCAAACCTCCACTAAAGTGTAATAACATCATACGAACTTGCCTGCATGATCAAAACACCAAAATAACACCTAGAACAATGAATTGGACATCAAAATGCATGAAATTTTCAAGGAAACTCAAGGATTTTCAAGTTTACAATCGGACGTCTGAATCACGTCAAATCAATTCTGAATTGAACTAAATTTTGCACACAAGTTTCAGCAATACTGAACTATTCCAAGTTTCAACATCAAAATCCAAACCCATTAGCTAAGAAGTCAACTTCCGGTCAAACCTTGAAATTTTTAACTTTCAAAAATGCTAATATTTGGCAAAATAAGCCAAAACAAGTTAGGGACTTCCGGATTAAATTTCGGGCATACGCCCAAGTCCCAAATCACGATACGGACCCACCGAGATCATCAAAACACTGGTCTGGGTTCGTTTACATAAAATTTTAACCGTAGTCAACTCAAATCATTTTTAAGGCACATTTTCCTTAATTCTTCACACAAAGACTTTTCGGAACAAGACACAGATTGAACACGCATGCGGCGGTATAAGGCTTGGGGTTAATATGCATGAGGCGGTATAAGGTGGGACTTATGTGCGTGTTGCTTGTAGGGGAACTACGTGAAGCCACGCAGCGTCATAAAGTGGGCTAAAGTGCGTGTATCCATTTTGGGAAAACTGTTTTCAAAGCCTATTTCAATTGTAAGGCTCACGCGGCGGTATAAGAAAAGATTGTGATTGAAATTGTGAATTATGAATATGAGGCGGTACCTCAGTTGTGATTCTATATATATATATACATGAGGCAGTACCTCGGTGGCGATTCTTAAATGTACACGAGGATGTACCTCATTATAGTTCTTGTTGTTTTGTTCTTCCTTGTTCTTTTGTCAGTTATTACCCATATATGATCGTTGTGATTCTCCTTATTGATTTCTTTACTTTATTTCCGTGCCTCAATTTCCGCTATTAGTTCATGTTATTAATTGTTTCGTATCAGTTATTTCTCCGCTTTCCATTACTTATCCTTGTTACATTTCTACACTATTTATTTATATCCTAGTAGGTGTCTTGACCTGACCTCGTCACTATTCTACCGAGGTTAGGCTTGATACTTACTGGGTACCGTTATGGTGTAAGCATACTACAATTCTACATATTTTTGTGTAGATCCAGATACATTTACCTGTGCCGGTCATTAGAGATCATCTAGTAGCTGCTTTTCGGAGATTTCAAGCTATGCATGCTCGGCGTCCGTAGGCCTCGGAGGCACCTTCTTTTATTCTTATGTCCTGTGAATTTTCTTTCAGCTAGTGATGTAGTAGATATTCTAGTAACACTAGTTCATGAATTGGATGTTCTTGAACCTAGAGTTTTATTGGAGAAGATAATGAATAGTAACTTGGTGATGTCGAGTAAATTATATAGTATCATTAATGACTTCAAATGAGTATTTAATGATAAGAATGGAATTGAATAGGCTAATTGATGAGCGAATTGGATAATGTGGAATGGTTGAAGGCTTGTTGCCGAATTGTGAAGCCTAAATAGATATTTATGAATCTTTGCGTATTTACTTTGATGTAGTTGGGATATCTAATGGTTGATATTGAATTGTTGGCGATATTTGAGCATTTTAATCAATTGGAGCGATGTAGTATTATTTGGAGCTTGAAGATTTAGGTAAGTTGATTATGACTTACTCTTCTTGAGGGAATCTCTCTAAAAGCATGTTTTGAGTTAATACGTGATATTATTTATAAATGTACATCCGTACTTGTGGGGACAAGCGGGAAGGATGTCACCATGTGTTTCAAACTTTGTTGATTTTGAGGTGTCATGTGATTTTATATTAAAAAAAAATCTTATTTTCAAAATTTGTTTGCAAGATGTAACTTAAGAAAAACATTATAAGTTTTATTAAAACTTATGTGTTCATAAGATTATAAACTATTTGAGTGATAAAGATACGTTTCATAAAAATGTATGTGTTTTGAAATTTGAACAATGGAGTAGCACTTATTGTATCTCTAAAAGATTTATGTTAAATTGTTAATGGAATTAACATGAAAAAGGTTATTCATTTGATTTTGTTCAAATAGTTTGGATTGGCTATGAAAATCATGATTTGATAAAATAGATCCTTTGAGGCTACCAGGCGATGAATATATTTTTGATATTCAAATATTTTTGGGATTACTAGTGGAGACGACCGAGATTGGTTCGAATATTAAGTTTGTTACCATGAAACTACATGTGTCAGTGTAGGGACGCATTCCAAGGCTAGGCCAAGATTTATGGGATAAAGTCCCCCATTAAGAGGGCAAATTATCATTACTTAAAGTAGTGAGGTTAAGTCGACTCGTACGGCACTATGGGAAACCGCCCAGACAAGTAAGGTCAAATACTTGTTTCTAGGTCGATCACTTAGTAGTTGTTTATTATGTCGGTGTAGGTAGTGAAAGATAAAGAAGACTTTCTTATGTTTAGGCCTAAGGAGCCGAAAGTGATTTCGATGACTTAATGAAACTGGAATGGTTTTGTATGATTTTATTAAAAATCTTGGATTGATATAAATGTTCTAAGAATTTATATCATGGTTTATACTTCACTTATCTTTTCATTTGAAATGATAAAGAGCATGATTTATATAATTGTTTATCACTTTATATCAAATATTGTTTGCATAGTTTTTGTAAAATCTTGTCCCAGGAACTTGAGTTAGAGAGAGTCTTTGACACTTATTGAGTACTGTGGTGGTGTACTCAGCCCTCAGGGGCCCCTCTTCAAGGCTCCACTTACTTTGCATGTTCCAGGATGAGGGGTATGATACGTGGCATGCGGACATGACTAGGATGACTCGCTTCCTGAGGTATATGGTGAGGCACCACTCCTATTTCGTGGTAGCTATCATGTTATTTTCTTAATTTATGTTAGTCGGGCATTAGCCCAAGTGTTTAGTTATACTCTTTGGTATAGAGGCTCCATATATATGTTTTTCAAAGAGCTTCCGCAGTTAAATTGTATTTCATACATATGGTTTAGGTGTATCATATGGGTTGGTTCGCATGGATCGGATAGTGTTCCGGGTGCCAGTCACGTGCAATTGGGTCGTGACACTAGACTCCTAAAATCCCAATCCCACGCAGCTCACTACATCCATCATGTCGTTACGCGAGAGTACACGAATTTCATCATAACTCCTGAAGCACCAGTAGAATAAATACTTAATTAGCTAGAAACCTCCTTCACTTATCTTGTTTCAGGAGAAAATCGCAACATGTGACTGATTTCCCAAAAACACAGAAGACACAATCCTCAAGTTGTGGCTGAAACTCTCATAACCTCTTCGGGGTCCGTTTTCACATAATCGAGCCATCAAAAGTGAGACTTCTAAATCAATCGAAAAAAGGCAGACTACCAAATCGACAAGTATAACTAGAACACATCTATAGTCGTATCGCACCGAAGGAACTGATTGTTTCCCTTAACTTGCCGATCCTAGCAACTACTAAATGCAAAAACTTTTAAGTCACATGACTAAATCATCGATGGTATGCTCCCCCACTTGGCGTTAAGCCATAATCATGTAACCCAAGGACCCATAATGACTTCTCCTCCTTTGTTACCCCGATCTCGCACTGTTACTCAGCTAATTTCCTCATAATATCATGTTGCCCTAAGCATAACACATCCCGGGATACCATCTCTAAATGCACAATCGACCTTATGACAGTCGTACCATCTTCATCAAGTGATCCAAGCCCACATCGTAGTACATGCATCCCATTGGGTAGAAGGTAGAACTCTACATAGGAGCTTCATCAGAAATCATGCAGCCCCTAACCTTCTCACATGAGATAGCCCACCTATGTAACCTCATATTGACATCCTTTAACGACATTGCCATAGTTATATCCATTATGAAATAAGTTAATTCTCCTGGGTCCACACTTATCCGCTAGCCGCAAGAATCTGTTCTTTCTATCAACGTCAACTAAAAGTCCAACAATACGTTTAAAGGTCGAGACTATATTGCATCCCAAAATGATAATCAAGAACTCACATTCATCTACATTCCAAGCAAGCTCTTTTCATCATATATGAACTGTATGGATGCCACCCCAAGGATCATCTCCCTCGAACTGTCAACATTGGAAACATCGATTTGACCCTAAAGTCGCAATAGACCGTCATCTCCGATAACCGCTTCTTAGGTACCGCTTCGCAGCACTGTACCCCCAAAGGCAGACAAATGAATACCATCATAACGACGATCCTTAATACGCCCAAAGGAGGATGTCGACACCACAACACACACAAGAATTCCACCAAGTTTAGATATATTAAATCTCACCACTCCGTCATCCAAAGCCTGAACATCCATAGACCAATTGCCTCTCCTGTACTGGAATTAAATACTAACTATTTCAGTCACAGACCAAATAATCCTCCTCTTGAAGCATTCACTGCCGCAACCCATAAGTAAACCCCCTACCATTCACACCAACACTGCGAGAGAAAAATCACAATACACCTTGTATAGCCTTGAACCCATGGGCAACACCAATATTGGACTAAAACAACTGAAAACCCTTCCACGAGGCAATGATAGTAATTTGCACCCATAATATAGGGAATAATATCCTGCACCACACATGTAGCAATGCCACAACTCATTGATTCCCAACTGATAGCAAGTGCACAACATCGTGTTCGAATG
The DNA here is from genome assembly GCF_000390325.3 of Nicotiana tomentosiformis. Lineage (NCBI taxonomy): Eukaryota > Viridiplantae > Streptophyta > Magnoliopsida > Solanales > Solanaceae > Nicotiana > Nicotiana tomentosiformis. The sequence continues at coordinate 11,278,382 of NC_090814.1, forward strand.
AGTAGGACGGAATTGAAAACATAAGCTTCAACCGAAATCAAGTCACACGACAAGGAATCAAGAAAGGAAAATTCTCCTAATAGCCCTGTAGGCTCTCGAAGATAAGCACAGACGTCTCAGTACCGATCCGCAATACTCTACTAGGTTTGCTCATGACTCGTGAGACCTAAATAAACCTAGTGCTCTGATACCAAGCTATCACGACCCAAATCCCATAATAGGTTGTGATGGCGTCCAACGATACTGTTAGGCAAGCCAACGCATGAACCTCCAACGTAATTATCCATTTTAACTTTAAAAATCAGGAATTTCACTAAATAAATTGAATTAAATCTTGAACTCATAGAAACATACGTTATTCTTTACCAAATTAGCAAGTTTGAATAGTGCATAAAATGAAGTGATAATAATATTAGGTACAACTGTGAACATCCATTAGAAATCCCCAAAATCTAGTGTCACAAGTGCATGAGCATCTATTAGAATATACAATACTACTACAACAACTGTCTAGAATAGAAAATAGATAGAATACAATAAATGAATAGGACAGGGACCCCGTGTGCTGTGGATCATAACATAGAGGGAATCTCACCACAAAGTCTCCTCAGCAACCGTGTCTACGTACCTAGATGACCACCAAATGTACCTATCTCAGTACCTGCACAAATAATGCAGAAGTATAGTATGAGTTTGTAAATAAACGCGTATCCAGTTAGTATCTAGCCCAACCTCAAAGAAGTAGTAACGAAGGGTCGACATCGACACTTACTAGTGGTCAAATAATCAAGTACAATGAAAGTAGACAGGTATGAAGCTTAGTAAGTGAAAACAACAAACCAGATGTATGTGTATAACACAAATCTCACTAGAAAAGAAAATACTAAGTCCTCAAACAAAATCGGATACTACCTCGAATGGGGTACATGAGGATCAATACCAAATAAAATATCCCATCTTAAGTCAAAAAAAACTCATAGGTAAGCAGACTTTTTATCGAATTTCACGCACGATTCTACTAAGGCGAACGGCCCGATCCCATAAGAGTGATGGTACTGTAACGACCTGGCCGGTCGCCTTGAATATTTTAGCCCTGATCCCCTATTATTTCTTTCCCTATGTTACATTGTGGTTATGTGACTTTTCGGGGGTGTTTGGTTTTGGTTTCCGGTGAGTTTCGGAGTGGAATAGGACATATAGTCCCTAAGTTGGACCTTTAAGTTGAAAGAGTTGATCGTAGTTTGATTTTTGTGTAGATGACTCTGGAATGGAGCTTTTACGGTTCCAATAGCTGCGCATGGTGATTTTAGACTTAGGAGCATGTCCAAATGTTGATTTGGATGTCCGTAGGTCATTTCGGCATGAATTAGCGAAAACTAGAAAGTTGAAGGTTTGGAAGGTTGGAAAGTTTGACCGGGAGTTGACTTTATTGGTATCAGGGTCGGATTCTGATTCAGAAAGTTGGAATATGTCCGTCATGTCATTTATGACTTGTGTGCAAATTTTGAAGTCAATCGGAGTTGTTTTGGTATGAATCGACATTAGTTTTTGGAATTCAAAAATTCATAGTTTCATAGGCTTGAATTGGATTACGATTCGTAGAATCGATGTTGTTTGATGTGATTGTTTTCCTCGAGTAGGTCCGTTATGTGTTTTGGAACTTGTTGGTATATTCGGACGGGGTCCCAGTGGCCCCGGGTGTGATTCGATTTGAATCTGGATCAAAATTGGACTTGATCATGTTGCTGAAGCATCGACCTTTCTGGTGTAATCGCACCTGCAGATGGGATGGGCCGCAGGTATGGACTCGTGGGTGAGAGTGATGAAGTGAAGAAGCGGAGTGGGCAGCCCAGGTCTGGGCTCGCAGGTGCAAACACCTGGCTACGCCTCCGCAGGCGTGAACTTGCCTTCGCAGAAGTGGAATTTGGAGGAGGCATTGGGCAGGACCTCCGGTGTGGTTGCTTACTCTGCAGAAGCGGGCTCGCAAGTGCGAGCCATTGTCCGCAGAAGCGAAACCTCAGAATTTAAGTGGTAACCGCACCTGCGATAGATTTTCCACAGGTGCGGCATCGCAGATGCGACTGAGTGACCGCAGGTGCAGAATCACTGGGCAGAAAAGGCCTAAGTTCGAGGGTTTGATTTCATAATCCATTTTTGGACCTAGAGAGCTCAGTTTGTGGTGATGTTTTAGGAGATTTTTAAGGAAAACATTGGGCTAAGAAATCCTAACTCGGATTTGGTTAAATTACACGAATCTATTGTTAATTTCATCATTTAATTAGTGATTTGAGTTGGAAATTTGAGTAAAAAATGTGAAAAATTCTTAGACTAAAATTTGGGGATTTGAAAGGAGATTTGAGGTCTGATTTGAGTAATTCTTGTACAGTTGGACTCGTTATCTAATGAGTGTTCGGATTTTTCTAATTTTAATCAGGTTCCGAGACGCAAGCCTAGGTTAACGTTTTGAGTTGACTTTTTATTTCTTCGCAAAGATCGTAATTTTATTGTTCGAAATAGTTTCCTATAGTTTATATTTATGGTATGAAGTTGTTTTGGCTAGATTCGAGCCGTTCGAAGTTGGATAATCAAGGGAAAGGCTTACTAGTGGATTGAGTTAGCGTGTTTTGAGGTACGTGTCTTGCCTAACTTTGTGTGGGAGAATTAACCCTTAGGTTTGGTGTTGTTTTGTGATAATTGTGATGTGTGGAAGACGTGTACGTAAGATGATGAGTGAGTACACGGGCTAAATTTGAAAATTTGGCGGTTTTAGCTATGTAGATTCCTTTCATGCCTTAATTGAGTTATCTTATCATGTTATATTCACCATCATTAGTCTATTTTCACATGTTCTACTTGTATTATCTCTTACTTGTTGATTTCTCTACATGTTTAGTCAAAATTCTTTCTTGCTTTATTCCATATTCATTATTTATCCGTTGAATTCTTTATTTGAAGTTGTTATTCTTGGAATATCTTATTGTTGAAATTGGTATTGAGTTATAATGGTTGTGATTCACATTAAGGAAAAGTGTTAAGTTGTGAAATACTATTCTCGTTGAGTTATTCACTTCCGGTTGTTATTGCTGATACTTTTGTGCATAGTGTGGTTGAGCCATGGGCTATTTGTTGTGAAAATACTATTGTTGTTGGTTTCTTGGCAACTTGTGATATTAGGCACTTGAGGTGTGATTTGTGATACGTTGTGATATTCATATGCATGCAGCTGTATAAGTTTTTGGGGTTGAAACGCATACGGTGAGATAAGGTGGGCTTGATACGCATGTTTCTAGTAGGGGAACTACTTGAAGCCACACGGTGTGATAAGGTGGGAAAAAATGCGGGAAGCTATTTCGGAAAAATGATTTTCAAAACTAAATGCAAGGCTCCCGCAGTGATATTAGGAAAGATTGTGAATTGATTGTCATTTGAGACTACGAGGCGGTACCTCGGTAGTGACTCTTGTTGATACTTTCTATTTCTTCACTTGTGTTTTGTTCTTTTGTTCCGTGTCATAACATCACTTGTTTTCTTCTGTGATGCATTATTTGCCTTAGTTCAGTGTAGCTCTTCTCGGTGTATTTCTTTAATTGTCTCATTTCTATTGTTATCATTATTTCACTGTTATACACTTGTTCAATTTCTTATTTATTCTAGTAGGGCCTTGACCTGACCTCGTCACTTACCGAGGTTAGGCTTGGCACTTACTAGGTACCGTTATGGTATAATCATGCTACGCTTCTGCATATTTTTTTGTGCAGATCCAGGCACCTCCTACCAGTCCAGGCACTAGCGAGAGCTATGACTTCAAGGTATACCTGACGGCATCTGTAGGCCTCGGAGTTCCCCTCTACCTAGATTATTTTATTTCCTTATCCTCTTATAGACACTGATGTATAGAGATATTCAGTACCACTTCATAGAGCTTGTGACTTGTATTCGCCGGGTTTTGGGAAATTATATATGCTGAGTTGCGGAGTTTTCTTTATATTAATTGTTGAGTTTTGAGACTTTAATTATTATTTCCATTAATATTGCATGTATGTTAGGCTTACCTAGTCTAAGAGACTAGGTGCCATCACGACATCCTACAGATGGAATTGGGGTGTGACAAGTTGGTATCAGAGCGCTAAGTTCATAGGTGTTGCGAGTCGCAAGCAGGTTTAGTAGAGTCTTGCAGATCAGTACGGAGACCTCTGTACTAATCTTCAGGAGGCTATGGAACTGTTAGGAAAAGTTTCACTTCTTTGATTCCTTATCGTGCGAATTTGTTGACTTCGGAATTCTAAATCTTTGTCTTTCTATTCTCTCATAGATGGTGAGGACATGCACAGCCGGATCTGATGATCAAACACCTGTGCCCCCTAATAGAGTCACGAGAGGCCGGGCCCGGGGCAGAGGTCGAGGACGGGCATATGGTGCAGCCAGAGCACCTGCCCGAGTTGTTACAGAAGTGCCACCAGTAGCTCCAGTTGGAAAGCAGGCACCTGAGACGCCTGTTACTACCCCTGCACTTTAGGAGACCCTCGCCCAGCTTTTAAGCATGTTTGGCACTTTAGCTCAGATGGGGTTGATTCCACTTTCTCCTGCCATAACTAAGGACGGGTGAGGAGCATAGACTCCCGCAGCCCGCACCCCAAAGCAGTGGGTCTAGGTTTACCAAGTCCCAGAGGTCATATAGTACAGTTGGTTGTTCCAATTCAGCCCGAGGTTAGGGCAGCACTATCTGAGGAGGAGCAGGTCAGGCTCGAGAGGTACAAGATGTACCACCCTCCTACTTTCAGCGGCTTAGATTTAAAGGATACATAGGGTTTTCTTGAGGAATACCACCATATCCTCCGTACTATGGGTATTGTGGAGTCGAGTGGGGTTGCTTTTAGTACGTTCCAGCTTAAGGGAGCGGCTTATTAGTGGTGGCGAGCATATGTGTTGGGTAGCCCGGTCGAGGCAGCTTCACTCACCTGGGCACAGTTCTCAGAGATGTTCATGAGGGAGTTTGGTCCCCATATCCTTCGTGATGCATGGCGCGTAGTGTTTGAGCAGTTGCGCCAGGTACTATGACCGTATCAGAGTATGTTGTCAGGTTCAGTGAGTTGTCCCGACATGCACCAACTTTAGTCTTCACAGTCAGAGAGCGAGTTTATTGATTTATCGAGGAGCTCAACCACAGTATTAGATATAGCATTGCTCAAGAGTTGTAGACTGATACTCCATACCAGCAAGTTATGGATATCGCTCGGAGATTGGAGGGGGTTTGGGGCTGGGAGAGAGAGGAGAGGGAGGGCAAGAGGCCTCGAGATTCTGGCACATATAGTGGTGCTTGTGCCCCAGTTACAGCCCGTCATGGTAGAGGCTATGTGAGTAGTCCTGTTCATTCAGCACTTCCAGCTTCTAGTGGTATTCTGGTTACTCCCAGGCCTCAAGTTGCCGATTATGCACCGCCACTGTCTAGTGCACCTCCTGCACAGGGGTGCTTTCAGCAGTTAGTCCAGCCGACTAGGCCCGAGTCAATCTCAGTATCCACGTCCTCCGAGAGCTTGTTTTGAGTGTGGTGACACTCGTCATATGGTGAGGGACTTCCCCATACTCAGGAGGGGTGCACCTCCACAGACTACTCAGGCTCCATGTATTCTACAAGGGCCCAAGACTTCTTTGGTTGTGATACCGCACCATTTACCACTCCACCTGCTCAGCCAGCTAGAGGTAGAGGTCTAGCAGGTAGAGGTCGCCCTAGAGGGGGAGGCTAGGCCAAATGTTATGCTCTTCCTACTAGGACGGAGGCGGTTGCATCCGACTCAGTCATCATAGGTTTTGTTTCGGTTTGTCATAGAGATGTATTGGTCTTATTTGATCCAGGCTCCACTTATTCCTAAGTATCATCTTACTTTGCTCCATATTTGAGTATATCCCATGATTCCTTGAGTTCTCCTGTCTATGTGTCCACGCTAGTGGGAGATTCCATTGTTGTTGAACATGTGTATCGGTCGTGTTTAGTTGTCCTTGGTGGTTTTGAGACCAGAGTTGACCTATTATTGCTCAGTATGGTAGATTTTGATGTTATTTTGGGCATGGATTGGTTGTCACCCTATCATGCTATTCTGGATTGTCACGCCAAGACGGTGACGTTGTCTATGCCAGGTTTGTCGCGGTTGGAGTGGAGGGGTACCTTAGATTATGTTCCTAGCAGGGTGGTGTCCTTTATTAAGGCACAGCGGATGGCTGGGAAGGGATGTGATGCATATCTAGCTTATGTGAGGGATGTCAGTGTTGACACTCCTACCGTTGAGTCAGTTCTGATAGTGAGAGATTATGTAGATGTATTTCTGGTGGATCTTCAGGCATGCAGCCCGATAGGGATATCGATTTTGGTATTGATTTATTGTCGGGCACTCAACCCATTTCTATTCCACCATATCATATGCCCCAGCGAAGCTGAAGGAGTTAAAGGAGCAGTTGCAAAAGGTTCTTGATAAAGGCTTCATTCGGCCTAGTGTGTCACCTTGGGGTGCTCCAGTCTTGTTTGTAAAGAAGAAGGATGGTTCTATGCGCACGTGTATTGATTATCAACAGTTGAACAAGGTTACAGTGAAGAATGGGTATACATTGCCATGCATTGATAACCTATGTGATCATCTACAGGGTGCCAGGGTGTTCTCAAAGATTGATTTGCGTCGGGCAATCATCAGTTGAAGATTCGGGAGCCGGATATTCTGAAGACTGCCTTCAAGACTAGGTATGGTCATTACGAGTTCCTTGTGATGTCGTTTGGGTTGACCAATGCCCCGGCAACATTCATGCACTTGATGAATAGTGTATTCCAGCCCTATCTTGACTCATTCGTCATTGTGTTTATTGGCGACATCTTGGTGTACTCCCAGAGCCAGTAGGATCATTAGCAGCACCTGAGGACCATGCTCCAGACCTTAACAGAAAATAAGTTATATGCAAATGTCACGACCCAAATCGGAGGGATGCGACGGGCACCCCGTGCCTTACTCAATCGAGTACCAACATAAAGTATCTTTATTATCACACCATCATGAGTAAATGGGCCAGAAGGGCAGTCATGAGATAACCAGAATAAAACATAAGGGAATATTAGACATAGGACGACCCAACATGATATAGAAATATATACATGTGACATACGGGCCTATAAGGCCAGCATGATCATTTGTACGCTCAAAACATAGGCCGACAAGGCCATACAAGTATCCATATACATGACATATGTCTACAAGACTCTAAGAGTACATAAATGTCATAAAGGTCGGGATAGAGCCCCGCCATACCAATCAAAACATGTCCAAATCATACTGACCAAATAGGTAACTCCGGAGCAAGTGGAGTCCACCAATACCTTCCGCTGAGCTGATAGCCTACTAGGAGGACTGTCAACCTGTCTATCAGGACTTGCGGTCATGAAACACCGCATCCCCAGGCAAAAGGGACGTCATTACAAATAAATTACCGAGTATATAAGGCATGAAAAACAGTATATAAAAGACATGAAAGAAACATGGAGTAAAGGACTCAACTTGTAAGTCTGAATAGCTCTATGAATCATAAAACACTTATAATGTCATGTCATGCATAGGTATAAGCGTACATAACATCATCAAGCCTCTTAGGGCATCCCATCATATTATCTCGTCCTCTGCGGGCAAAATTATCAATGTATACCAGCTGGTCAGGTGGTGGTGCATATATAACGCCATAAACTTTCCCCATACCCCATATACATATAATATACGCGTATATAACTCCATCTGGTCATAGATCAATATACATGTATAAATGAATGCAATGCATAATTAAGTAAGTCAATAAGATCTCTCTGAATGTCATAAGATCAATATGCCTTCAGTTAATATCATGAAATAATCTTTATCAACTTATGTATTTTCTGAGACCCATGAACATACGATATAATAATAGGACACATGGGGAATCAAGAACATAGGCACCCCTAGTACTTCTAAGAATAGAGTCATTTGTGAAAGTTGTATGTTTGCTCGTTTCGTTGTATTATATGGATCATGCCAAAAGGAAAGAAGTGATAGCCTTAACATACCTTAACTCCTTTGAGTCCTTAATACCTTCCAAGCAATTCTTCAAACAACTCAACTCAATCTACCATAGCATAAGGAGATTCAAAATCGGTGCAGAGTAAAGACAAAGTCCGCAACTTAAACAAGTAGCTTCATTTATGTAAATTTGGGCAGGATCTTCCCAGTAATAAAGGCCTCATCCAATACCATATACCAACAACAACAACCAGAGAAATACAATAAGAACAACATCAACAATAGTGTACAAAATATTTCATTAACAAGTCATCAACATATCACGACGAGCAGCAAGCTCGGATTGAATTTCTTTAGCAACCTTCAACCCCATTATCATTTATTCTTGAACTTAGTAATATATCCAGTATAATAACAAATACTTTTTCAAGGATTTCCAACCATTTATAGTTCATGGAAACAACCTTTCCAAAATAGTCCATTAAAACAATAACATCTCAAACTATTTCAAGTCTCCTCTTGTAGTATTTTGCTCAAATAATGCAACCGACACACAAACAACTTCAAGCACATGTAGTAGGATGTTATACTCACCTTAAACAGTATAAATAGCACGAAATTTCAGCCAAGCACAGCCCACAACTATCCTCAATGGCACCACAACACTATAGGTTTTGTATTCTCTTCTTGAATCAACTTTTGGTGTTCAAGTTGGTGTGTAAACACTTGTAGTTCACCTTGAAAATCTAATATATATGAAGGAGGGACTGATTATTACATTAATCAACAAGAACAACATGAAATCAGAGGTTACTTACCTTTGAAGAACCCTCCAAAACATCCACAAGATGAAGAACTACAATCTAGAAAGCACCACGGGATTTCTAGCATTGGATTCATGTTTTTATTTTAGGTTTTCACCATAGAATAATGGAGGAAACATTGGAGACAATTTAGGAGGGTTTAGGAACTGTTTTGGACGAGAAAAATGAGTTAAAACAACTTAGAATTGCCTTAAATATAAGCTAGAGTTTTACACCAACTTTGTGGGTCCCCTGGGAGCTGCTTGTGCAGTCTCGTAAAAATGCGAATATCTCTCTACTACGATGTCGTATAGACAAACGGTTAAATGAGTTAGAAACTAGACCCTTAGATATTCCATTTTGTTGGTATATAACCCCGTAATTCAAAGAATATTGGTAGAAAATCTCAGCTATATTTGACCTAATGTTCAGCACATTTATGAAATGTAACTTGTGATGACCTTTGCCAACATTTGTTCCACAACTCGCTTGACTTCAAAACGTAATATACAACTATCATACAACTAAAATAACTCTTAAAATAACCTCCTTATCATATTAAGAACCCTAGTATCAACCCAAAAAAATATGTTATAACATTCCCAACTTGTCGACATTCGACGAAACTTATTTTCTTCAGGCGTTTAGCTTCTAAGCCTTTCAACCCTCTTGGTACTTGCAGTTCATGATCTTAATAATTTGTAACCTCCAAGGTAACATGATTAACTTAGTTTATGTACTTTCAAATATAATCTCATTTCTGAGCTTACATCAATTGACTTACAACGTACTCTCACGTACAAAAACATGGGGTGTAACATCATTCCCCCCTTTGGAACATTCATCCTCGAATGTTGACTGATGCACTTATCAGTTTCATAAGCTATAACTCTTCTAATAATTTAATATTTTCCTTGCCATCTAGGCAAGTGTTCTGTGAATAAATCCATAGGCCAGGGCATTCTCCCTTTTAGGCCTCTTTCTCACACTACGACTTATGGTCAGAATTCTTTCAATCTCATAACTATTGCTACCTTTTATCATGCAGTCTATAAGAATTTGTCCTTGTGTGTGCACCTATGCGACTCTTATCTCCTTTCTCCTCCAGTTTTTAGCCAATCTCTAGGCCGCACTTTATGAACATATTCAGAACTATGACAAGTTGTCCCTCTTTAATCTATAGGTGTATTGAAGTTCTTCGCTCGGTTCATTGTTGAACTTACGACTATTGATATATCTTGGTTCATAGCCTCGGTTATCTATGCTTATGGCTTTGCTACATCTAGTTAGGTCATACTATACCATAACATTTACTTTGGTTTATTATTATCGAGATCTGCTACCCAATCAGGTTACTCTCTCACTGCTTATCATATATGTATAAATCTAAGTCCTTTAATGCTTCCTCATTACAGTTCATCTTAAGAATGACGGCCTAACCTCATCTCATACTTTGTAAATTTTATCCATCCATTGTTGATTCACCTTAATGTTAATCCATAATCTACCACTGATAACTTGAAACCTCTCACGTAATACTTTGTCATCAGGGCTCACGTCTCATTGGGGAACACCTGAAGTTATTTACCTGATCCACCTAGGGACAATACTATAATTCAATAACCGTATTTCATAGCATCACAATATGATTCATCTTATAGGGCTATTCTAATCCCATGCAATTCATGAAATACCTTTTCTTTAAATCATTACTCAATCAAAGGCCTAAGCGTCATCCTCTTATCTATCACAATTACACCCTTATTCTACTACCGAGGCAGCATTTCATCTCTTCTAATTGCTCCAAGTCTTAGACTCCTCTGAGTTCATTCAGGTTGTACCGAGCTTTCTATTACTTACGGAAACCATCAGCTCTCTTATTTCGATGGGTTTAATCTCGAGGACTTATATATTCTCATCACCTTTTCACTCATCTTTTCTTATCCTTACTCCTATCTACTTGAAAATATTTTCTCTACCATACTTTAGCTTGCGACCTACACCTATCTATTTATACTACTCGCAACCTTCCTTTAACTTTCTAGCACCATAGATTTCCTTCTGTGCCTTCTCAGTTGTCTTTAAATGTAAGAAATTATCTTTTCTGGTCGTTCTACCACTTGCTACATGGATACTTGTCTTATCATAGTGCCCGCGAATACTGGAATTCCTTGTAACTCGTATGAGTTCATACAATGTTCTAGTGAGACTGTTGTTACATGATCATTTCTTCTTCAAGTTACTATGCTTAGGTTGAAGCCTTCTCCCTTATTTCCTAAGCTAGTCTTTCATGGTAGTACTTAGGGGAGGCTTTCTGACCCTTGTAAAGTTGTGAGATTATTACATCATATACCCGACAGAATATTTGATGTTCTTGCTCGCCTATAATTATCCCTAGTTACTTACCTTTGTGCCCTTGTGCTCGTAAAGTTGCTTCTGAACTGAAATTTTTGACTGTATTTCTAGTGGCACTCTCTTTTATTTACGTAACACTTATATGGTACCTTTAACTACCTCAACCCCTATATGAATATTTCTCAAGGATTATGACGTCATATCTATGAGACTGAATTCACTATGTTGGGGTTCACTATGTTTATCTCTTACGATCTGTTGATTTATCTATGACCTCTTGTCTAGCCATAATTAGGCTCTTTCTGAATCAACTACAAACTACTCATTGGTCTATTCTCATATCTATATTATGCGTAATCTCTTTTGGGTTATATCCTTTATCTTAACTTACCCCTCACACTGGCTCCTTATGTATCAAGTGTTCATTTGAACTTATTCATCAATAACATCTAGTGTTGGAACCCTTACTGCCTCTACCCGACATCGTGCTTACATAATGTTATGGAGTCGTATCATATCTGTAGGATCTGAATAAATGCAATCTCATTCCTTTTGCCTTTCTACCACATTTTTCCTTTACTATTCCATAGTTACCTGAACCATATAACTCTGACTTAATACCATATCACACCATCTTCCCCCTTTAGGGGAGTACTAATATTTAATGCTATGAAGATTTACCTATAAATGTTTTACCTCTTCATCTTTGGCGTCTTTTCACATCTTCATGGACTCTTATTCGCCTTGCGGTAACCCTTCTGTACCAGGGGTAACTTAATTTCTTACGCACGAAGGTGACACCTACTGTAACTAACACACTTAGTCCCTTAAGATTAACTTTGCTCATAGTGCTTGCTTTAGGGAAGCGTCTTCCTAAATGACCTTTAAAGGTTATTTTTTTGTTGTCCATTCTATTATTGCTGGAACACTATCTCTGAAATTATCATGATACCGACTATTATAAAATCCTCTGGTCCCTAATTCATGTTTGGTTATATCTTGTTTACTAGACCATACTAATTTTTGTTACTACAGGGGGTCTAACTTAGCATTCTGGTAATCACGTTGGAGTCACCAACTCATTTCTCGATATGAGGATATGACCTTTGGCCTATACTCTTTTATTGTCTCAAGGCATGTCACGTCTTATCTTTTCCTTCACTTGACTATAGACTCTGTCATCGTGTCATATTTTGATTTACCGTTATCATCCATCTATCACATCTTAATCATATTGCTTCATTTACTTTCTTCTTATTCTCCTGGTAATATTTCTGTCTATCACCTTATTTTGAAAACTTCAACAAAACATTCTTTCGCTTTTAGCTCTCCTTGCTCTATCCACTGGCTCTTCGGATCGCCTAGCATTCTCTCTTCACTAGGGGCGGGAGCCATACAAAGGTAAATACTTATCCCTTCTAGGATTCTGGTGCCAATCTTCTAAATTTTTCTGGACATTCTAGTATTTCATATCTAAATGTACTATTCTAGAGTGCACCATCGAGGTGTCTCACAAGGAGAACTATTACCACGTTTGCAATATCCTTTGGAAATGTCAGCTAATGCTAACAATCCATCCACCATTTTGGGTTACTCTAACCCCAGCTGAATCCTGATATCCTATCCTTCTCTTAAACAATATTTGTTAGCTCTCATAGGGCATAACTAACATGGGTGTGGCCAATTGTACATACCTCTGTTACTGTTGAACATAACTTAGAATACTTATATTTCTCTGCCTAAATTGTAAAAACTGATAATCTTCACTAACTAGGCACCTCGTACCCTTCTTCACCTTGCTACTTTTACTTGTTGAAACTTGTATCTACCTTCTGATTCTCTTGTTGCTTTTTAAACCATATGGGTGGATAGATATTCATGCCTTAGGGCTCCTTATCAAGAAGCTTACACGTTTTAGTACACACATAATCCACTGAAGACCTTACATTTACTCATCATAAGCATGATGCATAATCGAGTTCCTCTAACAACACTTCCACAGCCACATTAAATCTCTTACCAACTGTCTTTATGGATATAGGTATCGTTGTATTATGAATAAAGTAGAATTTAGGAGTTTGAATTCTTACAACTGAGCTCTACCACACGATCTAGAGTAAGAAGAAAGAGTGACCGTCCTAAATGCCATGTAGCCTCCTGCTTATAAGTGTGGTGCACAACACACCCATAAACAAGACTGTACTAGACACGGCTTGTAGACTCTCTAGGACAGAACTGCTCTGATACCACTTTTGTCACGACCCAAATCAGAGGGCCATGATGGGCACCCGGTGCCTTACTCAACCGAGTACCAATGTAATGTATCTTTCTTATCATACCATCATGGGTAAATAGGCCAGAACGGCTATCATGAGATAACCAGAATAAAACATAAGGGAATACTAGACATAGGACGACCCAACATGATATAGAAACTTATACATGTGACATACTGGCCTATAAGGCCGACATGATCATTTGTACACTCAAAACATAGGTCGACAAGGCCACACAAGTATCCATATACATGACATATGTCTACAAGCCTCTAAGAGTACATAAATGTTATAAAGGTTGGGATAGGGCCCCGCCATACCAATCAATACATGTCCAAATCATACAGACCAAATAGGTAACTCTGAAGCAAGTGGAGTCTACCAACATCTTCCGCTAAGCTGATAGCCTACTAGGAGGACTGTCAACCTGTCTATCGGGACCTGCGAGCATGAAATGCAATGTCCCGAAGCAAAAGGGACGTCAGTACAAATAAAGTATCGAGTATGTAAGGCATGAAAAGCAGTATATAAAAGACATGAAAGAAACATGGAGTAAAGGACTCAACCTGTAAGTCTGAATAGCTTTGTGAAAAGTGAAAAAAATTTTAATGTCATGCATATGCGTATAAATGTCATATCATGCATAGGTATATGCGTACATAACATCATCAAGCCTCTGAGGGCATCCAAACATATCATCTCGGCCTCTATGGGCAAAATCATCAACGTATACCAACTGATCAAGTGGTGGTGCGTATATAACGTCATAACCTTTCCCCATACCCCATATACATATAATATATTCATATATAACGTCATCTGGTCATGGGTCAATATACATGTATAAATGAATGCAATGCATAATGAAGTAAGTCAATAAGATCTCTCTAAATGTCATAAGATCAATATGCCTTCGGTTAATATCATGAAATAAACTTTATCAAGTTACATATTTTCTGAGACCCATGAACAAACGATATAATAAGAGGACACGTGGGGAATCAAGAATATAGACACCCCTAGTACTTCTAAGAATAGAGTCATTTGTGAAAGTTGCGTGTTTGCTCATTTCGTTGTATCATATGGATCATGAAAAAAGGAAAGAAGGGATAGCCTTAACATACCTTAACTCCTTTGAGTACTTAATACCTTCCAAGCAATTCTTCAAACCACTCAACTCAATCTACCATAGCATAAGAAGATTCAAAATCAGTGTTGAGTAAAGGCAAAGTCCGCAACCTAAACTAGTAGCTCGTTTATGTAAATTTGGGCAACATATCAGCCTCCTCCAGTACCATATACCAACAACAACAACCAGAGAAATACAATAATAAAAACAACATCAACAATAGGGTACAAAATATTTCATTAACAAGTCATCAACATATCACGACGAGCGGCAAGCTCGGATTAAATTCCTTTAGCACCATTCAACCCCATTATCATTTATTCTTGAACTTAGTAATATATCCAGTATAATAACCAATACTTTTTCAAGGATTTCCAACCATTTATAGTTCATGGAAACAACCTTTCCAAAATAGTCCATTAAAACAATAACATCTCAAACTATTTCAAGTCTCCTCTTGTAGTATTTTGCTCAAATAATGCAACCAACACACAAACAACTTCAAGCACATGTATTAGGATGTTATAATCACCTTAACCAGTAGAAAGCAAATGAAATTTCAGCCAAGAACAGCCCACAACTATCCTTAATGACACCACAACACTATAGGTGTTGTATTCTCTTCTTGTATCAACTTTTGGTGAGGTTTTGACCAATATTGTCCCTTATCTTTGAGGGTAGGTCTATTTTGGTCCCTCAAATATAACCCTAAGCATATTTAGTCCCTTAAGTATGCTAAAGTGGAGCATCTTTAATCTCACTGACAGAGGTTTTGACCAATATTGTCCTTTATCTTTGAGGGTAGCTCTATTTTGGTCCCTCAAATATAACCCTGAGCATATTTAGTCCCTTAAGTATGCTAAAGTGGAGCACCTTTAGTCTCACTGACACAATATATTTAAAAACTAACGGTGTTACCCAACTCTGATTCATAAAACAAATCTTCTGCTCTAAAGCAAAATATTTCCTCTCATTTTATTGGATAACACAAATTATCACTTTAATTCCTCATTTTTAGATAATGTCTTCTAAAATTTTGATCTTGACTATATCCCATTCTGTACCAGTTTTTAATGAGAAAATGACACTGTATAACCGCTGTTAAAATAATAGCCAAAAAATATATAAAATTTGTAAATTGTTTTATGTATATATATACATTTAAAAATTTCGGTTGATTTTTCCAAAAAGAAAAGTTAAAATTTAAAAAAAAATAGAGCTGTCAGGATCACTTCTAGGTATATTATTGAAGCAAACGAATAACCAGGTTGTATTATCATTTTTAACCCGTGCCAAAAACTATTTACATCTGGTAGCGGAATAAGTATATAAAGTTGGTATATTTTTTTTATATTAACATACAAAAAAAAAATATATATATATATATATATATATATATATAAAATATAAAATATACAAATTTTATATATTTTTTCGGCTATTATTTTAACAACGGTTATACAGTGTCATTTTCTCATTGAAAACTGGCACAGAATGGGATATATTCAAGATCAAAATTTTAGAAGATATTATCTAAAAATGAGGAATTAAAGTGATAATTTGTGTTATCCAATAAAATGAGAGGAAACATTTTGCTTTAGAGCAGAAGATTTACTTTATGAATCAGAGTTGGGTAACACCGTTAGTTTTTGAATATATTATGTCAGTGAGACTAAAGGTGCTCTACTTTAGCATACTTAAGGGACTAAATATGCTCAGGGTTATATTTGAGGGACCAAAATAGACCTACCCTCAAAGATAAGGGACAATATTGGTCAAAACCTCTGTCAGTGAGACTAAAGATGCTCCACTTTAGCATACTTAAGGGACTAAATATGCTCAGGGTTATATTTGAGGGACCAAAATAGACCTACCCTCAAAGATAAGGGACAATATTAGTCAAAACCTCACTTTTGGTGTTCAAGTTGGTGTGTAAACACTTGTTGTTCTCCTTGAAATCTAATATATATGAAGGAGGTACGGATTATTACCTTAATCAACAAGAACAACACGAGGTTACTTACCTTTGAAGAACCCTCCAAAACAGCCACAAGATGAAGAACTACGATCCAGCAAGCACCACGGCATTTCTAGCATTGGATTCATGTTTATATCTTAGGTTTTCACCTTAGAATCATGGAAGAAACCTTGTAGAGCATTTAGGAGGGTTTAGTAACTATTTTGGACGAGAAAAATGAGTTACAATGACTTAGAATTTCCTTAAATACAAGCTGGAGTTTTACACCGTCTTTATGGGTCCCATGGGAGCTGCTTGCACAGTCTTGCAAACTATAAATATCTCTCTACTCCGATGTCGTATCGACAAACGGTTAAATGCATTAGAAACTAGACTCGTAGATCTTCAATTTGGTAGGTGGATCACCCCGCGATTCCAAGAATATTGGGATAAAAGCACAGCTACATTTTACCTAATGTTCGGCACATTTATGAATTTAACTTGTGATGACCTTTGCCAACTTTTGTTCCACAACTCGCTTGACTTCAAAACGTAATACACAAATATCATACGACTAAAATAACTCTTAACATAACCTCCTTATCATGTTAAGAACCCTAGTATCACCCCAAAAGTATATATTATAACATTCCCAACTTGTCGACATTCGACGAAACTTATTTTCTTCAAGTCGTTTAGCTTCTAAGCCTTTTAACCCTCTTGGTACTTGCAGTTCATGATCTTAATGATTTGTAACCTACAAGGTAATATGATTAACTTACTTTATGTACTTTCAAATATAATCTCATTTCTGAGCTTACATCAATTGACTTAGGACGTACTCTTACATACGAAAACATAGGGTGTAACAGCAAAATTTTCAAAGTGTAAATTTTGGCTTGATTCAGTGGAATTTTTAGGTCATGTAGTGTCTAGTGAGGGGTTAAAGGTAGATCAAAAGATTGAAGCAATGCAGAGTTGGCCCATACCATCTTCAGCTACTGAGATCCGGAGTTTTCTAGGTTTGGCAGGGTATTACTGTCGATTCATAGAACGTTTCTCATCTATTATTGCACCTATGAACAGATTGAGCCAGAAGGGTGCTTCCTTTAGGTGGACCAAGGAGTGTGAGGAGTGCTTTCAAAAGCTCAAGACTGCTTTGACTATAGCCCTAGTTTTGATTTTGCCTACGGGTTCGGGGTCTTACATTGTGTACTGTGATGCGTCGTGAGTTGGCCTCGGCACGGTGTTGATGCAAGACAATAGGGTGATTGCCTACGGATCTAGACAGCTAAAGGTGCATGAAAAAAATTACCTTGTCCACGACCTTGAGTTAGCATCTATTTTTTATGCCTTGAAGATTTGGTAGCACTATTTGTACGGTGTCCCTTGTGAGGTCTATACCGACCATCAGAGACTACAGGATCTGTTCAAAAAGAAATATCTTAACTTGCGGCATCGGAGATGGTTAGAGTTGCTTAAGGACTATGATATCACCATTCTATATCATCCCGGGAAGACCAATGTGGTGGCCGATGCCTTGAGTCAAAAGGCAGAGAGCTTGGGCAGTTTAGCATATCTACCGTCAGTAGAGAGGCCATTAGCATTGGATGTTCAGTCCATGGCCAACCAGTTTGTTAGATTGGATGTTTCGGAGCCGAGTCAAGTTTTGGCTTGTGTGGTTTCTCGGTTTTCCTTATATGATCGTATTAGAGAGCGTCAGTATGACGACCCCTATTTTTTGTCCTCAAGGACACGGTTCAGTACGGCGATGCTAAGGATGTCACTATCGGGGATGACCGGCGATGTGCCCAATGTAGATGGGTTACATGAGTTGATTCTTTAGGAGGCCCATAGTTTGCGGTACTCCATTCTTCCGGGTGCCACTAAGATGTATCAGGACCTAAGGCAAAACTATTGGTGGAGAATAATGAAGAATGACATAGTGGAGTATGTAGCTCGGTGCCTAAACTGTCAGGAGGTGAAGTATGAGCATCAGCGGCCAGGTGGATTGCTTCAGAGGCTAGAGATTCCAGAGTGGAAATGGGAGCGGATTACTATGGATTTTGTTGTTGGGCTCCCATGGACTCAGAGGAAGTTCGATGCAGTACGGATGATTGTAGATAGGTTGACCAAGTCGGCTCATTTCATTCCAGTGGTGACTACTTATTCTTTAGAGCAGCTGGCTTAGGTCTATATTCGTAAAATTGTCAGATTTCATGGCGTGCGGGTATCCATCATCTCTGACCTGGGTATGCAGTTTACATCACGATTCTGGAGGGCCGTACAGCGTGAGTTGGGCTCACGAGTTGAGTTGAGTACAGCATTCCACCCTCAGACAAATGGACAGTCCCAGTGCATTATTCAGATATTGGAGGATATACTTCAGACATATGTGATGGAGTTTGGGGGTTCTTGGATCAATTCTTGCCGCTTACGGAGTTTGCCTACAACAACAGCTACCAGTCGAGCATTTAGATGGCTCCATATGAGGCTTTGTATGGAAGGCGGTGTCGGTCTCCGGTGGGTTAGTTTGAGCTGGGTGAGGCTAGGCTACTGGGTATAAACTTGGTTTAGGATGCTTTGGAAAAGGTTAAATTGATTCAAGATCGGCTTCGTACAGCCCAATCGAGATAGAAGAGTTATGCGAATCGGAAGGTTCACGACATTGCATTCATGGTTGGAGAGAGGGTCTTTCTCTGGGTTTTGCCCATGACGGGTGTTATGAGGTTCGGGAAGAAGGGCAAGTTGAGCCCTAGGTATATCGAACCTTTTGAGATTCTTGAGAGGATTGGAGAGGTGGCCTACAAGCTTGCACTGCCACCTACTCTGGCTATAGTTCATCCAGTATTCCATGTTTCTATGCTCCGAAAGTATCACGGTGATCTGTCTCGTGTGTTGGATTTTAGCTCAATACAGTTGGACAAGGATTTGTCTTATGTTGAGGAGCTGGTGGCCATTTTGGAAAGGAAGGTCCGAAAGTTGAGGTCAAAGAACATTACTTCAGTAAAAGTTCAGTAGAGGGGTCAACTAGTCGATAAGGCGACTAGGGAGATCGAGAATGATATGCGTAACCATTATCCTCATCTTTGCACCACTTCAGGTATGTCTTTATACTCGTTCAAGAACTAATATTTGTTTTAAGAGGGGGAGGATGTATCGACCCGACCGGCCATTTTGAGTATTTTAGCCACGATCCCCTATTTATTACCTCCTCTGCATTATATTGTGGTTATGTGACTTGCCGGGGGTGTTTGGTTTTGGTTTCCGATGAGTTTCGGAGTGGAATGGGACATATAGTCCCTAAGTTGGAGCTTTAAGTTGAAAGAGTTGACCGTAGTTTGACTTTTGTGTAGACGACTCCGGAATAGAGTTTTGACGGTTCCAATATCTCCGCATGGTGATTTTAGACTTAGGATCATGTCTGGATGTTGATTTGGAGGTCCGTAGGTCATTTCGGCATGAATTGGCAAAAACTAGAAAGTTGAAAGTTTGGAAGGTTGGAAAGTTTGACCGGGAGTTGACTTTATTGGTATAGAGGTCAGATTCTGATTTCAAAAGTTGGAATAGGTCCTTCATGTCATTTATGACTTGTGTGCAAAGTTTGAAGTCAATCGGAGTTGTTTTGGTATGAATCCGCATTAGTTTTTGGAATTCGGAAGTTCATAGTTTCATAGGCTTGAATTGGGTTGCGATTCATAGAATCTATGTTGTTTGATGTGATTTTTAGCCTCGTATAGGTCCGTTATGTGTTTTGGAACTTTTTGGTATATTCGGACGGGGTCCCGGGGGCCCCAGGTGTGATTTGGATTGCATCCTGATCAAAATTGGACTTGATCATGTTGCTGAAACATCAGCCTTTCTGGTGTAATCGCACCTGCGGAAGGATTGGCAGTAGGTGCGGACTCGCGAGTGCGAGTAATGAAGCGTAGAAGCAGAGTGGGCAGCCCAGATATGGGCTTGCAGATGTGAACACCTAGGTGCAGGTGCGCCTCCGCAGGCGCGAACTTGCCTTCGCAGAAGCGGAATTTGGAGGAGGCATTGGGCAGGACCGCAGGTGCAGTCACTTTCTCCACAGAAGCAGGCTCACAGGTGCGAGACATTGTCCACAGAAGCGGAACCTCAGAATTTAAGTGGGAACTGCACCTGCGATGGATTTTCCGCAGGTGCGGTGTCGAAGATGCGACTGAGTGACTGCAGGTGCGGAATCACTGGGAAGAAAAGGCCTAAGTTCGAGAGTTTGATTTCATAATTCATTTTTGGACCTAGAGAGCTCTGTTTGTGGCGATATTTCGGGAGATTTTCAAAGAAAACATTGGGGTAAGAAATCCTAACTCGATTTTGGTTAAATTATACAAATCTATTTTTATTTCATCATTTAATTAGTGATTTGAGTTGGAAATTTGAGGAAAAATTGTGAAAACTTCTTAGGCTAAAATTTAGGAATTTGAAAGGCGATTTGAGGTCGGATTTGAGTAATTCTTATATGGTTGGACTCGTTATCGAATGAGTGTTCGGAATTTGTAATTTTGGTCGGGTTCCGAGATGCGAGCCAGGGTTGACTTTTTGAGTTGACTTTTTATTTCTTTGCAAAGATCATAATTTTATTGTTCGAAATAGTTTCCTATAGTTTATATTTATGGTATGAAATTGTTTTGACTAGATTCGAGCCGTTCGGAGTTGAATAATCAAGGGAAAGGCTTAATAATGGATTGAGTTAGCGTGTTTTGAGGTAAGTGTCTTGCCTAACTTTATGTGGGGGGAATTACCCCTTAGGATTAGTGTTGTTATGTGATAATTGTGATGTGTGAAAGCAGTGTACGTAAAGTGACGAGTGTGTACACGTGCTAAATGTGAAAATTTACCGGTTTTAGCTATGTAGATTCCTTTCATGCCTTAATTGAGTTATCTTATCATGTTATATTTATCATCATTAGTCTATTTTCACATGTTCTACTTGTCTTATCCCTTACTTGTTGATTTCTCTGCATGTTTAGTCGAAGTTTTTGCTTTCTTTATTCCATATTCATTATATATCCGTTGAGTTCTTTACTTGAAGTTGTTATTCTTGGAATATCTTGTTGATGAAATTGGTATTGAGTTATAAGGGCCGTGATTCACATTGAGGCAAAGTGTTAATTTGTGAAATACTATTCTCGTTGAGTTATTCACTTTTGGTTGTTATAGTTGATACTTTTGTGAATAGTGTGGTTGAACCATGGACTACTTGTTGTGAAAATACTAATGTTGTTGGTTTCTTGGCAAGTTGTGATATTGGGCACTTGAGGTGCGATTTGTGATACGTTGTGATATTGATACGCATGCGGTGGTATAAGGTTTTGGGGTTGAAACGCATGCGGTGAGATAAGGTCGGCTTGATACGCGTGTTGCTAGTAGGGGTACAACTTGAAGCCACGCGGTGTGATAAGGTGGGCTAAAAAGCGGGAAGCTATTTCGGAAAAATGATTTTCAAAACTGAATGCAAGGCTCCCGCGGTGATATAAGGAAAGATTGTGAATTGATTTGTGATTTGAGACTGTGAGGCGATACCTCGGTAGTGACTCTTGTTGATACTTTCTTTCTTCACTTGTGTTTTGTTGTTTTGTTCTGTGTCATAGCATCCCTTATTTTCTTTTGTGATGCATTATTTTCCTTAGTTCAGTGTAGCTATTCTCAATGTATTTCTTTAATTGTCTCATTTCTATTGTTATCATTATTTCACTGTTATACACTTGTTCAGTTCCTTATTTATTCCAGTAGGGCCTTAACCTGACCTCGTTACTACTCTACCGAGGTTAGACTTGGTACTTACTAGGTACCGTTGTGGTGTACTTATGCTACGCTTCTGCACATCTTTTTGTGCAGATCCAGATACCTTATACCAGTCCAGGCACTAGCGAGAGCTCAGCTTCGGAGACTTCAGAGTATACCTGCTGGCGTCCGCAGGCCTCGGAGTCCCCCTCTACCTAAATTATTTTATTTCCTTATCCTTTTATAGACACTAATGTATAGAGATATTCAGTGCCACTTCATAGAGCTTGTGACTTGTATTCGCCGGGTTTTGAGAAATTATATATGCTGAGTTGTGGAGTTTTCTTTATATTAGTTGTTGAGTTTTGAGACTTTAATTATTATTTCCATTAATATTGCATGTATGTTAGGCTAATCTAGTCTTAGAGATTAGGCACTATCACGACATCCTACGGAGGGAATTGGAGTCGTGACAGGTACAATATCCTACCGTGGTGTACGGACCAAACCTATAACAATATATTACATGATACTACCAAGGGGAACGGTCCGATCCCATAAGAGTGTGTTACATATACTAGCGAGGCGAACGGTCCGATCCCATAAGAATACTGCTGAGGCGTTCATCCCAATCCCATAAGAATATGAAACATTGATGGGTCATACGTGTGAATTATGAAATTTAATACACTTTCGGACGAATACGCACAACACTGAAGAAATCCGTAAAAGGAAGTATAATTTCCACAACTAACCAAGTAGCTTGTCAAATATCTAAAATAGCAAGGTTCGATACTCTATACAAATCCAGTCTCAAGCTAAAGATAATAATTAAGGCATGTAAATAGGCAAGAATAACTCAAATAATACAATTAAAGTATGGTGTGAGTCTAAGTCTACCCGGACATAATAAGGAATTCTAGCATACGCACGGACACTCATCACCTCATACATATGTAGCTCCCATAACACATAGCACATAACAAGTATAACACCTACGGGATAAACTTTTTCTCACAAGGTTAGACATGAGACATACCATCCAAAGTCCTATAACTGGCTCCAACGCCTCTCTAGCACGTCAAACCAAAGGCAAACGATTCAAAACTAGTCAAAAGAATGTGCAAGCCAATCAATATATACTCAAAGAGTCGCAATTTAACAATAGAATTAATTCCCAACTCCACACAAAAAGTCAACCATCGGGTCCACGCGCCCGGATTTTGAAAAATTTCAAAGATAAATATTACTTATAACACCAGGAACTCAAATATATAATTTATTCCAAATTTCATTCTCAATTTTGTGGTCAAAACTCAAAATATCATTTCTAGGTTTTCTTCCATAATCACCCACTTTCTACAATTTTCTTGTTAAAATCCATACAGGTTCATGAAATATAATCAAAAGTGGGTAAGAAATATATACCCTCAATAGGTGGATGAAATAGCTCTTTAAAATTGCATCCAAAATCGACAGAAAATAAGATGAAAATGAGCAAATTCCCAATTTGCTAACTTATATTCTGCCCAGACCTTGTTCTACGCAATTGCGGAATCAACCTCGTGATCGCGAAGGTCAAATTAGCCTCTCCATGAATTACAAAACAAAGGGAAATGGGCCGAAACTATCCCGTAACACACCTGAGGGCCCCCGGGACCCCGTCCAATCATACCAACAAGTCCACATACTTTATCCAAACTTATCCAAAGGCTTGGAATGCCACAAATAACATCAAAACCAAGAATAGTCGATCAAAATCCTTCTCTTATCTTTCAAACCTTCAAACTTCGCCGAACGCGTCCGAACCACACTTAGACATTCTGGATCAATACCAAACTTCACACACAAGTTCCAATCCACTAAATAAACCTATCAACATTTCATATTATTATGGGATCGGGCTGAATTCCTCAACAATATTCTTATGGGATCGGGTCGTTCACCTCGGCAGTATATATAACACACTCTTATGGGATCGGGCCATTTGCCTCGGCAGTATATGTAACACACACTTATGCAATCGGGCCGTTCACCTAGGCAGTATCATGTAATATAATCTTATGGGAGTGGGTCGTATGCCACGATAGGATATTGTACCATCACTCTTATGGAATGGGGTCGTTCGCCTCCATAGAATCGTGCGTGATATTCAATAAAAAATTTATGTACCTATGAGTCTTTCTGACTTGAGATATGATATTTTATTTGGTATTGATCCTCATGTACCCCATACGAGGTAGTATCTGATTTTTTTATGAGGACTTAGTATTTTCTCTTCTGTTGAGGGTCATGTTATACACATATATTTGCTTCATTGTTTTTACTTACTATACTTCATACATGTCTACTTTCATTGTACTTGATTATTTGACCACTAGTAAGTGTCGTTATCGATCACTCGTTACTACTTCTTCGAGGTTAGTTTAGATACTTACTGGGTACGCGTTGATTTACGTACTAATATTATACTTTTGCATTAATTGTGCAGGTACTGAGACAAATATATTTGGTGGTCATCTAGGCACGTAAGCACGGTTGCTGAGGAGACTTTGTGGTGAGCTTCTCTCTATGTTACGATTTGCAGCACACAGAGCCCCCCTCCTATTCATTTATTGTATTCTGTCTATTTTCTATTCTTGACAGTTGTTGTAGTATTTTATATTCTGGTAGATGCTCGTGCACTTGTGATACCGTATCATTCTATTAGGAATCTGTTTGTTTCAAGTTAATATCCACGTGTCATTCTTAATTTCCTTGATATTCATGGGTGTCTTTGCAAATTATGAAAAGGACAATGAGAAAAATTCTTCTTCTTCTTTTTTCTTTGCTTTCATTTGCTTAGAGAGAAAGTACAGCGATGTAACAATCTGACTGATTGTTTTGTTTTCTAGATCTCTGGTCCCCTAATTACGACTTTTTGTATGTGCTTTTACTGTTTTATGACTAGAAAGGATGGTTGGTTTTATTTTGGAAGCGTTTGGGTTGAAATCGGAATACTTGGTTCCTTAATAGTGGCCTAGGATGGTCAAGTTTGACTCGAGTCAATATTTTAAGAAAATGACCTCGGAATCGGGATTTGATGATTCCAATAGGTTTGTATAATAATTTTGGACTTGGGAATATATTCGGATTGAGTTTCAAGAAATCCGGGAGCATTTCGGTGCTTAATGTCAAAAGTTGGCGCCTTGAAGGTTTAAGAGTTTCTTAAATTTGGTTTGGAATAGACTTCGGTGTTATTGTCCGTTTGGGATTCTGAGCCTTAGAATAGGTCCGTATGATAATTTATTACTTGTACGCAAAATTTGGTGTCATTCCGAGTTGCCTAAGTATGATTCGACGCGTTCGGAGCTAGTTAAAGAAATTTGAAGCTCATAAGTTGATTAATTTGGTTTTGGGGTGCGATTCTTAATTTCGATATTGTTTTATATGTTATGAGGTTTTGAGCATGTCCATATTATGTTTATGGACTTGTTGGTATATTTGGATGGGGTCCCGGGTGACTCGGGTGTGTTTCGGATCGCCCGGAGCTAAGTAGAATTTGTTGTTCTAGTTTCCTTCTTCACAAATGCGGAGTAGGCCTCGCATTCACGATGAAGGAAAGGGGTTGGGGGACATATTATTCTACGCGTTTGCGAGAGAGGTCTTTCCATCATGATGCTCAGGATCACTGGCCATCGCGTTCACGTTCATAGCTTCGTGTTCGCGAAGTGTGAGGGGGAAGGAGAGGGCGATAGCCTTCGCGTTCGCGGAGGTACCCTCGAGTTCGCGAAGGGTAGGTCAGCTAAGCCTTCACATTCGCTAGGCTGGTCTCGCGTTCGAAGTGCATTTTTCCTGGGCCTTGGCCTTTTTCCTTAGCGATCGCAAGTGCTTTGTCGTGATCGCGAAGAAGGATTCACCGGGCAGAAACTTTTAACAATTGGGATTTAGATTATTTCCTTCATTTCTCACATTTCTTGGCCGATTCTAGAGCTCCTTGGAGAGGGATTTTTACCTAGCTATTGAAGGTAAGTGACTTCTATATAATGTGAGCTTAATACATAAATGATGGGTAGATTTTAGATTTCTATATAATGTGAGCTTAATACATAAATGATGGGTAGATTTTAACATGTAAATTGTAGAAATTTAAGTATTTTGTTGAAAAACCTAAGTTTTGGTAAAAATGGGATTAGACCACGAAAATTATTGTGGAATTGAGTAGAAATCATATATTTATATTCGTTAGGTTATGGGTAATATTTATTTACGAAAGAGTTTTGAAATCCGGGCACATGGGCCCGGGGTAAATTTTAGGAATCTTCCAAATTGGATTGGGTAATTACTCTAGTTAAATTATGAACTTTTGAGCAAATATTGATTAGTTTGTACGACCTTTGGCTAGTTTCGAATTGCTCGGTACCGATTTAAGGCAATTAGTGTGGTTGAAGAGTCGAGTAGTGGAATTGTAAGCAAGGTAAGTCTCTTGCCTAACATTGTAAGAAGAAATTACCCCCGTATGTATTTTAAATTATTATTTTCTAATAATTGTGGACGCTATGTATGCACGATGTGACGAGAGTCCATACGTAGCTAAAATCATGCTTATGTCCAGGTAGACTTAGGTCTTTACCATGCAATATTAGTATTATTTGAACCCAACTTTTTAGTTTAATTACTCGAATTTATAATTAAAATTGGATAAGGGATTATATGAGATTGGGCTTTATTACATTGAGTTTTTGGTGGAATACTTAATTGTTAGTAAAAATTATGCCTTCTTTGAGCATTATTCCTACGTAGTAATCGTTGATCTGAATTTGTAGAGTTTCTCTATTCAAGTGGATCCGGTCGAATGCCTCTGTAGTATATTTATATGCATCTATAGTTCGCGTCGGTTGACCCTCGGCAGTGTACACATATTCTAGATCGGGCCATACGACCTCGGCATAAATCATGTGTAATGTTGCTAGGAGTCCGATTATACTTGATATCTCTTTTTTGACTTGAGACTTGATAATTACTTGGTGGCTCTTACGTGTTAAAATTAGCATGTGATACTTTGAGGTCTTAAATTGATATTATGTTAAAGAATCATTATTTATCGTTTCTTATTCCATTGTTACTGTTGTATTTTATGCCTATTTATAATTCCTGCACTTTATTTATTGACCTCTAGTAAGTGTCGATGTTGACTCCTCGTCACTACATTTTCGAGATTAGACTACATACTTACTGGGTACACATTTTTTACGTACTCAAGCTACAATTCTGTACTAATCGTGCATGATCTGAGGCAGGTACATCCGGTGGTCAGTCAAGCGTGCATCCCTGTTACCAAGAGATCTAGTGGTGAGCTGCTTCCTATGCTCCATTTTGCAGCACCCGGAGTCTTCTCCTTGTTGTTTTTTATTTTTCTGTCTATCTTGCTTCAGACAGTAGTTGTAGGAGGTTTTGTATATTCTACTAGATTGCTCATGCACATTTGACACCGGATTTTGGGAACTGCTAGTAGATATTTATGGGTTTTTTTGTTTATTAAATTTCACTACTTCACTCTTATGTTTTATTTTATGCTTTATATTACTATGGTCATTTACTATTAGTTTTCTTATTAAATAAAATTCATGACTTTAAAATAAATAAAATGAGTAATTGAGTGGATAGTTCACTGTTGGCTTGCCTAACAGCGACATTGGGCGCCATCACGGCCTATAGTGGGAATTGGATCGTAAAAAGATACTTGAATTATCGGTGGTAGTAATTCTCACTAGATAGATTATTCTCATTATTCAAATCCTGACCATTATTTGTTTTCCAATAAAAATGCTCAGTATTTTTTCTGCTCCCTGATAGATATAATTGTAGATATTAATTTTTTAGGAAAACAATATGAATGTGAAAATAAAATGGGATAATTAGTACTCTCTCTGTTATAATATATATGTTTTACTTTTCTTCTTAGTGTATTTTAAAAATAATGATATTTTTTTTATATTTAGTAACTCTTTAATTCCAACAACCTATATGGCAAGTTTAAGACCACCAGATTTAAGGATACTTTGGTATATTATACATATCTTTAATTTAAGATCACAAGATTCAAAAATCTTCCTTAATTTTTTAAACTCCGTACCCACTCAAACTTAGACACATAAAATAAAACGGAGGAAGTACCTTTCATGACCAGAATAGTCGATAATAATATTCCTAACACATACCAACTAAAAAAATAGTAGAATAATGCATGAAATAGTGTGTGTATATATATATGTGTGTACTAAATACTGAATACATAGACGACCCTTAAACTTATCAAAACATTTTATTCAGATATTTTCAACTCTTGCCATAACTTATTTGCCGTTGAACCACTCCTCAAAAGAGAAAAGGTATAAACAAGAACAAGAGCTTGCGAAATGAAAAACGATAAAAATACAAATATAAACTACTCAAGGGAGTTATCAAGAACCCCTTCTTTAATGGCCCGACCGGTCATTTTGATATTTAGCATTCCGTTCGATGGTTTGAGGTCTTGAGTGGCTTCATATTATGTATTATAATTTGCGTGCATGGTCGGTTTTGGTTTTTGAGTGATTCGGTATTGATTTCGAAGAATGGTTCTCATTTTAGAAGCTTTAAATTGGTAGAGTTGACCAAGTTTTACTTTTATATATTTGAACTCGGAACGGTATTTTGATGTCTCCAATAGGTTCGTAATGTAATTTTGGACATGGGTGTATGCCCCGAATTTAATTCGGAGATCCCTATGTTGATTTGACTTGTTTTGCCGAAAGTTGGCAATTTGAAGGTTTAGAAATTCCTAAGGTTTGACCATAGGGTGACTTTTTGGTTATCGGGTTCATATTTTGGTTTCGAAACTTGGAATAGGTCCGCTTTATAATTTGTGACTTGTCTGCAAAATTTGGTGTCATTCCGAGTTGGTTTGATAGGAATGAGACGCGTGGTTATGTTTTTAGAAGTTATTGAGTTTCATTGCAAACTTCATATGTTTAGGTGTCCGATTCGTGGTTCCGGATATTATCTTGGTATTTTGATCGCACGAGCGAGTTCGAATGGTATTTATGTACTCATGTGGATATTTTTTGTGGAGCCCCGATTGCTCGGGTGAGTTTCGGACGTATTTCAGAGTATTTTAGGATATTTTAGTTTTGTTGGTGTGTTGCTGGTGCCTCAGGTCTCGCAAATGTGAGATACTATTCGCATTTGCGAGATGGGGATCGCATTTGCGAGGTTCACTGAACAATGAGTAGTTCACATTTACGAACATTTTATTTGCTTTTGCGATGGGGGACTAGGCTACCTTGATCGCATTTTCGATCTCAGGATCCCTTTTGCGAAGGGCCTGACTTCAAAATTTGCGAAATCAGAGTCGCATTTGTGACCTTTTCTGTGATTGTCAGGTGTCGCATTTGCGATGTAATGTCCGCATTTGTAAGGGTTTACAATGGAGAACCCCATGTCGCATTGAGACATCTACACCTGAACAAAAGAGCTGGAAAACGAAACTTAGCTTCATTTTATCATATTTTGGAACCCTAAACTCGGTAGGAGGAAATTTTTAGGAGCAATTTTCACACACAACTATTGGGTAAGTGATTTTGATCAATTTTTAATTATATTATAATTGGTTTCTCTTGAATTATTTAATATTATTTAGTCGATTTTGGTTAGATTTGGACCGAGCGGAGGTGAATTTTAGAGAAAAGTCATTATTAGAGTATTGATTGAGGGCTTTTGAGGTAAGTATCTTGTCTAACTTTGTGTAGGGGAACTACCCCGTAGTATTTGGCTTAATTGCACTATTTGAATTATTTGAAAGGCATGTATATGAGGTGACGAGTGTGTGCACGGGCTTATATATAAAAATTGACCGGTTTAGACTCTTAGGTTTCTTATATGCATTTAATTGAAGTTATCATATCATTTTATATCGTTCATTTTTTAGCTTACTATTATATGCTTTAATTGAAGTTGTATTACATGTTCTATATTTCATTGTTGAGATTATTCTTATATGCATTCGATGGAACTTGTTAGTATATGGAATAGCTTTCATTGTTGTGTTTATTCTCATGTTTCATTGTGTTGTTGTTGAGACTCTTGGATATCTTGTTGTCAAGTCGTGGACTATGCATTATTGTGATATTGGTATTGTCGTTCTGTCAATGTTATGGTATATGGGCACGTGCGGTGTAAGTTGATGTGTTGTGTTGTTGTGATTTTGGTACATGCATACTTGTGAGCGGATTGTCGGGGTGTTTGCACAATATTTCTGTCGTGCTATTGTTATTATTGATATTGCACATGTGGTGAGACAAGATGGGGTACATATATATATATATATATATATATATATATATATATATATATATATATATATATATATATATATTGGTTTTGTGCATGTGGTGAGACAAGGTGGGATAATTATTTATGTATGTATAGCGGCACAAGACGGGCATTTACTTTATTGTTGCACACGCGGCGAGCCAAGGTGGGATAAGTCAAGGATGATATGTGATGTTCTGGGGGCATATTATTGATGATATCATATGGTGGTGTGACTTCTTTGTGTGTGTCATGAATATTACGTGATTTATTGTGTTGTTTCCAATGTGCTATTTCGATGTCTCTTATATTACTTATTGGTTTGAGTTGTGACCATACACTTGCACAAGAATACACTGTAACACGTCATCTATACCAGTCCAGGAGTTGAATCTTGATGTTCATACATCATGTGCATGTATTCTTATATACCTGCATTATGTGTGTGGATTGGACTAGTAGTACGTGAGTTTTTCGTGCGAATATGAGATATTGTTACTAGTGGCACGTGAGTTTTTCGTGCAGATATGAGATATTGATGTTATTGGCAGGTAAGTTGTCTATGCAATTGTGATCGATAATGAGGGCACGAGATGCCATATATATAAGATTCATGAT
The DNA here is from genome assembly GCF_000390325.3 of Nicotiana tomentosiformis. Taxonomy (NCBI): domain Eukaryota; kingdom Viridiplantae; phylum Streptophyta; class Magnoliopsida; order Solanales; family Solanaceae; genus Nicotiana; species Nicotiana tomentosiformis. The sequence continues at coordinate 11,309,626 of NC_090814.1, forward strand.
CTGGGACTCGTTATTTGTGATAGTTGAGGTGTGGTACCTCGAAGTGATTTTTGTTATAATCCCTATAGTGGAACGATTTTACAATTAAAATTGTTGTTGTTTTTCCCTTAATTGCTTTCACTTGTATATTATCTGTATTTTGATTATTTTGCTGTTTATCAGATGATCACCCTTCGTTGCCATTTATTTACTTTGCTTTACCGTTGTTAGCTATATTGATAATTTGCACAGGTTATTTAACTAGTAGGTGTCTTGACTAGAACCTCGTCACTACTCCACCGAGATTAGTCTTGATATTTACTGGGTACTGCTGTGGTGCACTCATTGTATACTTGCTTTATATTTTTGTGCAAACCCAGGTACCTCGGAGTGTGCCGGTCATTAGTGAGCTGATTATGAATTGATGTGGAGATTTCAAGGTATACCTGTCATTGCGTTCGCAGGACTCGAAGTCACCTTCTGTTGTCTTTCATTACCGCTGTTTATTTTCATTTCAGAATAGTATTATATTCAGAGATTTAGTCTACTCAGTAGGCTTATGACTCCGTACTACCGGTTTTGAGAAAAATGTATAACTATTGATCTTTTTTAGCTATGTATTCCATTTACGGGTTTATGTTTAATGATTAAATGGTTTAAATCTGTTAATAACTCAACATGTGTTAGGCTTACCTAGTCCTAGGTACTTGCACCATCATGATCCTTAAGGTGATTTTTGGGTCGTGACAAGTTGGTATCAGAGCTCTAGATTCATAGGTTCTATGAGTCATAAGGAAGTTTAGTAGAGACTTGTGGATCGGTACGGAAGTATCTGTACTTATCTTCGAGAGGCTACGGAACTATTAGGAAACTTCACTTCATTCATTCTTATCGTGCGGACTTATTGATTTCAGAGTTTGAGCCTTTGTTCTTCTACTCTCTCGCAGATAGTGAGGACACGAGCTGCAGTTACTGATGATATTGCCCCAAAGCCGATGTTGCTAGGGGCCGACGTAGAGGCCTAGGAGGAGCATGTGCTATAACTAGAGCACCTGCCAGAGCAGCAGCTAAGGAGACACCAGTAACTCTAGTTGGGGGACAGGCACCGGAGGCGCCTGTTGCTACCCCTGGACTTCTGGAGACTTTTGCGCAATTCCTAAGCATGTTTGGTACATTGGCTCAGGCAGGACTGATCCAGTTGCACCAGCTACTTCATACACTGGGGGAGGAGCTTAGACTCCCGCCACCCCTACACAGAGCAGCGGGCTCATGTTGATCAGGTTTCAGGTGTTGTGCCGGTACAGCCAGTGGTCGTGGTTCAGCTTGAGGTCAGGCCAGTAGCATCAGAGGAGGATCAGAAGAGACATGAGAAGTTCAAGAAGTATTTTCCTCTTACTTACAGTGGAGCAGCTTCTGAGGATGTGCAGAGTTTTCTAGAGCAGTGTCATCATATTCTACGCACCATGGGCATCATAGAGGTGAGCGTGGTTGCCCTTACTACTTTTCAGCTGACGGGGTCGGCGTAAAGATGATGGTAGGCTTATGAGGAGGGAAGGCCATTTGGCGCAATGCCACTTACTTGGAACCAGTTCTTTGATTTGTTTTTGAGGGAGTTCGTTTCATAGACCCTCAAGGATGCGTGGCACACCGAGTTTGAGCAGTTGCATCAGGGGACTATAACTGTGTCTGAGTACGATATGAGGTTCAACGATTTATCTCGTCATGCACCTGCTTTTGTTTCTACTATTAGAAAGAGAGTCCGCAGATTTATCGAGGGGCTCAGTTATGGTCTCAGACTTGGGATGGCACGGGAGCTGGAGACTGATACTTTATTTCATCAGGTAGTGGAGATTTCTAGGAGGATCGAGCTCATTCGCGATTTAGAGAGGAAGGATAAGGAGTCTAAGAAGCCTCTTAGACCAGGAGGATCAACTGATCCCTATTTTGGAGGCAGGGCACATCATGGTAAAGGTTTCGTGGGTCAGCCAGTTCAGTCTGCACTTCAGGTTTCAGTGGTGCTTCAGTTATCCATGGGTGATAAGTTGGTATTTTGCCAACTTATCTTGTCTTCAATCTTATATTTTTGCTATGTTTGATTAATAAAATAGTGTATTTAATGTCGTTTACTTCTATTTTATAGGTCTATGTGATTTAGAAGTGATCGAGAAAGAAACCAAGTGAAAACAAGTTAAAAAGAGCTCAAATAAAGAAAATTGGTGAGAGGCCCCAGATCTCACAAATGCAAAATGGGCTTCGCATTTGCGAAAGTCAACCAAAGTAGTCAATGTTCGCAAATGCGAGCTGCTAGATCGAAATGGCAAAGCCAAGTGAGTAAAGCGGAAATTGCAAAAGCAAGGACAGTGTCGCAAATGCGAGGTCAACCAAACAAGTCAACTTTTGCAAATGCGGCCCATTGCATCGCAACTGTGATTGCTCAATAAAGAATCAAAGTTTGCAAATCTCCCAGCCGTCAAGGTAAGAAATCCAATCATGAGGATACGGGTCAAGATGATGAATATATTTAATAATATTATTATTCTTAATAATATTTTTTAATAAAAATAATATAATATATTTAAAACCACAAGGTGGTACTAGTACTTTTAAAACCACCAAAGAATGTTTCTTTAATGGTTAGATGAAATTTTACACTTTTAATCGGAAGTCTCAAGTTCGGATCTTTGGAATGGAGAAATTTCTAATTTGGAAAACTTCCCTCTTTAAAATCATACGTGATACAAATTCGAATTTATCAATAAATATTATCGGATGATTAATTAAAAAAATATATTTTTGGTGCATGAAACGGCGGGAGTCTCGAATTCAACAATTTACTAGCGAATTGTTCTATTGATAAATTTCCTATATACAATTTTATAGGCGAGATAGAGAGACAACTAACAAAATGGAAATGACGTATCACTATCCTCATGGGGCATGTGCAAATTGTGCAATAATGTCATACTCTGACGTGTGGAATTCCATCTTATTCAGTTTAGCGATCAAAAATCAATCTTCTAGTAAGGACGTTAGGGGGATAAGTGCACAGATAGCCATATCAAGGAAATCAATACTTATTTTATCGTGAAATTTAAATTAAAAATCTTAATTTCAAGATAATTTAAAACACTTTTGTCTCAAAAAATTAAACTGAAAATTACAATTCATGACGCACTGGCTAATTTCTAAATAGGAGTCTTTTAAAGTGGTTGCTTGATGTCATTTCTACGACATTATGTCCTCCGGCCAATGAGAAGTGTATGTAGTATCTTTCATATTAAAAAATAAAAACTAAATTTCATATCGATAAACACAAAAAAATGTTGGCTTTATAAAAATGTAAATCTTAAACCTTTTAAGTTCTAAAATCGGTTGTGTTTAATTCAAAGCAGATAATGTCTCAAGTGGAATGGTATAAACATAAGGATATGCCTGCTCGGATCAGCAATTTCCTTTTTTAAAAAAACATGCAAATTTGTCACTTCGAAAAAACAAAATTAAAAGGAGCTTTTGTTTTCCTTCATATATCAGTAAAACTATTTCCAGCAATCAAACAACAGCTTGGGCATTGTTTTTCGAGTGAAAACTAAAAAATTTAATTTTAGAAAAAACAATTGGAAACACAAATAACTATTTCTCAGAAGTATATTTATCTCCGAAAAAATATTCAGTTTTTTTAATACAATATTATATCATCTTTTGGATTAAGATATCATCTATTATTGTACGTTTTTTTCTCACTATGTCAAATGTGATGTTGGAGAATGTAGACAACATAACACAGCATACGCGAAGATTCTTTAAAGAAAACAGTTATTCAAAATACTTAAATTATTTTACTTTTAATCTCTATGTGTACGGGTAAAATCGGGGGCAATGTCTATCCCGATTCCCTGATGAGAGAACGAAGGGGGAGCCCAGAACCGGGAGGTTGTAGTCCAGTTCAAAGGCCTTTCGTATCGAGATCCCGAAAGAGTGAACGGTATATCCGACATCGGACATGGTAAAGCAGCACGCTCGAGCCAAGTGTGAGTTCTAGACCTCGGGAGACATGGTGAATGATTATGCATGACGAATAGAGGGTTGTGATACCCGCCCTCAACCGGATATCACGGCGCGAATCTCGCTCGATGTCGATTATGGATCAACAATTATCGGGAAAAGAAGATTTTTACCTTTTTTAGACTTATACTAGGGTTGAAACTCTCCTACTATATGAAGGAAAATTTTTTTCTGTAATCTGACAAATTGTAACAAGTATTTCAAGGCAATAAAAGTTTATTTTGTTCTCTAAGCTACTGTTGACAATTTTGTTCACTAGTTCTGCTCTTTATTCACGACTGGGCCTAAATCGAAGGCACAATCGAGGACGAGCTCGTTATTCAATCCAAAATCAGCCTTGTCCTTAACATTGCGAGTGGTTGGATAGTTTGTTTCATCTTTAATTTATTTATCTATTATTCGTAATTAACCGTATTAAATTAAATCAAGTATCCTTTAGACCGCGTATAAATTCAATTGTTATCCAATTTTGGAATAAACAGTTTGACTTCGTACGAAAATGCGATGAGTGCCAAAGACACGCCCCGATGATTCATCAATCGGGGGAGATGCTCCACTCGGTCCTGTCTCCGTGGCCGTTTATAAAGTGGGGAATGGACGTCGTCGGTCCCCTTCCATGGGCGCCCGGTAAATTTCAATTCATACTATTCATGACCGATTATTTTTTTAAATGGGTCGAGGCTCATGCGTTCGAAAAGGTCCGAGAGAAAGAAATCATCGACTTCATCTAGGACCACATAATATGTCGATTTAGGATACCAGCCGAGATCGTCTGCGACAACGAGAAGCAATTCGTCGGCAGTAAGGTGAGTAAGTTTCTCGAAGATCATAAGATTAAAAAGATATTATCAACGCCATATCACCCTAGTAGGAATGGGCAAACGGAATAAATGAACAAAACTATACTCCAAAACATGAAAAAGAGACTGACCAGTTCGAAAGGAAAGTGGAAGAAAATCTTGCCCAAAGTCCTGTGGGCACCGTGCGACTTCGAAGTCGAGCCCAGGGCGACCCCATTCTCTCTGGTCTACGGAGCAGAAGCCTTAATACCAGCCGAGGTAGGGAACCGAGCCTCAGCTTCTATTATGATACCGAGGAGTCAAACGGAGAGGCCATACCCACGAGCCTGGAACTATTGGACGAAAGACGGGAGGCCGCCCTGGTCCGGTTGGCCGCCCAGAAACAACGAGTAGGAAGGTACTACAACCGAAGAGCCAACCTCCAACACTTCCGAGTCGAGAACTTGGTATTGATAAAAGTAACACTACACACCATAAACCCAAACAAAGGAAAACTGGGCTCGAATTGGGAAGGACCAGATCACGTTGTCGGAATAACTGGCAAAGGCTCATATAAACTCGAAGCGGGAAATGGCATACAACTACCAAGCAACTGGAACATCGTGCACTTAAAGCGGTACTACTGCTAAGGTACGAACCTAATTTCTTTTTTAATTTTGTTACATTACGGACTAATGTATGCAGGTACTCGACCGATGGCGGATGTGACTATTAGGTCTGAAAGCACGTATAGAACTCTTTTTCTCTTGAACCGGTTTTGTCCCGAAGCGGATTTTCCAGCAAGGTTTTTAACGAGGCAACAGTAAAATATGCTACCTTAATCTTGAAGACCAGCTTTAAACCGGAATTGATGATCATTTATACCAAATCAACAGTATCTAAGCCCTCACAAGTTCAGCCTCGAATAATGGAGTCCATTACCCCTAGATTAAGATCTTTAGCAAGGGAAAAAAAATTTATGTGTCAAAAGCTAAGACTTAGTGATTAGAATTCATTATAAGGGTCAAACGGTCATACGAACCGTGCTTAAATAGTCCACTCTAGCCGCAGCATATGGCTTATGCGCCTCCGATCATGTACGTTACATATTAAAACAATGAAAGAAATCTTTGCTTCCCTTGTACTTTATTACTATATAGTTCACTTCTCCGATCCTGGATCCTAAAGCCCACAGGCTACCCCTACCCGGAAACTGTCAACCGATAAAAATTTGGACGACCCATGCTTCTGAATCCCGGAGGCACCAAGCCTATTAGGCAGTTCCCAAATATGAAAGGCTACGATCTTCCTAAAAATGGCTCGGAGATGTCCGAAGCCCGTACTCAGAAAGTAAGGCCTTTGCATAAAATCAAAACCTATTAAGAGGTTGCCCTTAGTAAAAACATCATCTAAGACACTTAAGCATCTTTAAAAAGACTTCAACTCTATCGAAACCTCGAAACCACGAGTAGCCCAGAATTGCCATCAAAATCGGGCCTCGTGCGGATCTCCGAAGAACGTATACTCCTCGAGGTCAAAGGCCTTTCGTATCGAGACCCCGAAAGAGTAAACGGTATATCCGACATCGGATATGGTAAAGCGGGGAGCCCGAGCCGAGTGTGAGTTATAGACCTCGGGAGACACAGTGAATGGTTATGCATGACGAATAGAGGGTCGTGATATCCGTACTCAACCGGATATCACGGCGCGAATCTCGCTCGATGTCGATTATGGATCAACAATTACCGAGAAAAGAAGATTTTTACCGTTTTTAGACTTATACTAGGGCTGGAACTCTCCTACTATATAAAGGAAAAAATTTTCTTTAATCTGACATATTGTAACACGCATTTATTTTGTTCTCTAAGCTATTGTTGACAGTTTAGTTCATTAGTTCTGCTCTTTATTCACGACTGGGCCTAAATCGAGGGCACAATCGAGGACGAGCTCATTATTCAATCCAAGATCATCCATGTCCTTAACATTGCGAGTGGTTTGATTGTTTGTTTCATCTTTAATTTATGTATCTATTATTCTTAATTATCCGTATTAAATTAAATCACGTATTTAAATCACGTACAAATTCAATTGTTATCCAATTGTAGTGTAAACACTCTAAATAATAGATTAGCAGATCTGGAAATTGTTTCAACTATTTAAGACATTACTTTATTAAATTATTATCTTGATATATACTTCCAAATCTCAACCTTTATAACATATGGACAGAAGTTGTGTCTGCCATGACAGGTAACATGGTATTGCCTTATTACTTATTAGACATAGAATAATAGGAGCAGTTTATTAATTGACAATTATACATCACTAAATTTTAGTAATATATTAACTAGATATGTACATCCCCACATGTTGGACATTGGATCAGAAGAGGACTGTCGTTGCCTTGCAGCGCCCCCTGTAAAGGAAACTGGAATTATGTTGCCACATTCGTATTTAGTATGTTTTTCAATTTGTTTGAATCTTTTTGAAGTATGAGCTAGGGTCAAAAATATAAATTCTTTATATATTGTATACGGTTAAATTCGAATTTGTCCTCCGTATAATTGATCGAGATTGGAACAAGATGAACCGAGGGTCGTTATTGTAACATCGAGATAAGAAGCAAAGTCAGGTTATCGAGCTCAAGATTCAGGGACCCATCAATATCGAGCTCAAATCAATATCGAGCTGTGATATGAAGTAGTGTTATCGAGCTCAAGAGCCAGAGACAGATCAGTACCGAGCCCGAGTCAATATCGAGCTCGAATCAATATCGAGCCCGAGATCCAGAGATCGACCAATACCAGGACCGACCAAGATCGAGCTTAGAGACAAAGAGCCGTTGCAGCCGCACTTAGGGAGAGAATCTCGGCGGGAATTAAGAAAAAGCTAATTAATTAATCTATCATGGGATCTCCACTATGTATTTTTTATTATATCCAAAGTAGGATTTTTCCACTATATTAAGAGTGGGTATCATTTTTGTAAGGGCAGATTGAAGATCCAGAGAAGAAAATATTGATACGCTCACATTTTAAAGATTATTACATTGACATATAGTTGAGATTATCCTTTTTTGAGCTTGGAGATTGATTCATTTTGCTTGTTTATAAATCACTTTCGACTCAATTTGATTTGTATTTCATTCCTTTATACAGTCAATATTCGATATATTTCTACTTATCTTTCCGGTTTATACCAATTTATACCACGTGTCTTTGAAACCGCGTATAAATTCAACTCTATCCGTTTTTCGGGTAAACAGTTTAGCGCCCACCGTGGGGCTAAGGATAATAGTGATTATTTGGTACGAATCTCTGTGAAACACACTATTTTACACTTGCTCTTGGAAGTGTCATTGATTTTAGGTTGAAAATAACGAATTCTCAATTAATGGCCCTACCTATCGACAACGAAGCTGGCCTTCAAGATGAGAACAACAACTTAACCCCCGGGGGTGGAAGGCCACTCGTCGATCCCGTTGGAGCTCGGGTCGAAAAGCCAATAGACATTAATTCACATGTGGCCATCGAGGCAAACCAATGTTTTGACCCTGAAAATAGCATTCATGGTGGAACTCGATCTGCAGCTTGAAATATCCAAAACATTGAAAAAAACGGAATCAGCTTGCGTATGATTTTCAAAATGTTGCAAGCTCAACAAGTAGTAATAGCCCAGTTACAGAGCCAAACCCAGGCACCGACCAGGCTCGAGCGCAGTCCACCCCAAGAAGTCACCCATAAAACGGGACCAGCTGTAGTAAGATCAAATGAGCAAGAATCAGGGACTAATCCCGAAATTGTTAAGATGCTCGAGGAACTGACAAAATAAATAGAGTTAGGAGAAAGGAGGACTGAAGAAAATGACAAAAAGGTGGAAACGTATAACCCCAGGGTTGATCAGATCCCGAGAACACCACCGATATTGAAAGGCTTGGATTCCAAAATATTCGTACAACCCCCCCCCCCCAGCGCAGCTCCGAAACCGATCCCCAAGAAGTTTCGCATGTCCGAAATTCCTAAATATAATGGAACGACCGACCCCAACGAACACGTCACCTCTTACACATGTGCCATTAAAGGGAACGATATAGAAGACGACGAGATCGAATATGTATTATTGAAAACATTCGGCGAAACCCTGTCAAAGGGAGCAATGATATGGTATCATAATTTACCATCTAACTCTATCGATTCTTTTGCTATGCCTGTTTATTCTTTCGTTAAAGCACGCGCTGGAGCCATAAAGGTTGAAATTAGGAAGTCCGACCTTTTCAAGGTAAGACAAAAAGATAACGAGATGCTAAGGGAATTCGTATCTCGTTTCCAAATGGAACAAATGGATCTACCGCCAGTCACAAACGATTGGGCTGTTCAAGCTTTCACTCAAGGTCTAAACGAACGAAGCTCAATGGCTTCACGACGGTTGAAGCAGAACCTGATCGAGTACCCAGCTGTTACCTGGGCCGATGTACACAATTAGTATCAATCGAAGATCAGAGTTGAAGACGACTAGTTGGGTTCTGGGTCCGTTATTAAAAGGGACATCAACCGAGAACAAAGGCCGGTCAGGGACCAATATCGGCCGTATAGTGGAGATCATAGGGGTAACGAATCAAGACGTAACCCCGTACAAGGCGATAAAAGAAGTTATTGAGGCCAAAGGTCTTGAGGGCTGATGAACAAGAATAGGTTCAACAGGCATATTGGACCTAAGGAAGCACCATGGTTATTAGAGTATAACTTCAATGTCGATGCATCCGCCATCATGTCGGCTATCGGACGCATCAAAGATACTAAGTGGCCTCGACCTCTGTAGATAGATCCAACCCAGAAGAATCCCAATCAAATGTGCGAATATCATGTCACCCATGGCCACAGGACGGAAGATTGCAGGCAATTGAGAGAGGAGGTAGCCCAGTTATTCAATAAAGGGCACCTTCGAGAATTTTTAAGTCACCGGGCCAAAAACCATTTCAAAAGCAGGGATTTCAGAAGACAAAACAAACAAGAAGAGCCACAACACATCATCCACATGATCATCGGTGGGATCGATATCCCTCAGGGGCCGGTGCTTAAACGCACTAAGATGTCGATTGTAAGAGAGAAGCGATCTCGGTCTCAGGATTACATACCTAAAGGAACCTTGTCCTTTAGTGATGAAGATGCATAAGGAATCATGCAACCCCATAACGATGCACTAGTAATATCTGTACTTATGAATAAAAGTCAAGTTAAGCGTGTGTTAATTGATCCACGTAGTTCTGCCAATATTATTAGATCGAAGGTTGTAGAGCAGCTCGGTCTACAGGACCAGGTCGTGCCTGCAACCCTGGTTCTAAACGGATTCAATATGGTATGTGAAACTACTAAGGGCGAGATAATTCTGCCAATAAACGTGCCCGGGACCATCCAAGAAACGAAGTTCCACGTGCTCGAAGGCAACATGAGGTATAATGCTCTTTTTGGAAGATTGTGGATCCACAATATGGGAGCTGTACCCTCGACCCTCCACTGGGTTCTGAAATTCCCAACATCGGAGGGAGTCAAAATGGTCTACGGAGAGCAACCGGGTGCAAAATAAATGTTTGCCGTCGATGAAGTAATTCTGATATCTTTACTATCATCGACCAAAGGATCGGATTCGAAGGGGGAATGGAATACCAAATAGCAATCACAAATATCAGCCTCGACCCAACTAGGGAATCAGAAGACTGGAGAAGATGATGAATATGGGATCCCTCGATCCTTCATGGTCCCCGATGATTCCGACGCTACCCAATCAACGGTCAAAGAACTGGAGCAAATCACACTGTTCGAACATCTGCCCGAACGAAAGGTATATCTGGGCACGGGGTTAAATCCCGAGCTCAGAAAAAAGCTTATTCAATTTCTTATAGCTAACATAAACTGTTTTGCTTGGTCCCATCTTGACATGATAGGGATCCCACCAGAAGTAACTACTCATAGACTAAGCTTGGATCCGAAATTCCATCCGGTAAAGCAAAAAAGAAGGCCCTAGTCCGAGGTCAAACATGCCTTCATCAAAGACGAGGTAACCAAACTTCTTAAAATAGGATCCATTCGGGAAGTAAAATACCCCGAATGGGGCTAGCAAATGTGGTGGTAGTCCCTAAAAAGGGAAACAAACTTAGAATGTGTATAGATTATAAATACCTGAATAAAGCATGCCCTAAGGATTCTTTTCCTTTGCCTAATCGTATGATCGATGCCACGGCGGGCCACGAGACTCTTAGTTTTCTCGATGCCTACTCCGGGTACAACCAGATACAGATGAACCCAAATGACCAAGAAAAGACCTTGTTCATCACTAAGTACGGTACCTACTGTTATAACGTAATTCCATTCGGTCTAAAAAATGCTGATGCAACTTATCAACGCCTAGTAAACCGAATGTTCGAAAAACAAATAGGAAAATTAATAGAAATTTATATTGATAACATGTTAGTTAAGTCCATGCGAGCAGAGGACCATTTAAAGCATTTGCAGGAAACATTCAATATACTAAGAGAGTACAATATGAAACTCAACCCCGAAAAATGTGCATTCGGGGTTGGCTCGGGCAAGTTTCTTGGTTTCATGGTATCCAATCGAGGAATCGAGATCAACCCCGATAAAATCAAAGCTATCGAGGACATCACAGTAGTAGATAATGTAAAGGTCGTGCAGAGGCTAACGGGACGGATAGCTGCCCTAGGACGATTCATTTTGAGATCCTCAAATAGGAGCCACCGATTTTTCTCACTACTTAAGAAAAAAAGCAGCTTTGCATGGACTCCGGAATGCCAGCAGGCTTTGGAGGAGCTGAAGTGGTATTTATCGAGCCCGATGCTTCTTCATACTCCGAAAGTGGACGAACAGCTTTACTTATACTTAGTTGTCTCAGAGCTAGCGGTAAGTGGAGTCCTGGTCTGAGAAGAACGAGGTACGCAATTTCCTATTTATTATGTCAGTCGGACCTTAGGCGAGGCCAAAACTAGGTATCCATATTTAGAAAAATTAGCGCTTGATTTAATAAGCGCCTCTAGGAAACTAAAACCATATTTCCAATATAATCCGATACATGTTGTAACAACTTATCCTCTTCAGAGTATTTTTCACAAACCCGAGCTTTTAGGTCGACTGGATAAATGGGCCATAGAAATCGGCGGGTACGATATTGAGTACCGACCCCGAACCACTATCAAATCTCAAATCTTAGCGGATTTTATGGCTGACTTTATGCCAGCCCTCGTACCCGAGATTGAGAAAGAACTATTGATAAAATCGGGTACCTCTTCGGGAGTCTGTACCCTCTTTACGGATAGTGCCTCGAACGCAAAGGGGTCCGGACTAGGCATCGTACTAAAATAGCCCACAAGTAATATAGTTAGACAGTCTATGAGAACTGCAAAATTGACTAACAATGAGGCCGAGTATGAGGCCATGATTGTAGGTCTCGAACTAGCCAGAAGTTTGGGAGCGGAAGTCGTAGAGGCTAAGTGTGATTCCCTCCTCGTGGTCAACCAGGTTAACAGGACCTTCGAAGTCCGAGAAGATCGAGTGCAGAGGTACTTGGATAAATTACAGGTGACTCTACATCGATTTAAGGAATGGACTTTGCAGCACGTACCCCGAGAACAAAACAACGAGGCTGTTGCCCTTGCAAACTTAGGCTCAGCGGTCGAAGATGATGAACTCAACTCGGGGAGTGTCGTACAACTCATAAGATCGGTGATCGAAGAAGGTCACGCCGAGATAAACTCCATCAGTCTTACTTGGGATTGGAGAAACAAATATATAGAATACTTCAAGAACGGGAATCTTCCTTCATATCCAAAGGAATCGAGAGCTTTGCGCATAAAGGCAGCACGGTTCACCTTGTCCGAAGATGGTACGCTGTTTAGAAGGACGTTCGATGGACTATTGGCAATATGCTTGGGACCGGGAGATACCTACTACATCCTACGTGAGATTCGCGAGGGCACTTGCGGGAATCATTCCGGTGTCGATTCGTTGGTCTACAAAATAATCAGAGCAGGATATTATTAGATCGATATGGACAAGGATGCGAGGGAGTTCATTCAAAAATGCGACAAGTGCCAAAGGCACGTGCCCATGATTCATCAACCCGGGGAACTTCTCCACTCGATCCTATCTCCATGGCCTTTCATGAAATGGGGGATGGACATCGTTGGGCCCCTCCCATCAGCCCCAGGTAAGGCTCAGTTTTTTTTTTATGACTGATTATTTCTCAAAATGGGTTGAAGCACAGGCTTTCGAGAAAGTCAGAGATAAGGAAGTGATAAACTTCGTTTGGGACCACATCATATGTCGATTCGAGATGCCATCCGAGATTGTATGTGATAATGAAAAATAATTCATCGGCAGCAAAGTAACTAAATTTCTCGAGGACCGCAAAATCAAAAGGATTCTATCAACACCTTATCATCCCAGCAGGAACGGACAGGATGAATCGACCAAACAAAACCATCATCCAAAATCTTAAGAAAATAGTAATCGACGCTAAAGAAAAATGGAGAGAAATACTACCCGAAGTCCTATGGGCATACCGTACAACATCGAAATCTAGTACCGGAGGCTCTCCATTCTCGTTGGTTTATGGCGCCGAATCTCTTATCCCGGTTGAGGTCGGAGAACCTAGCATCAGGTTTCAATATGCGACAAATGAGTCAAACAAGGAGACCATGAACACAAGCCTAGAATTATAAGACAAAAAACGAGAAGCCGCGCTCGTCCGATTGGCCACCCAAAAGTAGCGGATCGAAAGGTACTATAATCAAAGAACCAATCTTCGACATTTTAAACTTGGGGAATTGGTGCTAAGGAAAGTCACCCTCAACACCTGAAATCCGAATGAAGGGAAACTGGGTCCGTATTGGGAAGGACTGTATCAGGTTCTCGAAATCGTCGGAAAAAGATCCTACAAGCTCGGTGTGATAAACGAAAATCAACTACCAAGCAATTGGAATGTGTCGCACCTAAAACGATACTGCTGCTAAGGTACGACCCTCCCATGTTCATTTATATTTTGAAACTAACCCTTGCAGGTGTTCGACCAGAAACAGGGATAGATTATTCAACTCGAAGCCTTTAGGCCTGAAAGCACGCTTTGCACTCTTTTTCCCTTAGACCGGTTTTCTCCCAAATGGGTTTTTCGGCAAGGTTTTTAACGAGGCAACCATTGATCGTACTAACTTAGAACAATTCAACAGTATCTGAGGCCTCTTTACAATCAACCTCGAATACTGGGGGTCATTGCCCTCGTATAAGTCAAGTTCGATGCAAGAAAGTTACTTCATGTCAAACAGGGTCTCGATAGGAAAAAGTGTAAGGGACAAATGGTCAAATGAACCATGCCCGCGTAGTTTGCTCGAGCCCCGACAAAAAATATGAACACATGTATAATGACTTATAAACTGAAATTTCTTCTTTACCGATATCACATATCTAAGAAAGATATTTCTACTTCATGATCAAACAGGCTTAAGGGCCGACCATAAAGCCTAAGGGCTATTTTCATTTCGAGTTCGATCAAACACTCACTTGACCATAAAGCCTAAGGGTTGTTTTCATTTCGAGTTCGAGCCAACACTCACTCGACCATAAATCCTAAGGACTGTTTTTATTTCGAGTTCGAACAAATACTCACTCGATTATAAAGCCTTAAGGGTTACATTACTTCGAGTTAGAGCAGGCGCTCACTCGACTATTAAGCCTAAGGGCTACTCTTAATTCGAGTTCGAGCAAACAATCACTCGACCATAAAGCCTAAAGGATGTTTTTATTTCGAGTTCGAACAAACACTCACTAGACCATAAAACCCAAGGGCGGTTTTGATTTCGAGTTCGAGCAAACACTCACTCGACCATAAAGCCTAAAGGCTGTTTTCATTTCGAGTTTGAGCAAACACTCACTCGACCATAAAGCCTAACGGCTGTTTTTATTTCGAGTTCGAACAAATACTCACTCGATCATAAAGCCTAAGGGTTACATTACTTCGAGTTTGAGCAAATGCTCACTCGACTATTAAGCCTAAGGGCTACTCTTAATTCGAGTTCGAGCAAATAATCACTCGACCATAAAACCTAAGGGCTGTTTTTATTTCGAGTTCGAGCAAACACTCACTCGACCATAAAGCCTAAGGGCTATTTTTATTTCGAGTTCGAACAAACACTCACTCGATCATAAAGCCTAAGGGTTACATTACTTCGAGTTCGAGCAGATGCTCACTCGACTATTAAGCCTAAGGGCTACTCTTAATTCGCGTTCGAGCAAACAATCACTCAACTATAAAGCCTAAGGGTTGTTTTCATTTTGAGTTCGAGCAAACACTCACTCGACCATAAAGCCTAAGGGTTATTTTCATTTCGAGTTCGAGCAAACACTCACTCAACCATAAAGCCTAAGAGATGTTTTTATTTTGAGTTCGAACAAACACTCACTCGATTATAAAGCCTTAAGGGTTACATTACTTCGAGTTCGAGCAGGCGCTCACTCGACTATTAAGCCTAAGGGCTACTCTTAATTCAAGTTCGAGAAAACAATCACTCGACCATAAAGCCTAAGGGCTGTTTTCATTTTAAGTTCGAGCAAACACTCACTCGACCATAAAGCCTAAGGGCTGTTTTTAATTCGAGTTCGAACAAACACTCACTCGACCATAAAGCCTAAGGTCTGTTTTCATTTCGAGTTCGAGCAAACACTCACTCGACCATAAAGCCTAAGGGCTATTTTCATTTCGAGTTCGAGCAAACACTCACTCGACCATAAAGCCTAAGGGCTATTTTTATTTCAAGTTCGAACAAACACTCACTCGATTATAAAGCCTTAAGGGTTACATTACTTCGAGTTCGAGCAGGCGCTCACTCGACTATTAAGCCTAAGGGCTACTCTTAATTCGAGTTCGAGCAAACAATCACTCGACCATAAAGCCTAAGGGTTACATTACTTCGAGTTCGAGTAGACACTCACTCGACTATTAAGCCTAAGGGCTACTCTTAATTCGAGTTCGAGAAAACAATCACTCGACCATAAAGCCTAAGGGCTGTTTTCATTTCGAGTTCGAGTAAAAACTCACTCGACCATAAAGCCCAAGGGCTGTTTTCACTTCGAGTTCGAGCAAACACTCACTCGACCATAAAGCCTAAGGGCTGTCTTCATTTCAAGTTCGAGAAAACACTCACTCGACCATAAAGCCTAAGGGATATTTTCTTTTTGAGTCCGAGCAAACACTCACTCGACCATAAAGCCTAAGGGATGTTTTTATTTCGAGTTCGAACAAACACCCACTCGATTATAAAGCCTTAAGGGTTACATTACTTCGAGTTCGAGCAGGCGTTCACTCGACTATTAAGCCTAAGGTTTACTCTTAATTCGAGTTCGAACAAACAATCACTCGACCATAAAGCCTAAGGGCTATTTTCATTTCGAGTTCGAGCAAACACTCACTCGACCATAATGTCCAAGGGCTGTTTTGATTTCGAGTTCGAGCAATTACTCACTCGACCATCAAGCCTAAAGGCTGTTTTCATTTTGAGTTCGAGTAAACACTCACTCGACCATAAAGCCTAAGGGTTATTTTTATTTCGAGTTCGAACAAACACTCACTCGATCATAAAGCCTGAGGGTTATATTACTTCGAGTTTGAGCAGACGCTCACTCGACTATTAAGCCTTAGGTCTACTCTTAATTCGAGTTCGAGCAAATAATCACTCGACTATTAAGCCTTAGGTCTACTCTTAATTCGAGTTCGAGCAAATAATCACTCGACCATAAAACTCACTCGACTATTAAGCCTTAGGTCTACTCTTAATTCGAGTTCGAGCAAATAATCACTCGACCATAAAACCTAAGGGCTGTTTTCATTTCGAGTTCAAGCAAACACTCACTCGACCATAAAGCCCAAGGGCCGTTTTCACTTGGAGTTCGAGCAAACACTCACTCGACCATAAAGCCTAAGGGTTGTTTTCATTTCGAGTTCGAGCAAACACTTACTCGACCATAAAGCCTAAGGGCTATTTGTTTCGAGTTCGAACAAACACTCACTCGATCATAAAGCCTAAGGGTCACATTACTTCGAGTTTGAGTAGACGCTCACTCGACTATTAAGCCTAAGGGCTACTCTTAATTGGAGTTCGAGCAAACAATCACTCGACCATAAAGTCTAAGGGCTATTTTCATTTCGAGTTCGAGCAAACACTCACTCAACCATAAAGCTCAAGGGCTGTTTTCACTTCGAGTTCGAGCAAAAACTCACTCGACCATAAAGCCTAAGGGTTGTCTTCATTTCGAGTTCGAGCAAACACTCACTCGACCATAAAGCCTAAGGGATGTTTTCATTTCGAGTTCGAGCAAACACTCACTCGACCATAAAGCCTAAGGGTTATTTTTATTTTGAGTTCGAACAAACACTCACTCGATCATAAAGCTTAAGGGTTACATTACTTCGAGTTCGAGCAGACGCTCACTCGACTATTAAGCCTAAGGGCTACTCTTAATTTGCGTTCGAGCAAACAATCACTCGACCATAATACCTAAGGGCTGTTTTCATTTCGAGTTCGAGAAAACACTTACTCGACCATAAAGCCTAATAGCTGTTTTGATTTCGAGTTTAGAGAAAACACTCACTCGACCATAAAGCCTAAGGGCTGATTTCATTTCGAGTTCGAGCAAACACTCACTCGACTATAAATCCTAAGGGTTGTTTTCTTTTCCAGCTCGAGCAAACACTCACTTGATCATAAAGCCTAAGGGCTATATTACTTTGAGTTCGAGCAGATGCTCACTCGACTATTAAGCCCAAGGGCTACTCTTAATGCGAGTTCACGCAAACGCTCACTCGATTATAAAGACTACACTGGTATAACTTCGATCAGATTGCCTAAAGCCTCGAACTTATGAACAAAACTTTCATAAGGCATGAATGAAACAAAATTTTCACAAGGCAGAAAATGAAATAAAGACAAGTCAAAAAAGAAAGAGATCTTTATATATATGATAACATTTACAAGGTCCGATCAGGACCCTACACAAAAAGATCAAAAATGAAAAACTCTAGGGTTCCTGATTTTCTCCGGGGGCAGCTTCTTCTTCATCGAGGTCCTCCCCACTCTCGGACTCGCTCTTACTCTCGGCATCATCATCATCGGAGAAGGAGGCCAACGCTCAATCATCGACTTCATGCTCTCTAGCCTTTGTTATTTCATCGGAAAGATCGAAACCTCAAGCGTGGATCTCCTCGAGGGTTTCCCTCCGAGATTGGCATTTGGTGAGTTCAGCAATCCAATATGCTCGAGTTCGAGCGGTCTCGGCTGCCTCTCTCGCTTGGACTTGAGCAGCTTCAGCATCAGCCCGGTAGACGGCCATGATCTCCTCTGCCTCGGCCTTTGCCTTTTCAGCTTCAGACTTGGCCTTTGCAAATTCGGAAGCCAACCGGGACTCGAGTTCCTCTATTTTCTTTGCCTGAATCGAGATTTCTTCCTTCATGCCTCGAAGCTGACTTTTGGTCGATGACAATTGGGATAAAGCAGTCTCTTTTTCTGCAGCAAAGTGGTCCATACCTTCTTTCCACCCCAAGGTCTCCGCCTTTATCATATCGACCTCCTCACAGAGCTGCTCGATCATCTCGATCTTCTGCTGCAGCTGTGAAATTGAAATGTTAGCCGCCATTCCTGAATCGAGCCCATGAGTTTTTAAGATTTTCATTTCTTGCTCGGTCAGGTCGGTCTGATCTTGGTGAGCCTTGTCCAATTCGGCTCGGAGGTCCTTGGTCTCCTCTTCTCTTTGCCCACAGAAAAGTCTGAGGGCATTTCTCTCCTACGTGAGCCCTCGAAGGTCGGCCTCATACCGACTCAGCTCAGCTCGAGACAGAGAAAATACTTCCCGATGAAGTGTTGAGGCCTACACAAAAAGAAGAAAAGAAGTTATACAGGAAGAGAAAAACAAACACAAGGATAATACCAACAAGGGGAGTAAAAGGACTCAACCCTTGAGGTTAGGGATTGCACCGGTATCCAAGCAACCGCTACATCACAGAAAAGGATATCGATAAGAAAGAAACAAAGGAACAAAACAATAAATAGGAGCTAACTGTGGGATTGTACTCACGCTTCATATTCCATTTCTCGGGAAATGGCATCTTCTCGGTCGAGATTAGGTCGAAAGTCCTCACTCGAATGAACCGGCTCATCCAACTTCGATCCTTATCTTCGTCTATGCTCGAGAACAGTACTTTGGTAGCTCGGCGTTAGAGTTTTATTAACCCACCTCGATAAAAGCAGGGGCTGTATAACCTAATTAGGTGGTCGAGGGTAAAAGGCATCCCCTCGACTTTGCTCACGAAAAATCATAGCAGAATAAACATTCGCCAAAAGGAAGGGTAGATTTGGCCTAGGGTTATTTGATACTGGCGGCAAAAGTCAACGACAACGGGGTCGAGGGGGCCTAACGTGAAGGGGTAAGTGTAAACACTTAAAAACCCTTCTGCATGGGTGGTGATATCTTCTTCGGGAGTCGGGATCACCACTTCTTTGTTCTCCCAGTTGCAATCTTTCCTTACATGTTTAAGATATCCCTCAGTTATCGAGCATATATACCTCGATACTGGCTCGCATTGACCGGGAACCGACGAGGCTTTATCGGTCTTAAAATCATAAGTGAGAACACACACCCCGGGAACACACTCCTCAGGTCGTGGCTCCACCGGTGTTTTGTCGCCGGTAGGCCGCGATGAAGAAACGTTTTCTTTTTTGAGGAACAGTTTTTGACGTTTTTGCCATTTGGATTTGAAGTTGAAAATAGAGGGAGATGACAAGATTTGGTGTTCTAAGAAGAGATTTGCAGTGAAAATCACATATTTGCAGATGAAGAACTCAGGAGATGCAAAAAAGAACTTAGAAGATTTGGAGATTGGAGATCTGAAAGTAAAAAATGGTGAAGAGAGGAGCTATTTATAGATTTGGCGATGACAGTTCAATATCAGCAATGGCCGATCATCATCTAACACACATTTAATGCCTTGGTAACTGAACCGACGGGACATTTATCACGTACGTCATGGTCGGGCTCGATGCGGACGTCAGTATATATCTAGTCATATCGTTTCTCGCCATATTCTTTACGAGAAACGGGGGGACTATCTGTATACGGTCAAATTCGAGTTTACCCTCCGTATAGTTGGTCGAGATTGGAATATGATGAACCGAGGGTCGTCATTGTAACATCGAGATAAGAAGCAAAGTCAGGTTATCGAGCTCAAGGTTCAGGGACCCATTAATATTGAGCTCGAATCAATATCGAGTTGTGATATGAAGTAGTGTTATCGAGCTCAAGAGCCAGAGACAGATCAGTACCGAGCCCGAGTCAATATCGAGCTCGAATCAATATCGAGCTCGAGATCCAGAGATCGACCAATACCAGGACCGACCAAGATCGAGCTTAGAGACAAAGAACCGTTGCAGCCGCACTTAGGGAGAGAATCTCGGTGGGAATTAAGGAAAAGCTAATTAATTAATCTATCATGGGATCTCCACTATGTATTTTTTATTATATCCAAAGTAGGATTTTTTTCACTATATTAAGAGTGGGTATCATTTCTGTAAGGGCAGATTGAAGATCCAGAGAAGAAAACATTGATACACTCACATTTTAAAGATTATTACATTGACATATAGTTGAGATTATCCTTTTTTGAGCTTGGACATTGATTCATCTTACTTGTTTATAAATTATTTTCTACTCAATTTGGTTTGTATTTCATTCCTTTATACAGTCAGTATTCGATATATTTTTACTTATCTTTCCGATTTATACTAATTTATACCACGTATCTTTAGAATCGCGTATAAATTCAACTCTACCCATTTTTTGGGTATATATATATATATATATATATATATATATATATATATATATATATATATATATATATATATATATATATATATAATGTAAACCTTGTTTGATTCTCCAAATAGTAATAAGTTTATTTTTTTAAATAGAGGGAGTATTTAAGCGGTACTATCAAAGGTTATGGTAGATTGGATGGGATCCCTCCATCCTTAATGACATTTACTTTTTTAACGGTCCTACGTGGTGCGAATCTGAATTAAACGGGCCTCCGATGTGATCATCAGACACGAATGGGAAACCAAACAAAAAGTTAGGCGGTTGTTGGATTACAATATATTGGATTAGTTAGTGTTTGATGGGAGTATTTATATGGGAAAATTATCATATATTTACTTGGAACACTTAAGATCAAAAGTCCGATAAGAAAATTGGTTAAGCAAATTGTTCATGTGCTCCCGTCACCTTCAAATTCTGAATTCGCCTATGATCGACCTCAAAACCTATTGTTACATAATCTAAAATGTGAACTACATCATAATCGTGCATTTGATGTGTCAGATATGTACAAAAATTAGGATTCGTAAAGTTATTATCATATGAATTCTCCAAAGAAAAAAGAATGAAAATTAAAAGGCTGAGATTTATCCATAGAAGACTTGTTTGTTATGTAGCTGGAATTCAGTGGGTTCCCATAGAATTGTCATGAGAATGTCCAAAGCCGCAAATGAAAGGGCAACGAATTCCTTATTTTGGCTTTTCATTCTCTTCTAACTTCTCTTCAAAATTCAGTTTATTTTAAGATAAACAGTTGTGGCTATATTTCTTTTTTGGCTCTTGAAAAGGACAATACTTTAACGAGTAACATTATAGGGGATTCGCTTTCATGAAAATGCTGCATTTGTACGTTTTCCAAATAAGGATGAACTATGAAAGAAAAATTGATATTATTAAAGTAAACTTTAATTTCGACAAAAATTGATATTATTAAAGTAAACTTTAATTTCGACATGTATTACTAATTAATGATTCATAAATTGATTTTTAAAAAGAGTCTATAAACGTCAAAATATAAGTATTCGACATTACGAAAGTCCTATTTATTGAATCCGATACAATTGAATCCCCTTTTAGAATTGAAAAACAAAATTTGCTCGTAATTACGAATATTTAGACAATAACGAAATTTACTTCTTTTTTTAATACAAAGAATAAAATAAAATATTAAAGAGACGTGCAAACTAAACAAAGTGACATTTAATGTAGTCTTAAGGAAATCGCACTTCTCTTAATGACTTAATTTGTTAGTTAATGATGAAAGAGAATTTGGATTTTCTATACATAAAGGAACTCTCTAGATTAAGAAAGAATTTCTTTGGTAATGAATTAGCATCCTTTTAAGTGAGTCGGAGGAGGCTTTGTATTGAATGAATGCGTCAAACCATCGACAAATAGATACTCACATGTTAAATAAAATTAGTAAGCCGTGTAATAGGCGATTATTGGCTTAATGGAGAGTATAGCTTAGGCCACTGTTTTTTTCATGGCACCAACCGCTTCTCAGGCAGGGGAGGAGTTCAGACTCCCGCTATCCATATCCCAGAGTAGATGGCCCATGGTTATCAGATGCCAGGAGTTCTACCAGTTTGGGTGGTTCGGCCTATTGTTGCCACACAGCACGGGGACAGGCCCCCTGATGTTAGCTGATGAGCTAAAGAGGTTGGACATGTTCACGTAGTTATTTTTTCCTCACTTTAGCGGTGCACCTTCAGAGGATGCCCATAATTTCTTGGACCGTTGCCAATCTGACTCAAGCGAGTGAGTGGAAGGCATGGCAAGATAGCGATTTCGACTCGCGAACGATCAGCAAATGAAGGACCGATCCTTTTGCGCCAATACTGTTGCGAGACTGGTATAAGATTCGCGCAATCTGGTGATACTTGAGTCAGCCCCTCGATCAAAGCCTTCCTACCTATGCGACACTCAATCAAGTCAATAAATACAACGGAAAAGAGCCAAAAATGCCCTTAAACTATTTGAAATAGCTCAAAAATGCTCTCTGTTTATTTTTGGTATTAAAAATATCCCTGTCGTCTATGTTGTGGACCACAAATACCCTTAAACCGTTAGTCTTGCCATTGAAGGTGACATGGCAGTCCAACTGGGTTAGATTTGCTTACATGGCCATCCACCTAAGCAATCCAGCATGGCAAAATTATTTTTTCGGAAAAAATATATTTTCGAAAATTTTTATTAAAATACAAAATCAACACTTATTCCGAAAAAAAGTAAAATATTTCCAGAAAAATTATTATTTCAAAAATTTTTATTAAATACAAAATCAACACTTATTCCGAAAAAAGTAAAAAATTCCCGAAAAAATTATTTATTTCGGAAATTTTTATTAAAATACAAAATCAACTTTTATTCCGAAAAAAGTAAAACAATTCCGGAAAAATTATTTATTTCGGAAATTTTTATTAAAATACAAAATCAACGCTCATTCCAAAAAAAGTAAAAAAAATTCCAGAAAAGTTGTTATGTTTTAAGATTTTCCCCACGCAAAATATTGAGAGCGTAGGTTTTAAAGCTTCTTGAGGTAGTACAAGTAGAAAACCTCCGGATGTAAAGAGCAAATGTTCTACTGGTGTTGACTGTAGTGCTTATTCCGAAAGTAAAAAAATCCGGAAAAATAACACCCAAATATTTATTTTTTCGGAATTTTTTTACTTTTTTCAGAATAAGTGTTGATTTTGTATTTTAATAAAAAATTCTGAAATAAATAATTTTTCTGGAAATTTTTTACTTCGGAATAAGTGTTGATTTTGTATTTTAATAAAAAAAATTCGAAATAAATAATTTTTCCGGATTTTTTTTACTTTTTCCAGAATAAGTGTTGATTTTTTATTTTAATAAAAATTTCCGAAATAAATAATTTTTCCGATTTTTTTTTACTTTTTTCGGAATAAGTGTTGATTTTGTATTTAATAAAAATTTCCGAAATAAATAATTTTTCTGAAAATTTTTTACTTTTTTCTGAATAAGTGTTGATTTTGTATTTTAATAAAAAAATTCGGAAAAATATTTTTTCCGAAAAAATAATTTTGTCATGCTGGATTGCTTATGTGGATGGCCATAAAGCAAATCTAACACAGTTGGACTGTCATGTCACCTTCAATGGCAAGACTAACGGTTTAAAGACATTTGTGGTCCAAAATATAGACAACAAGGATATTTTTGGTACCAAAAACAAATAGAGAGCATTTTTGAACTATTTCAAATAGTTTAAGGGCATTTTTGGTCCTTTTCGTAAATACAAATATATGCTTAAGGGAAAAGCATCTCAATTTTCAAAACAATATTGTATTTAAACCTAAGTTATATTATAAGTGGACCTATCATCTATGTCATCGTCTTTAACACTGTGAATTAGCATCAGCATTTTGACTTTTGTGTTTACTTTTTAGAGAATTAATCTTAGGTTCCATTTTAAAGAACAATGTGCATATTTGAAATTAGATAAGTCAATTTTGAAAAACAGTTTTATTTGAACAAGTCTCATTAAAGTTTGAGAATGAATATAATAAAACCGACCAAATAATTTTATATTTTCTGTTACATATTTTAAAATAAATATTAAAAAGAAAGAAAAGAAAAAAAAACAAAATACAAGTGGTCATGAGGCTATTTTGATTGGACCATGTTCAACTTAAAATTACTTTCCAAAGCCAACTTGGAAACATTATTGTTTCTCAAAACAGCCAATCAACGCATTTTCCTACAAATCCTCTCTCTCATTCCTACTTTTGCGTATATAAATAGTTGTACAAATTGCACTTTCAAATCTAGTGTCAGCTCAACTTTTTCCTAGTTGTTACAGAGGAAAAAAAAAAAGCTTTACATCTTTCTCAGAGAAAGTCAAGTTTCTGAATCTTGAAAAGCCAAAATTTGGAGCTTTTGAACACCAACGTGTAAACCCATAATTACTCCTTTTCGGACATTCATATCTCTTGAATCTTCTTGATTTTCTACTAGAAATGTCTGTATATTTCCTTATATAGAAAGTGTTGTGTTTTGTATATGTCTTTTTCTCTTTTTTGTGTCTGTGAGATGCCGACCTAAGATTTCAAGCTTATGGGTTTGTAATTCTAAGCATTTTAATTTATTAGGTTCTAAATTATTAAATTGTAAATAATCTATGAATTGTTCACAGACAAATAAAGAGTTTTAATCAAAGTTACTGGTTCGTCGAACCCGTGGGCAGAACACTGGCTCCGCCCCTGTGTGTGTGAGAGAACTCCATAATTCTCGAATCTGCAAATTCAGATCTGAATTTGCAACTTTCCTCTAAAAAGTTGAAAGTTTTCAAGATCTTTCATTTGTCACCAATCCATTACTTTTTACATTAAATATAGTTGTTATATTTTCTCCTTGTTTGGTTTCTCAATTTCAACCCAATTTCAAATCTGGTTTCTGATTCTGAGTTATCACTCATTCTCTTCTTCTTCTTTTTTTTTTTTAATAATTATGTGTTTACATATTGGTCTTATATTTATTCATGGCAAGTGTGCGATTTTGCACATTGCATGTATTATATGTATGTATGTATGTAGAAATAGCAAACTGCAACTAATTAATTGGATTTTCTGATTTCATTTATTTATGTTACATTTTGCTATGTAGGTTTTTGTGGGGATTTAAATAAAAGATGAAGAATTCTATATCAGAACAGAGTTTTTACATAGAAAGTGAGGAAGAGGATGATGAACAGGAGAAGCATGAGAATGAAGAAGAAGGGAATGAATCTGATTTTTCCAATTACTCGAATGAAAATGATGACGAAAATAATCGCCAGCAGAGCAAACCTAATTCCTTAACCTCTGCTTGGCCTCAGAGTTACAGGTATTTATATATATTCACCTTTTCATTGAATTGTTTGAATTTCATTAGAATTAACTTCATAAGCACATTGTTAGATTTCGGTTTAGTATGCGAGTTAATGTTGATGTAAGCCTGTGAATTAAGGTCCCAAATTGTAATAATTTTTGTAGGCAATCTATGGATATGTTCAGTAATGTACCATCTCCAAGTCTTAACTTTTTGGGAACGCCTTCATTATCTCGTCTAGGGAGCTCATTCTTGGGCTCGTCACTCATAAGGAGACACACTCCTGAGATATTGCCCTATCTTCAGAAGCCTCTGATACCGTCAGCAGAAGAAGAAAAAGTAGCTCACCGACGTAGTTCTCATGGTTTGCTGCCTCCCATACACCCCAGGAAGTCTTCTATGAAGAAAATTCCTGAACCCTCCAAGGATGCACATGGACTTACCATGTCTCGCCAAAGCTCCTACGGCCAAGCTGTGGTAAATGGTAAGTTCTCCAATATATACGTACTTTCATGTGGAAGTTTCGGTTTTCACTCAATCTTTCTAGGATCGGGTCTTATATTAGGGGTCTGGGAGTGGTATTACTTCTCAATCCAATTTATTCTGCCTTTTCCTTCTTTGGTTGGTTTCATACAGGCATGAATGTTCTCTGTGGGGTAGGAATCCTTTCTACTCCTTATGCTATGAAGGAAGGTGGATGGTCTGGACTTTCAATATTATTCATTTTTGGTGTGCTTTCTTTCTATACTGGCATTCTCCTGAGATCCTGCTTGGATAGCCAACCTGGGCTCGAAACGTACCCTGACATTGGTCAGGCTGCCTTTGGTACACCCGGACGTATTTTTATATCAGTAAGTTCCATTACTTTAACTTGTCTTTCATTCTGAAGGAACATTTCTGGTGGCAAGTTCTGACTGTATTCTGCATCTAGGTCGTTTGATAGATTTAGAGATGTTTCCACACCATTACGTTCCAGTAACTGTAGAAACTACTCTTTGAAGGGAAATATGATCTTCATTTGCTAAATAGCCGTGTAGTATTATTGACTAGAGTAGAAACATGTTGCTTATATAAATACTGAGATTAGATACTTCTATTGTATTATTTTGGCTAAATAACTTATGTCTTATATACGTTTAACATTTCTGGTTCCTCATACTGACTCTTTTTTATATTGTTGTATTTTTGTGGATGCAGATAATCTTATATGTGGAATTATACGTAAGTTCTTCTAACCTAAAAATTGGTCCTTTTTGTTTTTCCTAACAAACAG
The DNA here is from genome assembly GCF_000390325.3 of Nicotiana tomentosiformis. Taxonomy (NCBI): domain Eukaryota; kingdom Viridiplantae; phylum Streptophyta; class Magnoliopsida; order Solanales; family Solanaceae; genus Nicotiana; species Nicotiana tomentosiformis. The sequence continues at coordinate 11,336,475 of NC_090814.1, forward strand.
TATGAGTTACATTTTTAATATCTAAGTGTCTTGCCAACATCTTGATATATGCTTCATTTACAAATTATTTGGTATTTACGCTTTCTTATTCTAATCTTTTTATCCTTCACTCGCAGTTCTCTTGTATTGAATACATAATCTTGGAGGGCGATAACTTGTCTGCTATATTTCCAAATGCCCATTTAAGTCTGGGTAGCTTTGAGTTAGATGCTCGCCATCTTTTTGTTTTCATAGCAACCCTGGCTGTTCTTCCTACTGTTTGGCTGCGGGACCTCAGCGTCCTAAGTTATATCTCAGGTGAGTGACTAACTTCCTACAACAGGAGACAGCTTCATCACTGAACTGCCAAAATTATAAGCTGATACAATTGTTAGACAACGATACATGAAACAGTGATACCATAGTCCTACAAGAAAAATGCAGATATGTGGGTACTTGGTGTGCATGTATATAAATTTCTTGTACTCCTGAAAAAGAAGTTCACAGAATTCTTGGAAACCATTGTCGCTTAAGTTTTTACATGCTTTTTTTTTTTAAGTGTTAACCATGATTCTGAAATAAATGACTGTAATTTTCAGTTGGAGGAGTTGTTGCTTCTGTTTTGGTGGTTCTTTGCTTGTACTGGGCTGGCTTGGTGGATCATGTAGGCTTTGAAAGCAAAGGGACTGTCCTTAACCTATCTACTCTTCCTGTTGCTATTGGACTTTATGGATTTTGTTACTCTGGGCATGCGGTCTTTCCCAATATATATACATCCCTGGCTGATCGTAATCAATTTCCTGCAGTCCTCTTGACCTGGTAATTGTTTCACCAGATTCTTAGAAAATGATGCTGTGTATCCCTGGAGTTTGTTTTTATATCCTGTTTTTCCTTATAATTTTGCAAACTTTGGTTTAATTCGGATGCAGTTTTGGTATGGTGACTCTGTTGTATGGTGGAACAGCTGTGATGGGATACCTAATGTTTGGGGACTCAGCTGATTCCCAGTTTACTCTAAATTTGCCCAAAGGTTTAATAGCTTCTAAGGTTGCTGTGTGGACAACTGTAAGTAAAACTAACCTTCTGATCGAGTTTACTACTACCGTTTGAAGATGATGTAATTATAACTTGTCTCTCCTTCTTTTGCAGGTCGTTAATCCTTTCACAAAATATCCTTTACTGAATCCATGATGGTTACATTTATCACCATTTTGGTCCTCAGCAAGTATCTCATGCCTAGCTCTTGCATTAGTCTAAGTCATCAGCTAGAATTTAATTAAGGCGCTTCTTGTCAGAAGATTCTGTTCTTTGTATTCTGTCTGATTTAGCATGCAATTATTCTAACAGCCAGAATTTCTTGTGATTGAAAAAGGAAAGAAAAATTTCTTCCTTAATTTGAAACACATATGCTTTAACCTTGTCTCCTGTGGCAATGAGTTTGGAGGAATTGTTGCCGTCAAAGCACGCCAAATCTCACGTGTACCCAATCCTCATTAGAACTGCATTGGCATTCTCCACATTAGTGGTTGGTCTTTCTATTCCCTTTTTTGGTGAGTTTTCCTGCTATAACTCCACTATCGTTCTGAGCAATTTGCCTTTGATCCCATTAACCCCTCAGAACAGTAAATCGCTAATGCAACTAATCTACTGAGTGGTCCTGCTATAACTTATGGTTATTGCATGCTTCAGACGGTTTCATTTCCAACTAGATGTCTCCTTCTCTTTGTAGCATGACGTACATTAAGCATTAGTATTTGTCCTGCAGGTTTGGTGATGGCATTGATTGGATCTTTACTTACAATGCTAGTGGTGAGTCCTTCTATGCCTTATCTTAAGTTTGTTTTCTGTTGCTATTTATCAATCATAAATTTGTACTAATGGAAGCTCTAATTCCAGACTCTGATACTACCTTGTGTTTGCTTCCTGAGAATCTTGAAGGGAAAAACAAGTCGCCTTCAGGTATAGAGAAGTTTCGGCACTCACTTTTATCTGATTGCATCTGGATATATAATGAAGCCCATATCCCCTGCTCTTTTCTCGTTTTTAGTTGTTAGTCGCCCAAATGGATCAGAAGCCTCTTTGTGTTATAGTCCTTCAATTACTTTTTATGACAACTCGACTACCTAATTATACTTCATATTTAGCTTATTATTAAGATGTTTTATTGATCATCAGAATAATTAAACATCTTAGGCCAAAAACAAAGACATTGTGACAATGTGCACCGTACTGTAAGACGTCATGAGAAGTTGGGAATTTATTAGTATCTTAACTACTTAACCAGGCTGCTAGTAGTATTCAGTATTCACTTGTAATGGAACTTCTTCTCTTATCGTTTTCTATGCAGGTTTCAGTATGTGTCCTTATTATCACAGTAGGTACTATATCAGCAGTTATCGGATCCTATTCAGCTGTCTCCAATATCATCCAGAGTTTGAGCTGAATTTTGGTAATACTGACGATGGCACTAGATGATTTTGAGCTTAGACTACACTAGTTTCTAATTATAAGGACTACACAAGTTTCCATTTTCTTGGAAGAGAATACATAGTCCATTTTCGGGCTTGTGATTTTGATGGTGATTCTTTTTTTTTCTTTTTTTTTACATCTGCAGTCCATTGTTTTTAGAGAACAAATGCACTTCCATTTGATTGAAAGTTTTCTTTCCTAGACTTCCCAGATTATTATGTAGAGGGGATGTATCCAATTTTAGTTCAAAGTTATATTGGAAAACATATTTCTCCATTCAAAGCCTTTCTTTCATTTTGTTCTTACAATGCTAATTCAGTCTTGGAATCTTCTTCTGAATATGTTAGGAAGAGATATTCTGGTAGAAAGGGTTTTGAAACTCAGAATAGGATAGGTAATATGCAACTAAACCACAAGAATGGATGTTGCAGTGCAAACAACTTTAAGAGGCAGTCCAAGGCTTGGGTTGACAAAGTTGTTCACTTGCCTCCACCATATATGAATAAACAATGAATTTTAGGCCAGTCACTTGCCTCCACCATATATGAATAAACATGATTTCGCCGTGATTGAATTGGTGCAATAACCAACCCTGACTTTCTCTCGGATCCACAAAATTCAAAACAGAAAGTCAACATACCTTTTGATTTGGCTTCAATTATCTCCATCAACAAGGACAACGCCTCTCTACTTTACTCTAACTCTTTCAAGGGCTCTACTGTATACACCTCTCTACCTTACCCCAACCCTTTCAAGGGCAGTACCTCAGGGCTGGTTATTGCACCTGTGCGATCACAACGAGATCACAACGCAACATATAAGGTTATTGCACCAGCGCGAGCATAACAAGATAACTGACTTTCCAAACCATATATTGGTTTTAAAATTTTATTTAATATGTATAAATTACAAAAATTTAGAACCTCGTAACTTCATAGAGATAGAATCCATAACCTATGCTACAAACTTGGATCCGCCATTACTTCCAAGCCTTTGATGCAAAATCTGTAGCAGCAACCTCACAGAGAACACTGTCTGTAATGTTCATTAAATCGCACCCAAGTCCCTCTCTTTCATGTCTGTTGACGAGCACAAAACACGACACGAAATTGATGCTCGCTAGCGAAAGATAGCATAGTTTGATTATCGTCTCCACATGGATTGGATTTAAACAATGTTCTAAGTAATTTCTGGCTTAAATGCTATTCAGGATGATTAACATTTTGATTGGAATGATTATGAACTAAAATTAACAATTAAAACTAAAGCAATTAACAATTGATCACGAAAAAATAAGAGTTGAGCAACACAGAAATAATCAATGGGAGAAATAAGGGTCACGACAGGATAGGTGCAAGATAGCTATTCGGGATTTAAGTCTAGTTAAATTCACTTCTAATGTTCTAATGATTCTCATGAATTCACTCGACGATTAGTTCAATCCTATAGTCAAGACTCCTCTTTCGATTAAATCTTAACTCTACGAGGTAAACTAATATAAAGCACTGTGAAGGTATACAAGAACACGTTAATGGACTAGTCTTTAGGAAAACGTCTTTCGAATATTCTCCTAACTTGGTTTAGTCAACAATTCAAAAAGCTCTTTCGATTACTAAGAAGAATTGATAAATTAAACCAAACAAAATAATACAAAGATGATCACCAAAGTATTCCTCTTTCGATTAAATAATTCGGTGAATGAAATTGCAATCAATTCAAATCTCCATAAACAAATTCATGCAAAGAACTAGAGTTAAAATCTACAAATGTCAATTTAAATACCATATCCGTCAAATCCTAAAGTAAACTACTCCATAATCATAGAGAAAGTCATCACAAATAGAGTTAAAGAATAAGAAAACATGAATTCAATCCAAACTTGGGTGTTGAGTTGAGGAAATAATAATGAATCCTTGTGTCTTAGAGTCTCCAATGCGCTCCCAATCTTCCGTAGGTCAAAAAAAAAGTCCTCCCAAAATCGTATTTTTGATGTATTTATACTATGTAGAAGTGAGTTCGAACCGAACTGCCCTTTCCAAGCCGAAGTAGGAAAATACTCCGACGAAAGTGCACAAACGTGGCGTGCCACGCTAGTGGGGATCTTCAGAGAGCTTGTTCTGACAAAAATTGTTCAATTGTCGCGTCGCGCCTCACGACGCCCCATGCGGCGCGGTAGTACAAATTTCTCAGAGTAATTTTTTTTTACTTTAGTAAGTGCAAATCACCATCATTTAAGTGCAAACACGGGTAAAATACAGTAATTCGAGTGTAAAATAAGGCTAAAATACGAATTTCTAGCCTACCATCAACTGTCTTTTCTGACTCAATTTCCTCTCTTTCATGTCTATCTTTTGGTGTGAGTCCTAAATACAACATGCTAAATCAATTCTAAAAGATGTATCAAATTGGATTCGAACTCGCATCTCTTGAGAATAAAATATGGCTCTTCACCCCTGGCACCTTACACTCTCTCGTTACTTTGGGGAATCTGAAACCAAAGTGTTATTTTTTTGGACTGAAAGCACAAAAATATGAGGAAAAAATATGTGACCATTTTATGTATAGCGCATGGATTGAATACGCTATACCTTAATGATACATTTGTCCGTTAAGGTATAACGCATGCAATCCATGCGCTATACTTCTCAATTGATTGACCCACAATAATTGGTGGGTATAGCGCATAGCGTTATTGCGCTATACATATAGCGTGTTTAATTAATGTGCTATACCCTCTAATTATTGTACCCTCCGCATAACTTTTTTGCTTGTTTAAGGAGCTTCATCCTTTTTTCAAAAATCCATTCCGAAAAATTCAGTCTTCTGCATCCTTTTTATTTTCCTTTACTCATTCCGAAATATTTGTTTACTTAACTTTTTCTGCATTTTTTCATAATGTCTGAAGAGCGAAAAATTAGGATTTCATTATATTTGGGAGGGGGGTGAGGTTATCGTGGAGAATAACTCAGTACACTATAGTTATTCTCCACAGTGTATTGTTAAATTGCTACTTACATTGAAGTACGATAAATCGGTATCGTTGATATGTAAAAGAATAAGTGTGAAGAAACGTTCGATTAATATTTAATTAACCGGAAGATATCCATATTCTCTTACTCCGCAAAGGGTTGTTTGTTATGCTAAGTTTAACATCGAAGACGATAAAACTTTGAAAGATTTTTTGAGGACTCCGGATGAACACCGGAAACTTCTTGTGATAAAAATGCTGGAAATGTACGTTAAGTCTGAAGACGTTCGCAATATTGAGGTTCCGCAAAATAGGGATAACCCTTAATCATTGGGTGGTGTTTTTTATCTATCATATTCGTACTAACACTCATATATTCCAAAGGGGGTACCGGCCAGATATGAATTTTACAAGTTATGAACCAACCAACATTTGAAATATGCCCAATTTTGGTATTTTGGATCATAGTGGTCCATCCGGGAGTCATCAGCAACTCGATAATGTGCATCATGAGATATCAACAGATTATGAATTGTAAGTTCAGAGATAAAGTTAATATATAATGTTGGGATAAATTTGAGAAACTTATTATTTTGTTAGTTGTGCAGTGAAAACGAGCAACTTGAAGGTCATGTCCTTACTCAGTTGCCCGAAGACAATATATTTAATCAGGATCTAGCCGATGCAAAGAGTCAGGAATATGATAGTGATTATGACAACAGTGCTGATAAGTCTGGAGATGATACACCCTTCCCTGATGAGGGCGACGATGATAAGGAAACGCGCTTTGCTGATGAGAATGAAAATGAGCAGCCTGATTTGCCAAGGGAGCATGATGCCACCAATGAGCATGCTCCATATATGCAGACTCAACCTCCCATTAGACCCAGAGTGTACGAGTCCCATGTGCCCTTTCATACAAGGGTGATTCCCTACCTTGATCACTTGCCCAGTATGCCGGATGTGGATGCCCTCACAAGGAATCTTGATGACATTCAGACAGCAATGTAGGATGAATCTAGAACAACAGTGCTGTCAAAGAATATGTTTTTTGCTGATAAAGCGCGCCTTAGCAGGGCAGCATAAAAGAGTATCGTGAGATCGAGGTTCATGAGTCATCTCCGGAAGTATATAAGGTTATTTATCGTAGATAGTTTCAATGTTATAGATGGATGTTGCGTGCGAGAAAGTTGAAAAAAAATATGTGGATTGTGGGGAAATACATTGGCACCCACACTTGTGATATGGACACATTCAGTGGGAATCATTTTAACTTGAATGTTGACTTGATTTCTCTTATCTTGATTCCACACATTGAATCATCCATAAGGTATAAGAATAAAGAGTATATAACATTTGTCGACCAGGTATATGGTTGTATCATTACCAAAAGAAAGTCATTTCTCGGGCGTAAACGTGCGTTTGAGATTGTTTATGCTAACTGGGATAAGTCATTTGTCGTTCTACCCAGGTACATGGCTGCTTTGCAACAATTTAACCCGGGACTGTTGTTGAATGGAAGCTTGAGCATAGTTCGGGAATACCAGAATTCATATTTAGATGTGTGTTCTGGGAATTTAAACCAGACATTAATGGTTTTGTGCATTATTAGCCGGTAATCTCTTTAGACGACACTCATGTCTTTGGAAAGTATGATATTAAGATATTGATCGACGTTGCAGTAGATGCTAATTGAAGTATATTTTCCCTTGCATTTGCTATTTGTGCCAATGAAAGTCAAAAGACTTGGACATAATTTTTGAACCACTTGAAGGAGCACGTTGTCAGACATCGTTCGGGTATTTGTCTAATATCTGATCTGCATGGTGGGATTTTAAGTTATGTACATACTTTGGATGCATGGCAAGAACCGTATGCCTACCACCGTTATTGTGTTAGGGACTTGAAGGCCAACTTCCAGCGGGCTCATTCGAACAAGAGCTTACATGGTTTAATATGGATGGTTACAACAGATCATCAAGAGTGTAAATTCATAAGGCGAATGAAATTGATTAGGCAGGAAGACCCGGAAGCCTATCGTTGGTTGATGCGACATGAGCTTGATAAGTGAACTTTGCATAAGGATGGTGGTAGAATATGGGGAATTTTAACTACAAATGTGTCAGAGTCTTTCAACGTGTTGTTGAAGTCTGCTTGTGGATTGTCTGTCACTGCCATGGTGCGGATATTATTCAAGCAGATGGCAGAGAGGTTTGTTAAAAGATACTGGAGTGCATTGTCCTTGTTGGAAAGGGGTGTTCAATTTATGCCACAGTTGATGAAACGATTTGAGAAATATAGGAAGCGAGCATAGTGGCATACATTTTTGCAGTATTGCAACGAGCAAAATATTTTTGAAGTTTGCAATGGTCTGCATCAAAACCGCGATAATAATACCCATACCACCAATGGATCCAGAAGATTATGTTCATGTGAGAAATGGTCAATCTATCACGTGCCATGCTTACATGCCATGAAGTGATTTCAACATGCAAGTTTTGAGACGATGAGGTACGTTGATAAAGAATATAGTATTGTTGCATATGTAAACACCTATAGTGGCCACTTCTAATCAGTGGGTGCTGAGCATTATTGGCCGCCAGAACCATTTAAAATGGTGTGTAACAAGGATTATGTGCGTCACCGGCAAGTGCAAAAAAGAACGCGGATACGGAACCAAATGGATGTTGGTGATATCGTTTATGCATGTAAATGTGGTATATGTTCTCAAACAGGACGCAATCACCGTAATTATACTTCACTTGGTTTGGAAAGCGGTGGTAATTCAGTTCCCGGTGGTAGTTCATCCAATGTGCCCAATTTTCAAAGATAAACTTAGTGTTTTGTTGCAGTATTTTTGTTGTACTAATGTCTGTAATGGTGATGTTTAGAATATTTATGAAATAAAATTAAGTTTTCAATAGGCTTAAATCTAATTGACATTTAGCATTGAAGATTCAATACAACAATTATAAATAACTTCAACAAATAAATAACGATTTTCATTCTCCATTATTGTTACTATCTGGCACTATTTCATTATCATTGTCTTCATCTTCTTTGTCAACATCTTGTACCCATCCGTCCGGACTGAGGGTATCATATTCTAGGCCCCAGTTGACACACATTTCTCGTATTTTATCGATAATCAATAAGACCACTTGCTTGATTTCTACTACAATATCGGACTCCTACGTCTAACGTCTGCGGTAGAAACATAGGTAGTCCCTTCCACTCGACAACTGTTAGAAATACAGGATAATCAATGTCTCTATGCAATTTTTTATTTTCTAATAAATCCCAATACTTATCCTTCATTCCTTGCAGGTAGTTAAGATCATCCAGTGCATGATGAACGGCTAGTGCCTTTCATCTCTAAAATCTCCTTCTTTAAATGTCGAATCACTTCTGGTTCATCTTTGTGTGTGTTTATTTGGAATGTTACAGACAGTGATTATGGTACAACTAGCCCATGACAATGGCATAATACTTCATAATCACACCTTTTTTAGTAAAGGGGAACCCATTATAGTTTTTAACCCCAATTTCGCATACCATCAAGCTTTATAGAGTGTGCATCCCCCTCAATAATGTACCCTGAAACTTTGAGATCAGTGTGTATATTGATAGGCTTATTTTTCAAGGGACGTAGAACACCATACCACTTGTAATCCACCAAATCAGAATAGCAACCTAGCATGTATTTTTTAAGGTAGGGATCGATTGTGTTATGACGTGTTCCGTGTGAATCTGTTGAACTATCTTCACCTTTTTGCCTCTTCTTAAACCACTTATTAAATATTAGTGGCATTTCTAAAATGGATGTTTTAATGGTTCTTGAAATGGTTCTTGAATACTGGAATGTTAGTTCAACTTAAAAAGAACTAAACTACACGAACTTGTATGTTAAACGTAACACATCAACAATATGCGTTATGTGTATTGTCATGTCGACCTGAAAACGCTGTCGACCTGAAAAATTTGCACCGACTTGTACCATAAAGAATCATTAGCATGTTAAACATAGCACATCAACAATACGCATTATGTGTATTGTTATGTCGACCTAAAAATATTGTCGACCTGAAAAAGCTGCATCGACTTGTAACACAAAGAATCGTTAGCACGCGAAACATAGCGCATCAATAATATGTGTTATGTGTATTGTCATGTCGACCTGAAAAAGCTGCACCGACTTGTAAGAATCGTTAGCATGCGAAACATAGCGCATCAACAATATGCATTATGTGTATTGTCATGTTGACCTGAAAAAGATGCACCGACTTGTACCATAAAGAATCGTTAGCATGCAAAACATAACGCATCAACAATATGCGTTATGTAAGCTAAAATCACTCATAGATGCCTATAAAAACCCCGCGCATTTTGCATTATTATTTGTGACGTAACCAAACGAAGAAAACAACTTTCCATAAATTTTTCAAGTTCGAGCATTACGACATGTCTGGACTCAATGACGTACCAAGGTGTTACTATAGCACACGTGCGATTTTGAATCCATGTTAGTCAAATTGCAATCTAGGTCGCATACGTTGGATGTGTAAACAAATTGTAAGTTATTATTATTGAAAGTTATATTGGTTAATAGATTATTTATAACATGTTAATTAATAGTCTTTTGTTGTCATCCCTATTTGTAGGACGAAAATCAATGTGATTTTGAAGAATGGTATGATGAACCCATTAACCAAAAATACTACAAATCATGTTTGCTAAATATTTGGAATCTGACCGGTGAGTACGAACTTCGGATCTTGAAACTCCAAGAATAACTTGCGGCAGTGAAGGAGAAACCGAAAGAGGCAGAAGAAGAAAATAATCAGTTAGAAGAAAAATTTCAGTGGCTGAAGCATAGAATAATGTGCGATAATGATTAAACAAACACATGGATACATCAAGTGTAGTTTTTTATTTTTATGGTGTACGTGTCATGTATTATCTGTAATTTTAACGAATTTAAATTTATGTTAATCTGTCTTATTTTCTTGTATTCTAGTTTTAAACTAATAAATAACCCAAAAATTAAAACCACATGCATAAATTATGGAAAACATCAATAATTTTACTATTAGATATTTAATGTCATATATACAATTCAAAATACATATCAATGAGTCTCACATCTTGTATGCTTTAAAGCATTGGCTGGCCTGAGGCACATACCATCCTGTTCGGCTACGCTATCAGGATCATCCTCTTCACGTCGCCTCTTTATCGGAGGATGCGTTGTAGCATGATCGTCAGTAAGGCTGGCAAGCTCAGTAGAAGCGGTCGTTGGGCTATCAGTAACCTACAAAATAATAATTTATTTTAGTATATGAAATATAGAATACTAACGTACGTGTTAGCAAACAAATTTAATGGTCAAACCATGGTCTCAGCCGGCTCCTGAATAAGATCATCTGTCTCCGGCAAGCGAGTATAGCACAATGTGGCCTCTGTGACGGGTGATGACGAAATCTTTAAAACAATATAAACAATTTAGATATTACTGATTAATCTATAAGGTAAAAACAAATTGAAGTAGTAATAATACAAACAAACCTACGCCTGAGTAGCCACACAATGCTCTGTAGGAACTCCGAGGTGCACTGTAGTAGATGAAGGCTGTGACGTCTTGACCCGATGTGATGTCTCCCTATTTGTGCCTGAAATATCCTCAACAGCCGTCGATGATGAGCCATAACTCAGACATCGCCCACTATGCACCTCTCATATCGGTCGATCCTCAGCAACCCTCGATGGATCTGGATGACCAGGAAAATACTGATCCCAATCATACTACGTAATGGCGGTGCCCGCGATCAACACTGGAGCTGACGGGGTCAACTATGATGTCCCTAGTGACAGCTGAAGGTTGAATGATGGCATATTATGACGAGCATCATGTGGCTCAGGGTAGTCACCCGGCTGATCATCTCTAATATCCTCCACGGGTGCCTCAACGCCCCCTTGATGGGGACCTCGTCCTCGTTGACCACCACGACCACGTAGGCCACCTCTTCCTCTCTGGCCACGCCTGTCACGTCTACCACGTGCTAGGGCCACGTGTGGCCCATGATGGTACTCCTAAGGCGGAACATACGCAGCCTCGTAACCTAACCGCGCGCCCTCTCAAACACCTCTCAATGTGTCAGCAGCAAGATCAACAACCCGACGACCAAACCTGTGCACAACTGTCACTCTGTTACTTGCATGTTGTAGCATCTCCAGTCCCAACTGGTAGAACCGGTGTAAGCCAATAGCCTGCTTAGCATATACCATATTAATTAAGGAAGGATGTTAAGGTAATGTAACATGATAAGTAAGTATATCAAATAACATACCAGTGCTTCATGCCTCCCGGTGTATGGAACGTATCGACCACCAGTGCGATGAACCCATGTACTCATGCTCCCCGTCCAAATGGTCATGTGGAGGGTATGGCTGAATCAGGCCATATCTATGATCCCAATCCTCTATCTGGGCCTCCAGCCATGCCAAATATGTATGGTCGACCTTGCAGCCATCATCCCGCTCGTAATGTGTCATGTGCCAAATGGGCGAAATAAGTATAAGCTGGCGTCGACCAAACTGTCGAAGGACTCACTTGGTGGCATGTTGCTCGACTATATCGAGACATATAAGTGGGACTGAAGACATCCACATAGCTCGACCATGAGAGCAATAATCTGGCAATCCGGCAATGAGCTCATCATTGTATGGCCTCCATCTGAACTATTTATTAAACACAAGAATCGTGAGTAAACGTAAGACAGATCAAGCATTATCAAACAAACTTAGTCATATATGTACATGATCGTCTTCAAGTAAATCCAACAGATCCCTGTAATAAGGGAGATGATGTCGAGCCTCGACCTCACGGGTGCAGCCTCTCCTATCAACCCACCTCCTAGCAAGTGGTAGAAACGGTGGAGGTGATGCATATGGAGCTATAGATACGAGAGGTGGCTGGATCTGTAGGAACCGATCCTAGGCCCAAACCAAATATTGATTGTGGATGTAAAATTTTAGTCATTTTGTACTATCTCTGTTATAATCATGAAAATAATTGATAATGTTATCACCTGCAGCAGCAGAATAAAACCGGTGACGTCTCTCATGGTGCCCATGGACGACTGGCATATCTACCTATAAAGTTAGGCTAGAACAGCTCCACCCCATATGTAATTAGGTAACTCATCTAGGCGCTCCAGATGATGCAGAGATCGCAAGCTAATTAGGTTTCCCGAAGTGTTTGGGAACAGAATACGACCAAACATCATCAGCAGCAACAGCCTCATCTGCCGCTCGATAGCCTATTTCGGTGAGTCGTCAGTAATCTCTGCGTGCAGCGCCACCAGGTGCTACCTAACGAGCGACAACTACAATCGACTGGCACCACTCAAAGCAGTCGGCTCCACAGGCTGGAAACCGGTGAGCCTCTGCAACATATGTAGATAGTCCTCTCTCGTACACTTTGTAAGAGCCTGCAAGTAGCTGACATCCATACCATCAACGGGCAACCCGAATAGAACCTCCACGTCCTCTAGCGTGTTGGTAGCTTCGCCGATAGGTAGATGAAATATGTGCGTCTTCGATCGCCACTACTCTATCATAGCCGTGATCAGGGGCCAGTCGAACTGCAACCGGACGATCTCTATAATCCAATAAAACCTCGTCCGCTCAAGGCGTTTAACTATACGAGGATGAAGTGGGTGGTCCCTAATGAACTCCCAAAGATCGTCTATATGTCTGGGGTGGAAGGTATGGGACAGCAACTGTCCATCCCAGATGTGAGAAGACCTATGGCCACCCTGGAGTAACAGTAGCTCTCGAACAGCAAGTCCAGGATGCACAGGGGGAAGCTCAATGACGATATTTGTAAATTGAACAATATTAATTAAAGTATTTTTTTCTTTAATTGTTTAACATCTTTAATATATTGCGATATTTTTTATATTAATATTTAATCGATAAATTTTCTATATTATTACTTAGTTTGATAAATTTTCTATATTAATATTTTATGTGTTAGTTTCTTGTATTTTTTGACTAAAATTCGGCAGGGTTTTGTTTGAACTGTCATCTTTTTTTCAGATATTTTGGGGTTATAAGAAAATTAAATATTTAATTTTCATAACTAACCAAGATATATTTAATAATTATTCATATAAAAAATACTTAGGTTGATAAATTTTCTATATTAATATTTTATATGTTAGTTTCTTACATTTTTTGACTAAAATTCAGCATGGTTTTGTTTGAACTGTCATCTTTTTTTAGATATTTTTGGGTTATAAGAAAATTAAATATTTAATTTTCATAAATAATCAAGATTTATTTAATAATTATTCATATAAAAATACTTAGGTTGATAAATTTTCTATATTAATATTTTATATGTTAGTTTCTTACATTTTTTGACTAAAATTCGGCATGGGTTTTGTTTGAACTGACATCTTTTTTTTAGATATTTTTGGCTTATAAGAATTAAATATTTAATTTTCTTAACTAATCAAGATATATTTAATAATTATTCATATAAAAAATATTACAAACTTAATACTAACTAATATTTAATTTATTTCATTTGTAACGATTTGTTTGTTAACTTTTATATTTTACCCAAAAATCCAGCAGCGTCTCTTTTGTACTGTCAACTAATTATTTTATGATTCATATCTAATATTTGATTGTTATTTAGTAATACATTTAATAAACACTTAATAATCGATTAACATTTGATCCATAATTGAGTACTCTAACCGGGTTAGTTAATGAGGGCACGTAGTTTTTATTCTAGACTAAAGAATCCTAAAGAGCACTAAAGTCACACTGCTCTAAATGGCCATAAACAACATCTACTAACATAAACTAAAATTTATTTACTAGGCTAAATGGCACTACATAACAATAAAAGGCACAACATAACACTAAAGGGTAATAAACAACAATAAAGTCACATATTATTATATGTACAACACTAAAGTCACATGTAACACTAATTATTTAACAAAAGAACAATATACAATTTTCATAATTTTTTGCACATAAATAAACTAATCAGATAAAAAAAAAATAGCTTTATCAAAAAACGATCACAAAAAGCATACAACACAACAAAAACAACTAATTAGTAAATTATATACATGAGTTTTACTATAAAAGTGATTCGGAATACCTAGTTTTAGAGTTTTTTGAATTGAGAAAAATTGAAGATTTGACCACCGAAACGAGCAATAAAAGAGATCAACTACACGATAACGCCTTGGATCGGGTGTTAGCTCGCTAAAATAATGAGAGGACACGATTTTTGGGGGACAGGTAGGCTCCAATAGAGCTTTTAAGCTTTAAAAATGGTGGGTGGGGTGGGGGGGGGGAACCTTTTTTTGGTTTCTGTCGCGGCGAAGAAGACTGGACGCTTTTTAATATAGGTATGGCGCATATATGGGATGCGTTATACCTATCTATCTTTTCTACTTCAGGTATAGCGTATCCCGTATATGCGCTATAGTTGTAGTTTGACTGACATTTGAAAATCAGGTATAGCGCATGGACTGCATGCGCTATAGCGCATGGACTGCATGCGCTATACCCTTAACGGACAAACGTGTCGTTAAGGTATAGCGCATGCAATCCATGCGCTATACATAAAATGGTCATCAATTATTTTTCACTTATTTTTGTGCTTTGAGTTCAAAAAAATTACACTTTGATTTCGGACTCTGCTTTAGGTGGCACAATTAGTATTTAGTTTATTTTTTATACAATATGCACAGAGTTTCAACTGATAGGTCCGGGTGGCTTAACACCCGAATCTTCTACATAGATCCCTCCACGTTGACTACATTCTATATATGTATTGTAATTCTTTATTGAATTTAATATTGGGTCTATCATGTTCAAAACTTGGAGGTATGGTCCACACCATCCTCTCAACTCAAAGCATTTGCATTCTCTCTCGGATTTTAACTTGGGAAACTATCAGCTATATCAATTTATAAGTAGCTTATTATAAAAATTGACTAATTTATAAAATATTACTAATATTAGCCAACTAGCTATTTGTAGCTAAAAAAAGGTCAAGTTTTTACTTTTCTTTGAGTGGGTGTTATTAGAATAGATTTGGTACATCTTAAGGAGCTTGAATCTCAGTTTTGTAATGATTTGGTGGAGGTTTGAGGTGGTTTGAATTGAAAATTCAAAGTAGAAGATGAAAAAAAAAATAATATGTGTATCACACTGTGTATCACATATATATCATATTTGTATCAAATATGTATCACGTGCATATCCATGTATACCTGTGCGTGAGATACACGTGTGATACATGTGTAGCAGAAGAATTTTTGAACTCGATTTTAACTATGAATTTTGATACCAAATCAGTCCAAATCACCTCTTATCTTCCTCAAATTTTGTACATTGACTCATCTATATGTTTTCAGTAAATTTCAACCATACCCATTGAAAAATATCCTTTTTTGCTTTGATTTTTGGAATCTTGTATATATATATATATATATATATATATATATATTATTATTATTATTATTTATTTATTTTGTACTTCATCACCTTATTTGCTACCTCATCCATAAAATTTTCTTTCCGTCTTGCATCTAATGTTGCTAATCACGCTTTAAAATATGGAAGGAGATCTATGCGTGTGATTTTTGAAAAGAAAGAACCTTATTTATTTGAGTTTTTAATTTTTATATGTGTTTGAATAATTTTAGTAAATTTAATTAATGGCTAGATGTTGGTAAGTTGGGACTTATTTGGGAATGTAAGATCCCTTTTAACTTTCGCACTTCGTGTATTTGGATTTCACAATCAATAGTTAATCTAGTCAGACTATTTTTAACTTTTGTGTAAATATTAGATTAATGAGGTTAGGATTTACACTTTTAAACGTCGCTGAAGAAAGTATAGGGATCTCTCAAGTTATTACGTCAATATCAAGAATAAAAAAGTTGCCTAATCTTTTCCTTTTTAAAAAAAATTCTTTCTTCTTTTTAGTGAAAACAATAAGGGGTCGTTTGGTTTGAACACAAATTATGTTAGGATTAGTTATGCCTGGATTAATTATGTTGGAATTAGTTATCTTGGTATTATTTTTTATAACTATTTGGTATGTTATATTAATTCTGAGAGTGTCAAATTTACTACTTTATCTTGAGATAACTTATCATGTGAATACCATTCCACCCTCTAACAAATATAAGTTATCTTATGTTATGAACATGCCCTTTACCAATTATACTATTGGGCTGGTATTTGGGCTTGTTAAAATGACGAAATACCAATATATAACATGGGATCCGGGTTGAGAAAATCTATTAAAATATTAGAGTGCTGAAGGAAATATAGAAAATATAAATAGCAGGAGTGTGTAGTTATTAGGCTAAGCTACAACTTAGTCTTTTCTTTTCATTAGTTATGTCGTGGACTGCTTTCCATCATCGACCCATGACCCCTTGGACGCGTCCCGGCAAGCCTCCCAACGCCTAGCGCCACGGTCGGCCCCGTGGTCTCAGCAGCGCCAAGTGACAAGCGCGCATGCACCTCTGTCGCCCCACCGATAATCAGTGCCAGCGCCCAGCGGCTAGCGAATGCCATCAGTGCCGCGCGCACCGACAATGCCGCGCACACAAACCATCATGTTGCCAATAGCGCCGCACGCACAGACAGTGCCCCGCGCGCAGATCCAATGCCAAGCACTAGCACCCAGCCACTGGCAGATCCAAATAGTGTCGCGCGCGCCAACAGCAATGCGCGCGCAAACCCTGATGCTCAAGACAAAGTTGCTGCCATCGGACTTGCTTCCACCTTGTAGAAGACTAAGTCCTTTTCATTGTAATTATAGAGTAGTTTTTACTTCATTCATTTTCAGTGTGCTTCTACAGCTTTCTTAGGTCAACTTATGTAACTTTGGTTTTTTTTTAAGCATTATTAAGGGGGACCAAAGCATTCAAACATTCAAGCATTCAAATAATTCTCTGTACCGGTGTCTTCCTCCCACCCCCCCTCCCCCCCGACACCGCATAGCATCTTGTAATAGCTTTTATCATCATCAATACAATTATCAGCTTTTATCATCAATTGCTCATTTTTCGCTGCTCAATTACTCACGACATTGGTTTTCCCGTACGGCACTAACAATCTAGTCTAGCGTACGGAGGGGACCTCGGTTGGCGCATAGCAACCGCACTGACATCGGTTGCTTAGCCTTACATCGCCCTTTCAAGGAACTTCAGGAAGGCGCCGCGTAATAGTTGGTATCAAAGCCTAGGCTCGACATCGGACGAGGGAACTCATTACCATCATCATTACCATTTCTGACCATGGTGAATTAGGGAGATCGCATCACGACCCTAGAACAGACGGTTGACACATTACGGTCCATCGTGGATACGTTGCCTGATCTAAAAGCCAACCTAGTCAAAGGTTGGACGACCTGGACCGCAGAATGCGGCAGGCAGAAATTGACATAGCAAACATCAGTCACGACTTTGAGGAAGATCGGCAAACGGCTGCCATCGAGGCAACCAAAATTCATGGCAAATTCGAGGACCTCCAACAGGAGCATGCCGAGGATTTAGCCCATCGGGAACTAGAGGCAGACAGATTGACCGTCATGCAGCAAACCATAGACAACTAGACAGGCCAGCTCAATGTTGTCAATGCTGCCCTTCAAAGCCTACTCAAAGGAGGTGAAAACCACATCAGGGGTGCCATGAACATTGCCCCCATGCCACAAAAGCAGAAATTTCCGGAGCCCAAGCCATACAACGGGGCCCGGGATGCTAAAGAATTGGAAAACTTCATATTCAATATCGAACAATACTTCGATGTTGTGGGACAGTTGGAAGAATCTAAAAAGGTAGCAACTGCTACCATGCATCTTCAGGGTGATGCAAAACTCTGGTGGCGAGTCAAATACGAAGCCATCAGGGCCGGTGAAGATACTCTCCAGACATGGGCAGAAGTGAAGGCCGCCATACGCCTGCAGTTCTTCCCCGAAAATATGGAATACAATGCACGGAGAAAGTTGCGTGAACTCTGCCACACCAAGTCGATGCGGGACTATGTGCGTGAATTCTCTGCACTCATGCTAAACATACGGGATATGGGGGGACAAAGACAAACTGTTCGCATTCATAGAAGGTTTGAAACCTCATGCTCGTATGGAGCTGCAAAGACAACGGGTAGATACCCTGCCTAAGGCCATTCAAGGTGCAGAGTGCCTTGGGGATTATCAGTTGGAAACTCAGAAGGATAGGCCACAGCCGCCTGTCCGAGGGGGATACAACAGGAGCCAACCTAGCAATGGTAGTCCCAACAGAAACGGAGGAGATCGAGGTGCATCCAAATCCAAGGCTCCTTACTCAAGTAGTACTAGTGCTGCATTAGTCAACAACAATTAGGGGAGAAAGCCCCCTTCAGAATGTTGTCATTGCGGCGGGGAACATTGGAACAATCAATGTCCCAATACACAGATCAATGCTCAACAGATTGTTGAAAATGAGTCAGATACCGACGACTCAGACGGCCCCGAACAACTAGGTGCCTTCAACGCATTTGTTGGCTCCATTCATGATACCTTGGCGGGAACCGGTGCCGGTAACCCCAAGAAGAACGCATGCCCAATCGTCAAGAAAGGGAAAGGAAAGGCGGACGAAAGGCCTCCCACAAAACAAAAGAGGACGTTAATGTTCGTTGACATGAAAGTAAATGGCAGACCTATTCGGGCATTGATAGACACGGGTTCTAGCCACAACTACCTGGCCTCAACTCAGGTGAAACGCCTCGGTCTAGCAGTGCAAAAATGCAAGGGTCGTGTCAAGGCTATCAACTCTCCATCTCAGCAAGTGAGGAATAGCCAAAGAAGTGCCAATGAAGCTTGGCCCATACAAGGGAATATTCGACCTACACATAGCTATCATCGATGACTTCGAACTGATAGTGAGATTGGAATTCCTCAGGCAGACCAACACCATCCCGGTACCATATGCAAACATGCTCCTAATGATGCCCGCACCATACCGTGCATACCCATGAAGATGGCTGCTGGAAACATCACGACCATGCAGTTAAAGGAGGGAACCAACATACTTGAACCTACGGTTCCAGCTGCCCTCAACATCATCAAACAAACATCAGATCATCGGCGTCCAACAGCTCATGGCGCCCCTCATTGTGTGAAGACTTGTCAAGCATTCCAAAAGGACAAGTTGGATCACTCAGCACAAGCGGGATTCTTGGAGCCGCTACCTGTCCCACAGAGACCTTGGGAAAGCATTTCCCTGAATTTCATCACAGGATTACCCAAGGTCGGAAATCATGCAACCATCATGGTGGTAGTAGACCAATTTTCCAAGTATGCTACCTTTATCGCAGCCCCACAGAACATATCGACAGAAGATACAGCTCGAATCTTCTTTTCTCATATTGTCAAATATTGGGGTATGCCGAGCAACATCATTAGTGACTGCGACCCACGCTTCACTAGCAAATTTTGGACCCAACTCTTCAGTTGCCTCGGATCCAAATTGAGTTACAACTCAAACCATCATCAGCAGCAAACATATGATTAAACAGACCGGTTCAATGACATGCTGGAGGAATATCTCCGCCAATTTGTAGCCGGGTCACAAACACATTAGGTGAAGCTTTTTGATGCTGCTCAGCTGTGTTTCAATTCACAAAAGTGTGCCCATACAAACAAAAGTGCTTTTGAAATTGTTACCGGACAGCAACCACTACTCCCACTAAATGTGAATGAACCAAACGTGCCATCATCTCATCGAGCTGCCAGTTTCTCTACAGAATGGGAGCAAACTTTGAAGATAGTGCGGAGCTATCTTGTCAAAGCCCAAGAGAGGGCAACGAGGTATGCCGAACAAAACCTTTACTTTGCCCAACATCAAGCAGGGGACAAAGTGATGGTAAAAACCCCGAAGCGGAACTTGTTTGCAAAGAGGACCCAAGATCCTCACCTATTGCAAAAATACATCGGACCATTTTCCATTGAAAGGCGCATCGGTAAATCCACATACCAGCTGAACACACCAGGCTAGTGGAAAATCCATCCAGTCTTCCATGTCAGCCGCCTCAGGCCATTTCAGAAATACATGGAAGATCATTCAGATAGCCACCTCACTACACCGAGGGGAACAGACCTCCCAGCCAACAAGAGCTTGACCAATCATCATCATCCGGCAGGTAAGGCTCCGAGGACGTCGCCAACTCAGGTGGGGGAGAATGTCATGGGCTGCTTTCCATTATCGACCCATGACCCCTTGGACGCGCCCCGTGGATCCCGGCAAGCCTCCCAATGCTAGCGCCACAGTCGGCCCCGTGGTCTCGGCAGTGCCAAGTGACAAGCGCGCAAGCACCTCTGTCGCCCCACCAATAATCAGTGTCAGCGCCTAGCGGCTGGCGAATGCCATCAGTGCCGCGCGCGCCGACAATGCCGCGCACACAAACCATCATGTTGACAATAGCGCCGCACGCACAGACAGTTCCCCGCACGCAGATCCTATGCCAAGCACCAGTGCCCAGCCGCTGGGAGATCCAAATAGTGTCGCGCGCGCTAATAGCAATGCGCGCGCAGACCCTGATGCTCAAGACAAAGTTGTTGCCATCGGACTTGCTTCCACCTTGTAGAAGACTAAGTCCTTTTCATTGTAATTATAGAGTAGTGTTTACTTCATTCATTTTCAGTGTGCTTCTACATCTTTCTTAGGTCAACTCATGTAACTTTGGTTTATTTTTTTAAGCATTATTAAGGGGGACCAAAGCATTCAAACATTCAAGCATTCAAACAATTCTCTGTACTGGTGTCTCTCCCCCCCGACACCGCATTGCATAGCATCTTATAATAGCTTTCATTATCATCAATATAATCATCAGATTTCATCATCAATTGCTCATTTTCCGCTGCTCAATTGCTCACGATATTGGTTTTCCCGTACGGCACTGACAATCTAGTCTAGCGTACGGAGGGGACCTCAATTGGCGCATAGCAACCGCACTGACATCGGTTGCTTAGCTTTACGTCGCCCTTTCAAGGAATTTCAGGAAGGCGCCGCGTAACAGTTAGTATCAAACCCTAGGCTCGACATCGGACAAGGGAACTCATGGCCATCATCATCACCATTTCTGACCATGGTGAATTACGGGGATCGCATCACGACCCTAGAACAGACGGTTGACGCATTACGGTCCATCGTGGATACGTTGCCTGATCTAAAATCCATCCTAGTGCAAAGGTTGGACGACCTGGACCGCAGAATGCGGCAGGCAGAAATTGACATAGCAAACATCAGTCACGACTCTGAGGAAGACCGGCAAACGGCTGCCGTCGAGGCAACCAAAATTCATGGAAAATTCGAGGACCTCCAACAGGAGCGTGCCGAGGATTTAGCCCATCGGGAACCAGAGGCAAACAGACTTACCGTCATGCAGCAAAGCATTGACAACTTGACAGGCCAGCTCAATGTTGTCAATGTTGCCCTTCAAAGTCTGCTCAAAGGAGGCGAAAACCACATCAGGGGTGCCATGAACATTGCCCCATGCCACAAAAGCTGAAAATTTCGGAGCCCAAGCCATACAACGGAGCTCGGGATGCTAAAGAAGTGGAAAACTTCATCTTCGACATCAAACAATACTTCGATGTCGTGGGACAGTTGAAAAAAATCCAAAAAGGTAGCAACTGCTGCCACGTATCTTCTGGGTGATGCAAAACTCTGGTGGCGAGTCAAATACGAAGCCATCAGGGCCGGTGAAGATACTCTCCAGACATGGGCAGAAGTGAAGGCCGCCATACGCCTGCAGTTCTTCCCCGAAAACATGGAATACAATGCATGGAGAAAGTTGCGTGAACTCCGCCACTCCAGGTCGGTGCGGGACTACGTGCGTGAATTCTCTGCACTCATGCTAAACATACGGGATATGGGGGACAAAGACAAACTGTTTGTATTCATAGAAGGTTTGAAACCTATTGCTCATATGGAGCTGCAAAGACAACGGGTAGATACCCTGCCCAAGGCCATTCAAGCTGCAGAGTGCCTTGGGGATTATCAGTTGGAAACTCAGAAGGATAGGCCCCAGCCGCCTGTCCGAGGGGGATACAACGGGAGCCAACCTAGCAATAGTGGTCCCAACAGAAACGGAGGAGATCGAGGTGCATCCAAATCCAAGGCTCCTTACTCAAGCAGTACCAGTGCTGCATTAGTCAACAACAATCAGGGGAGAAAACCCCCTTCAGAATGTTGTCATTGCGGCGGGGAACATTGGAACAATCAATGTCCCAATACACAGATCAATGCTCAACAGATTGTTGAAAATGAGTCAGATACCGACGACTCAGACGGCCCCGAACAACTAGGTGCCTTCAACGCATTTGTTGGCTCCATTCATGATACCTTGGCGGGAATCGGTGCCGGTAACCCCAAGAAGAACGCATGCCCAATCGTTAAGAAAGGGAAAGGAAAGGCAGACGAAAGGCCTCTCACAAAACAAAAGAGGACCTTAATGTTCGTTGACATGAAAGTAAACGGCAGACATATTCGGGCATTGATAGACACGGGTGCTAGTCACAACTACCTGGCCTCAACTCAGGTGCAACGCCTCGGTCTAGCAGTGCAAAAATGCAAGGGTCATGTCAAGGCTATCAACTCTCCATCTCAGCAAGTGAGGAATAGCCAAAGAAGTAACAATGAAGCTTGGCCCATACAAGGGAATATTCGACCTACACATAGCTATCATCGATGACTTCGAACTGATAGTGGGATTGGAATTCCTCAGGCAGACCAATACCATCCCGGTACCATGTGCAAATATGCTCCTAATGATGGGAGACAACGGGGCCAAACCCCGCACCATACCGTGCATACCCATGAAGATGGCCGCTGTAAACATCACGGCCATGCAGTTAAAGGAGGGAACCAACAGACTTGAACCTACGGTTCCAGCTGCCCTCAGCATCATCAAACAAACATCAGATCATCGGCGTCCAACAGCTCATGGCGCCCCTCATTGTGTGAAGACTTGTCAAGCATTCCAAAAGGACAAGTCGGATCACTCAGCACAAGCGGGATTCTTGGAGCCGCTACCTGTCCCACAGAGACCTTGGGAAAGCATTTCCCTGAATTTCATCACAAGATTACCCAAGGTCGGAAATCATGCAACCATCATGGTGGTAGTAGACCAATTTTCCAAGTATGCTACCTTCATCGCAGCCCCACAGAACATATCGGCAGAAGATACAACTCGACTCTTCTTTTCTCATGTTGTCAAACATTGGGGTATGCCAAGCAACATCATTAGTGACTGCGACCCACGCTTCACTAGCAAATTTTGGACCCAACTTTTCAGTTGCCTCGGATCCAAATTGAGTTACAACTCAAACTATCATCAGCAACAAACATATGATCAAACAGACCGGTTCAATGACATGCTGGAGGAATATCTCCGCCAATTTACAGCCGGGTCACAAACACATTGGGTGAAGCTTTTTGATGCTGCTCAGCTGTGTTTCAATTCACAAAAGTGCGCCCATACAAACAAAAACGCTTTTGAAATTGTTACCGGACAGCAACCGCTACTCCTACAAAATGTGAATGCACCAAACGTGCCATCATCTCATCGAGTTGCCAGTTTCTCAACAGAATGGGAGCAAACATTGAAGATAGTGTAGAGCTATCTTGTCAAAGCCCAAGAGAGGGCAACGAGGTATGCCGAACAAAACCTTTGCTTTGCCCAACATCAAGCAGGGGACAAAGTGATGGTGAGAACCCCGAAGCGGAACTTGTTTGCAAAGAGGACCCAAGATCCTCGCCTATTGCAAAAATACATCAGACCATTTTCCATTGAAAGGCGCATTGGGAAATCCACATACCAGCTGAACACACTAGCCTGGTGGAAAATCCATCCAGTCTTCCATGTCAGCCGCCTCAGGCCATTTCAGAAATACATGGAAGATCATTCAGATAGCCACCTCACTACACCGAGGGGAACAGACCTCCCAGCCAACAAGAGCCTGACCAATCATCATCATCCGGCAGGTAAGGCTTCGAGGACGTCGCCAACTCAGGTGGGGGAGAATGTCATGGGTTGCTTTCCATCATCGACCCATGACCCCTTGGACGCGCCCCATGGCGTCCCGGCAAGCCTCCCAATGCCTAGCACCACGGTCAGCCCCGTGGTCTTGGCAGCGCCAAGTGACAAGCGCGCATGCGCCTCTGTCGCCCCACCGATAATCAGTGCCAGCGCCCAGCGGCTGGTGAATGCCATCAGTGTCGCGCGCACCAACAATGCCGCGCACACAAACCATCATGTTGCCAATAGCGCCGCACGCACAGATAGTGCCCGCGCGCAGATCCAATGCCAAGCACCCGCACCCAGCCGATGGCATATCCAAATAGTGTCGCGCGCGCCAACAGCAATGCGCGCGCAGACCCTGATCCTCAAGACAAAGTTGCTGCCATCGGACTTGCTTCCACCTTGTAGAAGACTAAGTCCTTTCAATTGTAATTATAGAGTAGTTTTTACTTCATTCATTTTCAGTGTACTTCTACAGCTTTCTTAGGTCAACTCATGTAACTTTGGTTTATTTTTTTAAGCATTATTAAGGGGGACCAAAGCATTCAAGCATTCAAACAATTCTCTGTACTGGTCTTTCCTCCCCCCCCCCCCCCCGACACCGCATAGCATCTTGTAATAGCTTTCATCATCCTCAATACAATCATCAGCTTTCATCATCAATTGCTCATTTTCCGCTGCTCAATTGCTCACGACATTGGTTTTCCCGTACGGCACTGACAATCTAGTCTAGCGTACGGAGGGGACCTCAGTTGGCGCATAGCAACCGCACTGACATCGGTTGCTTAGCCTTACGTCGCCCTTCCAAGAAACTTCAGGAAGGCGTCGCGTAACAGTTATTTTATAATAGCAATCCCGAACCTCCCTTTTCTTATTTTCCATTTTTTATTCCATGAATCAGTTGTAATTCCTTAGTTTGGTTTAATATTAGATTATTGTTACATTTAGTAAATATGGATCAATTACATTGGTGCTCTCGTTGTTCTTAATCCATGCCTCTCTACCCTTCTTCCATGCCCAATGCTCAGTTCAACAACCTCTTCGAATCGGTGAGGGCGCTGCAAGAATTGGTGACAGTGATGCAAGAAAGTAATTCTCGTATGAGCTCTTCCATTTGCCGTATGCAATCACTGGTGCAGGAGGAACTGCAATTGGACTCCACGGCTTTAGACGATGCAAAAATAGAGGAGGTCTCTGTGGAAGATACAAGGGGCGGTGCTAGGATAGTCGGTGTCGGCGACAGTGATTCTGATTTGATCGCTGAAAACTCAGGCTTGCTGGATAATTCCAAGGTACCTCCTGAGATGTTAGAAAATCCCGTAGCAGATTAGCTTCTGGGGTACTCTGCAAGTCCTGGACGCCAGGTGTTCGACATAATGTCCAACAGAAGCTACTGCTCCAAGTTGTGGGAAGTTGTTTATAAGGAGAATGGAATTGATTCCACCAGCCGATTCAATGGTGATTATGCTCTCCAACTTGAGAGAATAACTCTCCATTCCTATGACATCAGGGGTGTTAATGAGGTACAAGATGAACTGAAAGGAATTGTCCACTACCTACGAGACCCCAAGCTTTGCACTCGTCTTAGTGGTCTGCTTGGAAATGTAGTGTTATTTGTTGATTTCCTTGAAACTTGCAATAATATGTTGGCTAGAACCATGCTATTTCATTTTCCATTTGATCTAGGTTCAGATTATGGTCACCCACGAAACGTCGCCAAGATGTTTGACGACATGCCTCACTGCCTCTCCATGGTATTTGCTGCTCAACAAACCACCCGCACGTCCGGAAAATTAGTCTGATTTGGACGATAATCACTCACCCCATATGTTCAATGAAATGTCCCATAGCTGCTACTCCAAGGTCATCACTGATGTGCAGTCGAATTCGCAAATCATGGCCCCTGCGATAGCAACTGATTTTGATGTGGGTAAATTAGAGATACTGATTTCTAATGTCGCTCAGGTGTTTGATGAAAGCTCCAGCTCTACTCCTAATATCGAATATGATTCAGAAGATGGAGCCTCAACAAATTTGAACCAGGTGCTTGCTAAAATTACTGAACGAGATATGCGCAGCGAGTTCAATCTAATTACCACCTCACCTTTCGTACAACAATGTGATAAGAGATCAGAATGCAAAAACGAGACCACTGCACTAAAGTGGTTTGATGATATGTCGGGCAGGTATATATATGCATATTCTTTTGATCTTGGCTCAACTAGGTGCATTGAATCTGGGGGTGACATCTTAATTATGGCTGGAATCATATTGATGCACAAGATTAAATGGTTACAATGTCTGTTTGATCCTGGTGTATATGTTGCGCATGATGTTCGATGGGGTGGAAGTTCTCTTAGGCATGTAGACTCCACATTTGGTGCAATTGACGACTTCATTATAGATACCACAAAGCTTTCATTTAAAAGTCCAAATCTGAGAGAACTCTTTAAAGAGCCACTGAAGCACAACATAATGAAAGAGTATATTCGAGTCAATGGGTGGCTTGTGATATATGTCTCCTCATGTGCCTATTGATATATCCAAACTCATCAAGCAATGACCTCTTTCACTTAATTGCAACTAAGTTTGGAGTGACTGATTCATCTGCATTGCTTGAACTGAAATCCAAATGGGATACTGAACCGTCCAACAAGAAGGCTAGAAATATTCTGCAACCTACATTGAGCATGCTTGCCATATCTAGCCCTGCATTTTCAGAAGATTTATCGTTTGCTGCTTTGCTCTTGGAAACAATGTCAACGCTTGATATTGTTATTGAGGTGGACTACATTCTAGGAGATATCCCAAGAGCCACAAGTTACGTGATGGGATATGGCAGTACTTACCAAAGGCAAGTTGGCCATAATGCTTACTTTTGTCTTTGTCGTGAATGATCCTATTTTTGTCAATTGTTGTGGAGTCTATACCACCTGGTTTAGCAGAAAGTTGAGTCTTTCTAATTTTCTCATTGGTGTCATTTTCTGTGTGTTGCTACCTACAAGCTCAACAGGTTGGGGTTACTGCGTTTTGTGTAAATTGAGTGAAGATCAACAATATCTTGATGATTGGATGAGTTGCTGCTGTGGTGGAACTAATAAGGAAAATATGCAGAGTTATGAACAAGAGCTAAATTTCTTTGATACTTCTACATCACCTTTGAAATGGGCTTTCATGCAAGGTTTTACAATGCTCCTTCAGAACAGATATCAAAGGCAAACAATTTATATTCATATTACATTACGCAAGGCCAAGGGAATGAATGTTGTGTGGGAAGAGCCTGTTGAAGTAAATGCCCAATTATTGATGTTCTTCCTTGTACTATTTCTCTTATAGGGATTAAAATCATATGTTGGAGTCTTGTTGCTTCAAACTATATTTACTGGTTTTACAAATGGCAGGCAGAAGCTTGCTTTGAATCTGGAAGACACGGGAGATATGTATTTAACTATAAAAGGCTTAATCTTGCCTTGTAGTCAAATTATTGCAGATGGTGCTTTGAGACATTTTGGAGTGAATTGAATTCTAGTGATATATTGCCTATGCACAATGAAGCAAAGACAATTCTTGAGGGCAAATTCCCTAGCTCAAACATTGAGGACAAGGTTCTTATTGAGGGTGAGAGTATTGTTATGAACATGACCTTTACCAATTATACTATTGGGCTGGTATTTGGGCCAGTTGTTAAAATGAAGAAATACCAATAGGTGATGTGGGATCCGGGTTGAGAAAATCCATTAAAATATTAGAGTGCTGAAGGAAATAGAGAAAATATAAATAGTGTAGTTGTTAGGCTAAGCTAAAACTTGGTCTTTTCTTTTCATTAGCTATTTTCTAATAGCAATCTGGAACCTCCCTTTTCTTATTTTTTTTTTTTTTTTTTCATGAATCAGTTGTAATTCCTCAGTTTGGTTTAATATCGGATTATTGTTACATTTAGTAAATATGGATCCATTACATCTTATATCAGTATTATTTTTAATTCCCATGAATATTAATCAAACAAGGGATAAGACGGTATTAAATTTTTATGCCAAAATTATTTTTGCTTATGCATCCTACCAAAGAGTTCAAGACAAACTGGATCTAATTTTTACAACTGGAATTTCCTTTATATACATCAATCAATACCTATGCATTAATCTCGAACTAAGTTATCAACCGAGAAAAGAGAGAATTTCTTTTTCTATATTTATATTTTAGCTTTTACCTTATTTGAATATACGGAAAAGTTCCAAATCGGAAGAGATTCCTTAACTACAGTGCTACTTTGTAGGAGAATTTCTTTCCAAAATTCTCTCCTTCTGAAAAAGTCTTTATTTGTCATACGTACTTAATTATTTTATTATTAATATCATCACGTTTTTCACGATTAGTATATTTCTTTACGAAAAAAGCCCCCACCCCATGCACGTAAAAGTTAAAACATATCCTAACCCCATCCCTTAAACGTTAACACCGTCATAATATTTTTCCTAAATCCTAATCCAACAACTTTAATTAATCATAATTAGCGTTTGAATAAATAATCGTTTCCTTCCCATAATACACATCCTTTACGTCGCTAGCTCAAAACGCATCACATCACTTTGCTTCCCTTCCTCCTTCCCTCTCCGGTGAGTATTTTTTTCTCTTTAATTTCTCATATTATTTATGATTTTCTTGAATTACATCTGATTGTTCAAGATTAAGCATATGTGAACATCTTTATGTGTCAACATTGTGTTTAATGCCATTATATGATGTGAATATAATGTTGGTAGAGCCTGTTATTGATATTGATTTTCTTTTTCTTTGAATTCAATTTGGGTGCGAATACATTGTAAAAATTATCGATCTTTCTTAAGTAGATTCATAGTAAAAGGATTTGTTTTTTCAATTTGCTGTGGTCAATTGATTTATTGGAATGTAATTTTGTACTACCATTGATATAATTCGGTTCATAATTTTGTTTTATTTTTGATGATTTTTCTTTGTGGGTGAATAGGGTTAGTGACAAGGAGTGGGGAAGATAATATTATCCTACTGATGGTAGGACCAAATTCAAATGGGAATTTAGAGGGGAAGAATAGTATGGAGAATGAGCTTCAGTTATTGCTACTAAGACAGCAACTTGGCCGTAATTTTGGCGGCGTAAGGGAGAGTGGAGATTTGAACATAATTAATAGAAGTGGCAGTGCTCCACCTACTGTAGAAGGAGCATTTAGTTCAATTGGAGGTTTGTTTAGAAATCCCAATTTTCAACAGTTTAGTGATAATGGCAATAGTAGTAATGCAATCTTGACGGAAGATGAAATTCGATCACACCTGGCATACTTATCGTATTATTATTCACACGAGAACGTTAATCCAAGGTTGCCCCCGCCATTGTTGTCTCGAGAGGATTGGAGAGTTGCTCAGAGGGTTCAAGCAGGAGGAAGTGCATTAGGTGAGGTTGAGGGATGGAGAAGAAAGAATTTGACGGATGAAGGTGGTAGTTCATCCTTGTTCACAATGCAGCCTGGTCGGGCAGAAGATGAATTGATAATGTTGAGGAATGCTGCTAGCTTGACAGGAGAACTAAGCTCTGGCTTGGGTGTTAGGAGAAAGAGTTTCGCAGACATAGTTCAGGTTATTTCTCTTGTCTTCTGCTTGATTATGTACTCATCTCCGCCCTCTTTATCTTTGCTCCCGTAGTCTTTTTATGTTCATTCAAATGAATAATGTCGCTGGTATTTTGCATCTCTTAATGTGTAAAAAAGGCCAGCCCGGTGCACAAGGCATCTTGCGTTCATGCAGTGTCCGGGGAAGGGCCGCACTCCAAAGGGTGTGATGTAGACAACCTACCCTAATGCAAGCATTAATGACTGCTTCCACGGTTCGAACCCGTGACCTATAGGTCACACGGAGACAACTACTTGTGTTATATATTACTCCCTTCGTCTCATGTGGCGGTGGTTTGACTCGGCGCAGAGTTTAAGAAAGAAAGGAAATACTTTTGAAACTTATGGTCTAAAACAAACCATAGATATTTGTGTGGCTTTAAATCAATCCATTAAAGATAAAGTAGGAATTCTAAAGATAAATTGTTTCTAAATAAGTAGAGGTGACATCCTTTTCGGACTAACTAAAAAGGAAAGACTGTCACATAAATTGGGACGGAGGGAGTAATATTTTTTTTGCGTTTGCTTTGCTCAAGTGTAGTAGTCAAAAAAAATTCTTCTTATGAATAAGTATTCTTAAATTATTAGTTATAAAACACAGTGAACAGCATAAGATGATAGATGCCATTTTGAAATCGCAATGTTTCGGGAAATCTGTTTATATGCTGAAAGGCATTAAAAAGAAAGCGGTCCCAGTGTATGCATCTGGTTTGATGCAATTAATTAAACTAGGCACTTGTGATCATTTTATTCAAAGATATGAACATTCATAAGAAAGAGATATCAATCAAGAAAAGTTAAATGGACGCTATGACCATCCCTCTGTTGATATTTTCTGAAACTTCCAAACTAAAATGAGATTTTCATTACTCAGGAAGGACTTGACCGAAGTGCATCCCCATCAAATCATCTAGCACATTCAGCAACCACAGAATCTACAGAGGCATCACATACTGGCAAAGCTCCCCCGGGCTTTTCTGGAGTTAAAAAAGTTCAGAATCCCAAGCCATATAGCCCTAATTCTTTTTCACCTGCCATCGATCCATCTTTGAGAAGAAGTATTCCTAGCTCAAAGGGACCTAATGGTCTTTCATCCGGGATGAGTGCAGTTGCTAATACTACTGTCTCTTTCTCCGGCTTAAAACTTCATTGTGATGATAACCTGCGGCTTCAAAGGAACGTACCAAATGGTCATAGTCAGAGTTTGCAACAACAGTTAATTGAAAAGTCTGGAGCTGAAAAATTGGCTGCTATAACTAGTATTTCTGATATTGCAAGGAATAAAAGAGTTGTAAATGACCTTAGTGCTTCTACCTTTGACCTTAATGCACATATGAATTCCCTTAGGGCACCTTCTTCTAACATTCTTCAATCCCAGCTGAATTCTTCTGAGTTTGCCCGTCAAAAAGATTCTAAAGCCCTGCAGCAAGTTGATTATACTGGATATGTACCTGGTGGATATGTGTATAAGCAGAAGATGGAGGCATTGAATAGCAATCTAGGTAAGGATTTCGAATCAAGTAATGATGTTTCCTTTTTGAATTAAATTTTGTATCACTAGTGCTTTTCTTGCTCAAATTGTTCAAAATCTTTCAGGTTTTAGTTTAAATGATGTCGGGGGGAATGGTCGGCATTCGAGGAGTGAAAGCAAGGATCTTGAAAAATTGTATCTTGAGACATTGCTTGCTCAAGAGGAGCAACAACTTCAATCATCCCTTATACCAAATTATGGCAGCTTAAGTGATTGTTATTATGGGAATCATGCTTTTGGCACTGGTATACCATGTCAAGGGAATAAGATGGCAAATTCTTTACACTTGACAGTTGGATCTAGAAGTCATATGTACCAGAATGATCCGCTCCGCCAGATTCCTTCTGTCTTAAGTAATTCCATTGAGGAATCTGCTTTTTCATGGCATTCAAAGATCGTTGCTGACATGGATGGAAGGTTTGCACCGTCTCTACTCGACGATCTCAAGAACAAGAATAGGTCCTTGGAACTTATGGATGTTGCTGATCATGTTGTAGAATTCAGGTTTGGCATAATCTCCGCATTCTAGACACTCTATTGCTTGTCATTTGTATTCCTCCAAATTTATCTACTCTTCGTACTCAGCACCGATCAGCACGGGAGTCGATTTATTCAACAGAAGCTGGAAACTGCTAGTGTCGAAGAAAAGATGAAGATATTCCTGGAAATTCTTTCTCATGCTCATAGTCTAATGACTGATGTCTTTGGCAATTATGTTATACAAAAGGTATATAATGTCATAAACCTATAATTATCTAGATGAATGTTATGTTGATGGTGAAATTGTTTGATCATTATGCAGTTTCTTGAGCATGGCACAGAGAGTCAAAGAAAGGAATTAGCGAGCCAACTTATTGGTCACGTTTTGCCTCTGAGTCTACATATGTATGGTTGCAGAGTAATTCAGAAGGTTGATTCTTATGCTTTCCTCTATGAAAACAGCTTCGTTTACTGTTAGCAAATGTATTTGCATAGGGTCATGTCACATGCATTGCATAGTGAAGTGAATTATCATAACTCTAACTGTCTATTTGTTCAGAATGATGGCATACAAATGCACATTTATCAATTCTTTCAATTAAATGCAGCAGATACAGTGGCCAACTTTGTTCGTGCTAAAACCATGAAAAGAAATAAAAAGAACTTCTTTGTATCTTTTTTTTCCCTCTTTTGAAGTGGTGCTTACACATCCTTAAGAGTCTTTCTCTTCTACTTGAATGGACCAACCCTTTTAGCATCTGTTCCGGTATTCTTCAGGAGGAAGAAAAGAATTGTTCAACCAAATATCCCTCCCCGCCTTTTCTTGTATGATAGATCAGGGTTGGTTACTTCTGGCTATGTTTCGAAATGGACTATTCTCTGAACTTCTTGCTTGCACTTCCTCAGATTTGAGAATCAACCCTTAAAATAAAGTTCAGATATCAGCGAACATTTTGGAATCCGTACACAGAAGGATTAACCAAAATCGTGACAAGGAAAAAGTGTGGAGGTGGACGAAAATGGGGTTAAAGGAGGACAAGAGAGAGATATATTTTGCTTTTTGATGAGCTTATAAAAATATTTTATTGTCTATGATGTCGAATTAACATAAAGAGACGAGATAGAATATTAAACACCAGTGCCTAATATTTCATTCCTTTGTCCCATTTAATAAGTTGTGTGATGATCATAGGCTTTGGAGGTCACTGATGTGGAACTGCAGAGTCAAATGGTTACAGAGTTAGATGGCTCTGTAATGAAATGTGTTCGTGATCAGAATGGTAATCATGTTATCCAGAAGTGCATAGAATGTGTTCCGCAAGATCAAATCCGCTTTATTACAGCATCCTTCTTTGGGCATGTTGTGTCTCTATCTACTCATCCCTATGGCTGCCGTGTAATTCAGGTTTGAATAATTTATTTTCTTAGTAATTTGATTTGATACAACAGTCCCTTTGATCACTTTCTGTCTATCTGTTGTCAGAGAATCCTTGAGCACTGTGATGACCCGGCGACGCAACAGATTATCATGACTGAAATACTGCGGGCTGTATGTACTTTAGTGCTGGATCAATACGGGAACTATGTCGTTCAGGTACTGACTTAAATATAGAGATTTTCTTTCTGATACGCAATCATAACTTGACATCTGCGCCCACTAAATCAGTCCTTTTACAGATATTGTTATGCGGAGCCTTTTTATTTGTTCTGATATTCTTATAGTTGTTTCCTGTCTGCTGCTTATCTTTTTGTAAGAAGCCCGATAGATGTTTTACGTGTGAACTTAAAATATCTCTCTGATGCTCATAGATTTCTTTAGTGACTCGCTGAAGGAGAATAGGGTGTGAGATAATAGTTTGCAGTTGATGAAAGCTTTACTCACACGTCTGTTTTCGTGATCCCATCTCTTCCTTTACATTCTATACTTCTCTAAGATATATGCAAAGAGAACGAGCAAATAATTCTCAGAAACAGAAGTGAGGCAAGTTAGAGGTAGTATCTACTTATGTGCACTGGAAATTCCAGTGCCTGCGCAGTTTCTGATTAACCTGAGGGTTGGAGAATTCCTTTGCACTGTTTTCCTGCAATAACCCTGTAAAGTCCTAACATCAGGTTTCCATTTTCTGGTGTTCTAGGTAACAGTTTTCCTTGTCAATTAAATGATCTCCGATTCATGGGAGGGACAAGGACTAGAAAAGTAAACTAAATCTGGAAACAATACCAATGAATTCCTTTGACAATCTGCACTCTAGCCATAGACGTCTTCAAACTCATATATACTGATGACATGGTTACTACGCGACATGACACTTTCCTGTTGCATATAGGATTCTTCTGTGGATATTGCTTTAGATTTCTGTCTGCATATATTTCTAATAATATATGTGTCAACTTCTATTTCACTAGGGTATCAGTAATCACTTTTTCAGTAATATTCAAAGTCTGAAGTATTTTTGCTTTCTGTATTATAAATTGGGTCGTGAAGTTCACCTTTCCTCTTGATTAGCATGTGCTGCAACATGGTAAACCACATGAGAGGTCTACTATAATAACCAAGCTTACTGGACAAATTGTGAGGATGAGTCAGCATAAATTTGCTTCTAATGTCGTCGAGAAGTGCTTGGTATTTGCCAGTCCAGAGGAACGTCAGATCCTTGTGAATGAAATGCTTGGTTTGACTGATGAAAATGAGCCTCTACAGGTGTGTGAATATTCTATCGACATTTTTAATATTGGCAATAATATACAAGATCATTGAACTTAACTCCTCTTGTATGATTGTTAGGAGTCTACTAAGTCCAACATACTTTTAACTGTCATTTACAATACGGGAAAATTGCACTTCTGGTCCTTGATATCAACAAATTCTGGTTTGGTCCTTATGATATATGGTTATACACATTTAACCCTCAATCAATAAAAATGTGCACTTTTGATCCTTCTGCTCGTGAATCTTCAAAAAATTAATGAACTATTAACTGTTAAACCATTTAATTGCCCATAATTTGTTTAAATTTTGTACTGTTACTCTTTATTTGAGGGTAATAGGGTTCTAAAAATAATCTAAATACAACAACAACAACAACAACAACAACATACCCAGTATTATCCCACACCGTGGGGTCTGGGGAGTGTAGTGTGTACGCAGACCTACCCCTACCTTGTGAGGATAGAGAGGTTGTTTCCAATAGACGCTCGGCTCAGGAAAGCATAAGCACCATATTAATGAAATTATAGACAAGAAGGGACAATACCAAAAATTCATATAAAAGCAAAATAAAAACGACAAAACTGTAAGGTGATCAACAATGAAAGAAAACAACGGTTAGTCATAAAACCTACTACCAACAGAAAGCGAGACTGCGTGCCAATACAACTGTTATGAACACTCTAGACTACCTACTCTACTACCCTAATCCTCGACCTTCATACCTTCCTATGAAGGGTCATGTCCTCGGTCAGCTGAAGTTGCGCCATGTTTTGCCTAATCACCTCTCCCCACCTCTTCTTTGGCCTACCTCTACCTCTCCGTAGGCCTTCCAATGTCAACCTCTCACACCTCCTCATCGGGGCGTCTGTGCTCCTCCTCCTCACATGACCAAACCACCTAAGACGTGCTTCCCGCATCTTGTCCTTAATAGGGGCCACACCTAGGGGTGGACATATTTCGGTCCGAACCGAAAATATTTTTATTTCGGTTTTGGTTATTCGGTTTTTTCGGTCAGTTTCAGTTTAAAATTTTAAAATTTTAGTTTTTCGGTTCGGTTTTCGGTTATTAATTTATTTGGTTCGGTTAACCGAAAAACCGAATTATTAGCATATAGATTCTTTAAGTTCTATATAGGCTAAGCCCATAGGTAATAATATAGGCCCAATTTTGAAGTCCATCAAAGACCCAATCCAAATAAGTAACCCAATCGGCTATTCCTAATTTCCCATTACTTAAGACTTTTAACTCTTAACGAAACTTATCTTTTTTTTCCTAACCTACCGAAATTTTGAAAGAAAACCAACAAATTCGTCAGTCCAATTATTACATAGAGAGAGCCCAATATGATAATGTTCAAACCGAAAACCGATTAGAAATAAACCGAACCGAAATTAGAAAATCGAACTTATTTCAGTTCGGTTTCGGTTACTACTTTTACAAAACCGAAAACCAAATAATCGAACCGAATTTCTTCAAACCGAACCGAATTTCTTCAAGCCGAACCGAACTGACCGAACGCCCACCCCTAGCTACACCCACCTTGTCGCGAATAACCTCATTTCTGATCCTATCTAACATGGTGTGCCCGCACATCCATCTCAACATCATCATCTCTACTACCTTCATCTTCAGTACATGAGCGATCTTGACTGGCCAACACTCAGCCCCATACAATATCGTTGGTCTGACCACCACTCTGTAGAATTTATCCTTAAGTTTCGGTGGCACCTTCTTGTCACACAAAACACCGGAAGCGAGTTTCCATTTCATCCATCCCGCCCCAATACGATGTGTGACATCTTCATCAATCTCCCCATCCCCTGAATAATAGACCCATGGTACTTAAAACTCCCTCTTCTAGGGAAGACCTGCGAGTCCAGCCTCACCTCCGCTTCCCCTCCTTGAGTCTCGCCACTGAACTTATAACATATTTTTTATATGTAAAGGGATCAAAAGTATACATTTTAATTAATTCAAGGTTAAATATGCTTACTGAAATATCATCAGGAGGGCCAAAATTGGAATTTACCAATAACAGAGGGATCAAAAGTGCAATTACCCCTTTACCATGTTTCTCCTACTTGGAAAGTATAAGTTCGAAGACATCTAAACTTTACATGAGAGATGAGCGCTTTCCTCTCCTAAAAACATCTATATTTTCTCCTTAACCATATATTGTTCAGTATACCAGATAGTTTAACACTTCCCCATATTCTATAGTTTAACACTTCTTCCATAATTCATCCCTGTCATCAATCATCATTATATCTTAGCTTACTGACATTTAAGCGGGGAACTTTTTGTTGTGGAGGAATTCAAATTCTTTACTCTAATATCTCCATCTCTATTATCCACGAACGCTGTGTTTTGATCTAATTGAATTCAATCTCCTCCTTTCACAGTTTCCCTCCCACAGAAAGTCTTTCCTCCATTTGTTTAGCTATTTTCCCACTTTTGATGCTATGGAAAATAAGGGCATCGGAAAGGTGGTAATGCATCCAGAATGAAAGATATTGCTTCTTCCGTGGGGTCTCTTCTCTACACTTCTCAATGATGCTTTTCCTTATTCAGATTCCTTGTGTTTTGCTCCCGGGAATAGTCACTTCTCCACCTTTCATCCCACAATCTCAGCCAGATTTGCTCAGTATGGTCTGCATTATGCCAGTGGATATCTACATAATTCGTCTTCTTTCTTTAATGGGATTTTTGGCACCTCTAGTTTAAGTTCATACCTCTGTTAGTTATTATGTCCTAACATCCTTTCTCGAGATGGCTTTTGCACAAAGTCCATCGGTGTTCAAACTGTTCGTTCTGAATAGGAACTTCATTTTCACATGCGAGGAAGGAAAAAGAAAAGAAAGATGAGACTAGCAACTGCGAACATATCTTGCCTTTTCTTTTTGTGCGTATATGTTATCAGCAGAAAAGTTAGTTCATTCAATTTTAATGTTGTTCAATCTAGTTTTACCCTTGATCACTTCAATTGCTGAATGTAGGCTATGATGAAGGATCCGTTTGGAAACTATGTTGTGCAGAAGTTTCTTGAGACCTGTGATGATCAAAGCCGTGAATTAATTCTTTCTCGCATTAGAGTACACCTTAATGCTCTCAAGAAGTACACTTATGGCAAACATATCGTATCTCGTGTTGAGAAGCTCATAGCAACAGGAGGTCAGTAGCCTTGTTTGTCGAAACTCTCTGAATATGCTTACAATAAGTGCCTTTTGGCACACATTCTTCAAGCTGCTTCTCACAACTCTTCATTATGTTCTCTTTTCCAGAGAAACACATAGCTTTATCGTTGAATCCTTCTCGAGGCAATCCAGTTTTGAAGAATTGAAGTTACTACTTATTGTGCACAGCTTACAAACATGGTGGTGTCTTGACTTCTAAAATGATCTTTTTTCGGCATTTGCTTTTATGGGAGGCTGATATTAGTTTTAGTTGTAAATAAGCAGCATTCCGATTAATGCTTCTGCCTGAATAAGACTCTACCTTTCTTAATGTAAATACCACTGTAAGTATTTGCATGAAGAGAGAGGGCCGTGGCGGTTCTGTCATTTTTTGCTGTAAAGATTTACGTTTGTCTTAACAACTGTAAATAAAAAGTGAGTGTTAAATTTTGATGGTCAATAGTCACTACCATCTTGGAGCAGAAATTTTTTCACAGTATATAAGGTGAATATGTCGCGTATTTCTTGTAATTCTTTTCAGGTAATTAGATTGTATAATTCTTATTTGGAAATTGAGTATTAACACCTGCTTAGAGAATCATGATTTGCATAAAAAAAAAATCAGTTATTAAGATAATCTATAGATTTATAAAGAAAAATTTGGTTGAGGTGACAAGTAGAGTATTTTAGAACAATTGAGGGAACAATGTCGAAGGGACTTTGCAAAAAGACCCCTAAGGCTGATTTTCCTCATTTTGTGGTTGCTTTACACATTAAAACTCGAGAGAGGGAATGAGGGATATACTGCTTGATTCGTTATCTATATGTTTGCTTCTTATTTTGTTATTTTTCTTTTTGTTATCCAATTTCTGCGTTTAATGCAATAAAAGACGTACCAATACTTCAATTTCTGATAAATTTTTATCTTACATGTATAACTATTCATTATTTTATTTTTTTGATGTTTTGGTTGAAAATATGCACTTATAGACTGATGATTTGGACCAGCAATGTAATCCAAATTGATTGCAACAATTACTATGGATTTGACTCGATTAATATGCATTTTAAAAAGGAATACATGACTAATCTAACTCGTTTAGTGTAGGATAAACTGGACGAGTTAAACATTTCTTAAAATTATTGGGGTTTTTGCATCTATACCCGATTTTGGGGTCACAATTGAACTTATACCCACTTTGCAAAAAAGTTTGCAAGCGTACCCACTTTACGATCAACTTCAGACTTATCGGGTCTGAAGTTAAAAAAGATTAGTCTGAAGTAAAAAAATTACACTTCAAATGCACTTAAGGTCAAATATGTCTGAAGTGCTTCATGCACTTGAGGCTAATAAGCCTGAAGTACAACTTAAGGCTAAAAAGCCTGAAGTGAAAAATTACACTTCAGATGCACTTGAGGCCAAAAAGCCTGAAGTGCAATTCACTTAAGGCCAATAAGTATGGAGTGAAAATTTGCACTTGAGATGCACTTAAGGCCAAATAGTTCTGAAGTGAAAAATTACACTTCAGATGCACTTAAGGCCAAAAGGTCTGAAGTGCAACAAACGTTTTGCTACACTTAATGTCAATAAGTTTGAAGTGAAAAATTGCACTTAAGGCCAAAAGGTCTGAAGTGCAACAAACGTTTTGCTACACTTAAGGCCAATAAGTCTGAAGTGAAAAATTGCACTTCATATGCACTTAAGGCCAAAAGGTCTGAAGTGCAACCAACATTTTTATGCACTTAAGGTCAAATAGCCCTAAAGTGTAAATTGCCCAGAAACAGAAATTTGTTCTTCGAATTATAACAATCCAATATACGATTTAATACCTAAATCTACTCCAAATGAGCTCAAATTTGAAACATAACCTCCAAATACCATCGGGAACAAACCTCCAATCATCAATTTGTCAAAACAATAATAAATCTAATGAACCCATTTTGCAATTACGAAAAGAAGAAGAAGAAACTCTAAGCAATAGTAAAAAATTAAGCGTCATAACAGCTCACCACTGTAAACATTATAAACTACCTTAAAATATGTTCACAAACACCATATAAAATCATTGTCATCCGAAGAAAAAGAAAAAGAAAAAGAAGACAAAGGAGGAGGAGGAGAAAAGAGACCTCAAGTTATTTAAAAAATGGGTACAAGTTAAAAAAATTTTAAAAAGTGAGTATAGGTAAAATGGGGGCGACAAAATAGGCTGTCTGTGCAATTTTTTGAAAATTAACGCTATAAGTAGGTTTTGGACAAAAAAGAATATGAGATATGAAAAAAGTAATTTTTGAAGTTGAGTTGCAACAAAATATTTGAAAATTTAAATTATATTTGAATATGCATTTCTTTTACAAAGTGGTGGTTAAATCGACATTGTTGTATGGGATGGGGTATTGTTCAGTCAAGAATTCTCGTGTTCAGAAAATGAAAGTAGTTGAGGTGCATGTGCGGGCATACCAAGTTAGATAAGATTATGAATGAAATTATTCGGAAAAAGGTAGGAGTGGCCCCGTGGAGGATAAGGTGCGAGAGGTGAGGCTGAGATGGTTTCTGGCATGTGGAGAGAGAAACACCAGTCAGGAGGTATGAGAGGTTGGCCTTGGTAGGTATGAGGAGGGGGTAGAGGTAGGCCAGAGATGATTAGGCGGGATATGACACAACTGCATCTTAGAGGACATGACCCTTGATAAGAGAGTGCAAATGTCAAGAATTATGATGGACGATTAATATGCAGCCGCGTGTTTCCAGTTTTCTTTCTAAGATCGGCAGCGGTAGTGTTAGCATGATATCTGTTTATTCTTGAATTGCTGGTACTATCTAATATTTGATTGCATTCTTTCGTTTTAGTTTTCTTGATACCTTATTGTTGTTACCACTTATTTTTTTCATCTTGTCTTTAGCCCAGTATCTATCGAAAATAGCCTTTCTGTCCTTCTAGGGTAGGGGTAAAATCTGCATACACGCTACCTTTCCCAAACCCACTCGTGGGAACTTACTGAGTTTGTTGTTGTCGTTGTATTTAGACATGAATTTCACTTGGTAAAAAAATTACAGTTTTAAAATAAAAAAATACTGCTTGCTTAAAAAAAAAGGTAAAACTCACTTTTCATATTTAGAACTCATCAAAAAAATTCGAAATCCATCTTCAAAAATTCAGTTAGATATATAACCAAACAATATTTTGAAGATGAGTTTCGGAATAAAGGAAAAAAATTATACATGAACAAAAAATTTGTTTATTGAAAAGTTACTACTGTTATAAGAGAAATCAAATTATGTTGGATGTCTACTCTTCCTCCATGATCTTCTCAAATGCTTAATGACATATTCAATGACATATTTCTATGCTTAATGACATATTCAATGACATATTTTTATTCACTTTTCATGCCTATATAAAAGCCTTATAATAGATAGGAAAAACACACAATTGAAGAAGAAATAAGAATCTATCTTCCTCTCTTTCTCTCTATATCTCTTAGCTTATTTTTCCTTGTTCGATATTGTTATTTTGAGTTATATTTATAACACGTTATCAGCACGATTGTCACCTTCATTTGCACAATCACATCCTAGTTGTGTTCGATTCTCCTTCAGGTATATCACTATATATTCTTTTAGTTTATGATAATATATATGCACCAATATACTATTTATTAACAAATTCATATACTGTTAAGTATTTATTTTAGTTGATCATGTTACTGAAGTTCTCTTACCTCGCTTATTGTTAAAGAAAATATAAGATATAGATCTTAAGTGCGTTAAACTAACAAAAATAATTTAATAAATATGTGTGGACTTGCGTAGAGCAAAACTTATCTCCAAGACATTCTACAAAAATAAAATAGTGATAACCAAGGCGACAAAGTAATTATTGTACATACTAGTTTAAATTACTTTACAATTGGTGGAAAGTAATATTTGAATACATTCACTCTTATCACCGTATATGGTTATTCCTCAAATCCACATTTATAATAAATTGCTTTTCTTTTACCATACTAAATATATCTCTTTGTATTTATTCGTATACTCCATAATTCTTGTTTATTTGACATATATATTATATGTTACTTTTTATACTACATGCTTGAAATGATCAACTTCTTAATTAGTTGTCTGAT
Source organism: Nicotiana tomentosiformis (assembly GCF_000390325.3). Lineage (NCBI taxonomy): Eukaryota > Viridiplantae > Streptophyta > Magnoliopsida > Solanales > Solanaceae > Nicotiana > Nicotiana tomentosiformis. Next base: position 11,378,668 of record NC_090814.1, read on the forward strand.
TTATTTTTACAAGTATATTTTAATTGTAAATTATTTTTATTTGTTCTAACCCATTTACTTTTGTGATTAGTTTCAATATGTCAAACTTGTCAAAGCTTGAATTCGTGGCACTAGACATTACCGGGAATAATTATTTATCATGGGTCCTTGATGCTGAAATTCACCTTGACGCTAAAGGTCTTGGAAATACTATTATATAAAAAAATGAAGCATCAAATCGGGATAAAGCGAAGGTCATGATTTTCCTTCGTCATCATCTACATGAAGGGTTAAAAACTGAATATTTAACTGTAAAAGATCCACTTGAGTTATGGATTAATTTGAAAGATCGATATGACCACCTAAAACTTACGGTATTACCGAAAGCTTGGTATGAATGGATACATTTAAGGTTGCAAGACTTTAAAACCGTAAGTGAGTATAATTCGGCTCTCTTTAAAGTAAAGTTCTCTATTAAAATTATGTGGAGGCACTATCACAGATGAGGACATATTAGAAAAAATATTTTCTACTTTTCACGCTTCAAATGTGGTGTTACAACAACAATACCGTGAAAAGGATTTTAAGAAATATTTTGAGTTAATCACATGCCTACTTGTGGCAGAGCAGAATAATACTCTATTAATGAAAAATTATGAAACCCGTCCCACTGGGTCAGCACTATTCCCGGAAGTGAATGTTGTAGCAGCATATGATAAGTCTGAAAGAAAAAAAAATAATTACTTTAATCGTGGACATAGTCGTAGACGTGGACGTGGCAGGGGACGAAACAATTATCGTCATTATGGTAAAAATAAACAGGAGAACAATAAGGGTTCTCAAATTAATCCTTCAAAAGGTAAAATTAGTATGTGTCACCGATGTGGTATGAAAGGTCATTGGGCACGCATTTGTCGTACGCCAGATTATTTTGTCAAACTTTATCAAGCCTCCCTTAGAAAGAAAGAAAATAATCTGGAGGCACACTTGACCTTTCAAAATAATGATGATGAAGCAGGTCCCTCAAACAAATATGATTCTGAGGCACATCTTGCATATAAAGATGATGATTTTGGAGACCTAGCAAATATTACTCATTTAGAAGCTGGAGACTTTTTTGAGGATATTGACTGAAGAACTAATCATCTTACTGGGAATAAAGCTATAATAAAAGTTGTTATTTTATTATGTTTGCAACTAGTTTATTTTTCTTAAGTGTATTTTCCTAATGTATCATGTGTTGCTAGTTTCTACATTCCTAATGTATTTCTTAATATATATTTTGTTTGTCTTTCATATTTCTTATAATGTACTTTTTGATATTTTTTTATGAAGAATATGAAAATTTTTCGGTCTTCAGTTGGACTCAAGATTAATAAAGATGATATATGTCTTCTGGATAGTGTTACAACACACACTATTTTAAGAGATAAGAGATATTTCTCTTATTTGGTAATGAAAGAAGCCAATGTTAATATAATATCCGGTAGTACAAAATTAATTGAAGGTTCTGGAAGAGCTAATTTATTACTACCAGGAGGAATAAATTTGGCTATTGATGAAGCACATATTGTAGTAAATCTCAAAGAAACTTATTAAGTTTCAAAGATATTCGCCAAAATGGCTACCATATTGAGACTACAAATGATGAAAAGATTGAATATCTTTATATTACTACAATAATGTTTGGTAAGAAATATGTGCTTGAAATGTTACCTGCTCTTTCCTCCGGCTTATACTACACAAGTATTAGCAAGATTGAAACGCATGCCATAGTAAATGAAAAGTTTACTAATCAAGATAAGTTTATTACTTGGCATGACCGGTTGGGTCATCCTGGTTCTACAATGATACGTAAAATAATTGAGAATTCACATGGACATTCAATGAAGAACCATAAGATTCTTCAATTTAAAGAATTCTCTTGTGCTGCATGTTCTCAAGGCAAATTAATTATTAGACCATCAGCTATTAAAGTTAGGATGGAATCCCCTATATTTCTGAAACGTATACAGGGTGATATATGTGGGCACATTCACCCTCCATGTGGACCATTCAGATATTATATGGTTTTGGTAGATGCATCTACAAGATGGTCATATGTGTGCTTACTATCAACTCGCAATATGGCACTTGCGAGATTGTTGGCTCAAATAATAAACCTAAGAGCACAATTTCCAGATTATGCAATTAAGACAATTCGTCTTGATAATGCTGGTGAGTTTACATCCCAAGCCTTTAATGATTATTGTATATCAACTGGGATAACAATTGAGCATCTGGTTGCTCATGTTCATACACAAAATGGTCTAGCGGAATCATTGATCAAACGCCTCCAATTAATTGCTAGACCAATGCTTATGAGAACAAACCTTCCCATTTCAATATGGGGTCATGTTATTTTACATGCAGCAACACTTGTGCGGATAAGGCCCACAAGTTATCATAAAGTCTCCCTATTGCAATTGGCTTTTGGTCAGGAGCCAAATATTTCTCATCTTAGAATCTTTGGTTGTGTGATATATGTTCCAATTGCTCCACCACAACGCACAAAGATAGGTCCCCAAAGAAGGTTGGGAGTATATGTTGGGTATGAATCTCCTTCTATTATAAAATATCTGGAGCCTATGACTAGAGATTTATTTACAGCAAGATTTTCTGATTGTCATTTTGATGAATCAGTATACCGAATATTAGGGGGAGAAATAAGCAGCTGAGAAAGAAGATAGATTGGAATGTATTATCACTATCTCATTTAGATCCTCGAACAAATCAATATGAACAAGAGGTTCAAAAGATAATTCATTTGCAAAATATTGTAAATCAACTGCCAGATGCATTCACTGACCTACCAAGGGTGACTAAGTCATATATTCCAGCTGCTAATGCTCCAATTCGAGTGGATATCCTGGTAGGATAATTAATTAAAGCAAATAATTTTAAACCACGCTTGAAACGTGGTAGACCTATCGGTTCTAAGGATAAAAATCTTCGAAAAAGAAAAGGAGCAAATGATCAAAGTGATCATAATACGGAGGTAGTGACTCAAGAAGAGCACAAAGATATAACAAATGATAAAACCTCAAGGGAGGTTCAGGTACCTGAAAATGAAAAGAATAGAGAGATCTCAATAAGTTATGTCTTAACGGAAAAAAGATGGAACCGAAATAATATTGTTATCGATAACGTTTTTGCTTATAATGTCGCTATTGAAATAATGCAACAAGATGAGGATCTTGAACCAAAATCTGTTGATGAATGTAGACAGAGAAATGATTGGCCAAAATGGGAAGATGCTATCCAGGCAGAATTAACTTCACTTGCGAAACGTGAAGTTTTTGGGGTCTGTAGTCCAAACACCAAATGGTGTTAAGCCTGTTGGCTATAAATGGGTTTTTGTACGTAAAAGGAATGAGAAAAATGAGGTACAAAGATATAAGGCACGCGTTGTTGCACAAGAATTTTCACAAAGGCTTGGTATCGATTATGAAGAGACGTATTCTCCTGTTATGGATGCTATAATGTTCCGTTATCTCATTAGTTTTGCTGTCCATAAAAATCTTGACATGCATTTAATGGATGTGGTTACAACCTACCTTTACGGCTCACTTGATAATGAGATATACATGAAAATTCCCCAGGGATTTAAAATGCCTGACGCACATAATTCAAAGTCCCGGAAAATGTTTTCAATCAAATTGCAAAGATCTTTGTATGGTCTAAAGCAATCAGGTAGAATCTGGTATAACCGCCTTAATGAGTATTTATTAAAGGAAGGTTATATAAATGATACCATTTGTCTATGTGTTTTTATAAAGAAAACAACATCAGAGTTTGTTGTACTTGCTGTATATGTTGATGACATAAACCTTATTGGAACTCCTATAGAACTCCAAAAGGCAATTGATTATTTAAAGAAGAAATTTGAGATGAAAGATCTCGGAAAAACAAAATTATATCTTGGTTTGCAAATTGAACATTTGGCAAACGGGACTTTTGTTCATCAATCTGCCTACATAGAAAAGGTATTGAAACGGTTTTACATGGATGGAGCACATCCATTAAGTACTCCGATGATTGTTCGGTCACTTGATGTGAATAAGGACCCGTTCCGACCTCAAGAAAAGAATAAAGAACCTCTTGGTCCTGAAGTACCATATCTTAGTGCAATTGGTGCACTTATGTATCTTGCTAACACTACAAGGCCTGACATAACTTTTTCAGTTAATGTCTTAGCAAGATATAGCTCTGCTCCTATAATGAGACATTGGAATGGAATCAAACACATATTGCGATATCTAAAAGGGACTATCGATATGGGATTATTTTATGGAAATGATTGCAATCCCGATCTTGTTGGTTATGCCGATGCTGGGTATTTATCTGACCCACATAAGGCTCGATCTCAAACAGGCTATGTGTTTACATATGGAGGTACTGCCATATCTTGGCGATCGACTAAGCAATCAATAGTGGCTACTTCATCTAATCATGCTGAGATAATTGCTATTCATGAAGCAAGTCGAGAATGTGTATGGTTGAGGTCTATAATACACCTTATTCGAGACAAGTGTGGTTTGAAGTGTGATAAATTACCCACAATTTTGTACGAAGACAATGCAGCATGCATAGCCCAATTGAAAGGAGGATTCATAAAAGGGGATATGACAAAGTACATTTCACCAAAGTTATTTTTCACACATGATCTTCAAAAGAATGGTGATATCAATATGCAACAGATCCGTTCAAGTGATAATATGGCTGATTTGTTCACCAAATCTCTACCGACGTCAACCTTTAAGAAACTAGTGTACAAGATTGGGATGCGAAAGCTCAAGGATGTGAATTGATGCTCTCATCAGGGGGAGTTAATACGCGTTGTACTCTTTTTTCCTTACAAGGTTTTGTCCCACTGGGTTTTTCTTGCAAGGTTTTTAATGAGGCAACCAAAAGACGTATTTCTAAACATGTGTACTCTTTTTCCTTCACTATGATTTTTTTTTTCAATAGAATTTTTCCTAATAAGGTTTTAGCGAGACACATTATCTATGGACATCCAAGGGGGAGTGTTATAAGAGAAATCAAATTATGTTGGATGTCTACTCTTCCTCCATGATCTTCTCAAATGCTTAATGACATATTCAATGACATATTTTTATTCACTTTTCATGCTTATATAAAGGCCTTGTAATAGATAGAAAAAATACACAATTGAAGAAGAAATAAGAATCTCTCTTCCTTTCTTTCTCTCTATATCTATTTGCTTGTTTTTCCTTGTTCGATATTGTTATTTTGAGTTATATATATAACAACGGCTAAAAAGTTGGAATATTTCAAGACGAAAGAGGGCAGAGAAGGGAGCGGGGAGGGCAATTTTGGAATATCATGGTAGGGACAAAATTGGAAATCTGGCACTAGGGTTTTAGGCACCCTTTTTATAACACCACCATTATTACGTCTTCCTCTTGCAGGCAACAGCGGCGCTAGAACTTGGTATCCTCCCCATCTCAGCCCCAAACATGGTACATTTCCCCTCAATCTTTCACCCTGCTTTCTGGATATTTACTTGCCTTGTTTTTTTTACGGTTCAATTTTAATAATGTCATACTCCTATTGTTTTTAATTTTTTTTTTTTGTATCGATTCCATTTTCGATTTTTAGATGAGCGCTCATCTGTAAGCATTTTTCAGTTGCTAATTGCATAGCTTGATTTTCTGGTTTAGTATGATTCGGGAAAGTTGGGCCAAAATTGGGCCAGAATTGGAATTTACTAATTAATTGGACGTAAACCTTAGGAAATTGCCTGACTGCGAGATATTTTGTGATATTAATTTTTTTTAATTTCTTTTCTCCTTTCGCTAGCAGTAATTATGTTACTTTCTAAGAAAACATTGTGCTATTTGGGATGCTTCACGAGAAAGTATGTTCCTTTCATTTTACTGATATGTTTTAAGTAATTGATGAATGGGGAAGTAGCCTTTTTCTTGCCTTAACAAATACAGGTTTTTGTTCTGTCTCTTATCTGTACTAGCTATATGCACCAACTGATAATTGTATGTCATGTTCTACTATATTTATGCAAACCTTGTCACTTAACCACTGTTAAAGAAAATAGAAATATACTAGTAGATCTTCATTAGTCAAAGTGAAACACATGAAATTCATTATAGACCTTTATTATCAAAAAGGGCAGCCTTGTGAGTGAAGCACCCCGTTTTAACGCGGGGTCCGGGGAAAGGGCCTCACCTTATGAGGTGTGATGTAGGCAACCTACTTCGATGCAAGCATTAGTGGTTGAATCCACGGCTCGAACCCGTGACCTCTAGGTCCCATGGAGACAACTTTACCGCTGCTCAACCGCTGCCCTTCTGGACTTTCTTTATTATCAAAGAAAGTAAAATAAAAAATAACTTTGTTTAACACTGACTCATTAATATTACTCTTTTAACTTGTTAATGGTTATTACTTGGTTTATGCATTCAGGTTCAGGTAATACTATTAGGTCCCTTGGTCTTTTTCACTTCACTTATAACATGTATATTTACCAAACAAGTCTGTGTTTATATTGTTTGCTGGAAAATTGACAAAAAAAATTGTTTTACCTGGTAGCTTTTTACACCCTTGAGTTGGATGAAAGCAAACTGATGATAGTCCATAACTAGATTGATGTGATTCATTATTTTTGTTCTGTTGTTGTTTCAACTCAATTGATTGGTTTAACAAATGCTTTGGTTAGATGAGATTATGTCTTGGGTCCTACTGAGAGCTCCATTTTTCTGTCTCTTCTCTTTTAATCTGCTCTACAAATGTGAAATTTTAACCAAACATTTTAATACCAGCCGAAGCAAATACATGAGATCAAGGATTTCCTTCTCACAGCTAGAAGGAAGGATGCACGGTCAGTCAAGATAAAGAAGAACAAGGATATGGTCAAGTTCAAGGTTCGCTGCTCCAAGTACCTTTACACACTTTGTGTGTCCGACTTTGAGAAGGCTGACAAATTGAAGCAATCACTTCCTCCAGGTTGGTATTTCCTGACGTGCTAACTTTGTGCTATGTATTTTGATATTCTCTACACAACAATGTATGTCTCTGCCTTCTGCTATATCTAAGTCACTGCACTTGCGATGTATGATACATTTTATTTGTGTGTACATGATTTTCAAGAACTTAACAGATGGAATATTTTATGATTTGTAGGTTTGAGCGTGCAAGACCTCTGAAGATGGAAAGCATCAATCTTTTTCCTTACAAGTTATTAGACAATGGAGAATTTTGAAAGAACTCATATGTTTGTTGTTCTTTCATATTTTCTTGCCTTTCTGCCGTGTCCTAAGTATTGAGCATTTAGAAACACATTGCTTTTTTTTTACCCCGGTTACATTAATATGAACCCTTTTCGTGTCAAATGAATTTTGATTGTTAGATGCCAAGATTTACACACTTAATTTACTTTCTCATTTAGTTCTTTTGGGAATTTTCAGCAGAGTCTTTATATTCTGAGGATTCTTGACATTATCTTTAGATTTTTGATGTGCATCGCCATCCTCTTGCTGTTTTTCGGCCCCTTTCATAGAAAGGAGTTTAGCAGAATTTCCTACCAACTGCTGAACTTTTCGGCCACGTGGTCAACATTTAGACTGTCTGATACCTGATAAAATGAATTTCGTTCCTAGGATTAAAAGCTTAATGAAGTCACATTTGGCCGTTGTATTGTATTCGTTTGCCTTTACTGTTTTGGAAGGGCATTCCCCTTGTAAGGTAAATGAGCGGTGATTTGCCCCTTGTTCGCCTCATGGGCAATACTTTTGATTTTTGAACTTAAAGGTTTGCCCGTGGAGATAAAATAAATCACAGACTATCCATTTTCAAGGTGGAGTGTAATTTCCTGAGAAATGAGCAGGGCTCAAATAATGCTAGAAGAGCATGTAGAACTTAAGTAGAATCTCATCAATAATAAATGGGTTGTAGCCCTTTGGCCCAGAATTAGCACCTTAGTTATCGTTTTAAAGCCTTAAATCCTTTGCAGCTCAATAACTCCACTTACGTCTGTCTTTTATAGGTAGATACGTATGTATACATTTCTATAACCGGAGAGTCCCTGTACTCAATACTCTCAAGAGATACACACCCATCAAGTTAGTATGCTAAAGGATATCAGTGCTCTTTATACAGAAACTTCTCCTGAAAGTGCCTTTTTACAAAAGAACTCTTTTAATAGCATCAATGAACTGTAGTTCAGTCTTCAATTTCATATCTAACTCCACCTTCACTTTATTATATTAATACTATATTAATGTATGAGTGTATCTCATAGGAGTCCAATAGATTGTATATATCTATCTATAGATTTCACGAGTCTTGTCTAAATCACTTACGGCACAGCAAGTTTCAATAACAAGAATAGGGCTGACAATTGACAAATGTTGATGAACTTCACTTGGCAAATGTGAATGAACTTCAATTCCAATGAAAGAATTATCTTTGTGCTCAAGCATAAGGCAATGTGAAACTCAAAAGTGGTGATTTGACGTGCGAGAATCAGAATGGACCAACGTACAGATGGAAATTGACACCAATACACAGTTTTAGCACCTCCGGATCAGCATATGGCACCTAGCCAGAGAACTTGCTCTCAGCAACAACAACAACGACGACGACCCAATAAAATCCCATTAGTGAGGTCTGGGGAGAGTAATGTGTACGCAAACCTTACCCCTACCCCGAGGGAGTAGAGATATTATTTTCGAAAGACTCTCGGCTCAAGAAGACGAAAAGAGACAATGTCAGTATCACCAATAAAAACCATAGGAAAAATAACATCATGAAAATGAGAAAGTAGATGCAAAGCAAACGCGATAGACAATACATAGACCCGACACTATGGAAAACAAAAGCGTAGTAAGACACAACCTTGCTACTAGTTGACATCGACAAAAACCCTACCAGAGTAGCCTCACAAAGGTACGAAGTAAGGGAGACTCAACTATGTACCTCCTAACCTACAACTCTAATATTGACCTCCACAACTTCTTATCAAGAGCCATGTCCTCGGAAATCTGAAACCTCGCCATGTCCTGCCTGATCACCTCTCCCCAATACTTCTTAGGCCGTCCCAGTGTTATAAATAGCGCTCGCCTCAGCGCTAATAGCATGAGGCGAGGCGATGCGAGCAGCCTGCGCTATTTTGGTTTTGTTGCGTTGCGATTGTAAAAGGCGAGCGCCTCTGCCTGCGTAGCGAGAGACGCTATGTAGCGAGAGGCGAGCTGTGGCGTTGCTTTTTGAAAATAAAGAAAGAAAAAGGCTTAGATATTTAAAAAAAAAAAGACCAACGACTTAACACATTAGGGTTGCAGCGATTTCATGTTTCTTTCTTCTTCAACCTTCTAACAACAGAGCAGCCAAGACCACCCAGCCCAGGTAAGCTTCTCTTCTTCTTCGACTTCCTTTCTTCTTCTTCTTCTTCTTCTTCTTTCTTTCTTCTTCTTTCTCCTTTCTTTCTTTCTTCCTTTTCCTTCTTCTTCTCTTCTTCTCTTCTTCTTTCTATTTTTTTTGCTCTGTTTTTTGTCGAGCAACAGTGCAGAGCAGAGAGTCTGTTGCTCTGTTTTTTTTAGTTTTTCTTCTTCTTCTGACCTTCTCTTCTTCTTTCTATTTTTTTTGCTCTGTTTTTTGTCAAGCATCAGTGTAGCAAAAAACAAAACAGAGAGTATGTTTATGCTCTGTTTTATTTTTTCGTCTTTCTTCTTCTTCTGATCTTCTCTTTATTTTTTTTTTGCTCTGTTTTTGATTGAGCAGCAGTACTGCACCCTGTTTTTGTAGAGGCAAAGGCAGAGAACTTCTAACTTCAAACCTGAAATTTCCTCCTTTTTCAGTTATAGAGTAGAATTAATTGCATATTGTGAATTGATATATTTATTAATCTATTATTGTTATTGAGTTTTTAGTTATATATATAATATTTTAGTTTTTTGTATAAATTGTCGCTTCACATAAAAAAGGCGAGCGCTTCGCTGCGCGCCTCTCGCCTTGACTGGTTCGCGACTCATCAATCAGAACTATGTCATCGGCGAATAACATACATCATGACACCTCCCCTTGAATATGGTGTGTTAACACGTTCATCACCAGGGCAAATAAGAACGGGCTGAGCGCAGAACCTTGGTGTAACCCCGTAACAACTGAAAACTGCTCAGAGTCGCCTCCTATAGTCCTAACCCGAGTCTTAGCACCATCATACATGTCCTTAATTACCCAAATATAGGCAGCCGGCACGCCTTTTGCCTCTAAGCATCTCCAGAGAACTTTTCTAGGAACCTTGTCGTACGCTTTCTCTAAATCAATAAACACCATGTGCAGATCGTTCTTCCTCTCCCTATACCGTTCCACCAACCTCCTAATAAGGTGTATAGCTTTCGTAGTAGAACGACCCGGCATGAACCCGAACTGGTTGTCGGATATAGACACTGTCCTCCTCACCCTCGCTTCAACCACCCTCTCCCAAACTTTCATGGTATGACTCAGTAATTTGATACCCCTATAATTGTTACAACTCTGGATATCACCTTTGTTCTTATACAACGGAACCACCGTACTCCACCTCCACTCTTCCGGCATCCTATTCGTCCTAAAAATAACATTAAACAGTCCAGTCAGCCACTCTAAGCTTGCTCTACCCACACACTTCCAAAATTCAATCGGAATTTCGTCTGGCCTGGTCGCTCTACCCCTACTCATCTTACACATAACTTCCACGATCTCCTCAACCTCGATGCGCCTGCAGTCCCCAAAGTCACGGTGATTCTCGGAATGCTCCAGTTCACCTAGCACAATATCCCGATCCCCTTTTTCATTCAGAAGTTCATGAAAGTAAGTCTGTCATCTCCTCTTAATCTGAGCATCTTCCATCAATACTCTACCATCGTTGTCCTTGATGCATCTCACTTGGTCCAAATCCCGGGCCTTCCTCTCTCTCGTCTTCGCCAGCCGGAATAACTTCTTATCTCCACCTTTTTCCCCCAGTTCCTCGTACATACGGCCATAGGCTGCAGTTTTAGCCTCCGTAACCGCCAGCTTTGCTTCCTTCCTAGCTACCTTATACCACTCCAAGCACGCCCTCCTCTCCTCCTCACTTGTGCTCCCTACTAATTTTAGGTATGCTGTCTTCTTCGCTTCCACTTTACCTTGGAACTTGCTCTAAGCAAGAATTTAAAAATTTGCTATAAAATGTCTTAACACATAAACGGCTTCAGATTAATAAACAAGTATTGTAGGAGATTGCAACAGTACTGACACAAGATATAGCAGAAAGGTATCGTCAAGTGAATTGGACAACAAATTATTAATATACATGTGCCTCAAAATAGAAGCACCTCAATTGTAACACAAGTACATAGGATCAGTCTGGTGTATGATAAATACATGGAATGATGGAATTGAATGGACAATCAGTTTGGACAAAAGAATTCAAGTTTCTAGAGAGAAAATCAACTTCCTAATTTGAAAGCATCAACAAAGAGACCTAGAATAACACCTGCTTTCCAGTAGTTCACCATTGAAACCAGAGACTGCAACCTCCTGGAAGGCAGAGAAGGTGGCTTTTTATACATCAGCATTCCGATTCCCTCAATTGCAGCTACAACGACTCCTGCTACTAATACATCCCAATCGCCAGTCTGTCCTAGGATCGTAGCCAAGGCATTTGCCGTATAAAAACCCAAGAGAAGCAGAAATACTTTCATCGGGAAATTTTTCCGAGCTGAATTGAGCTTCTCCAAGAGCTGCCTGCCTCCACCACCAACTATCCTCCCCAAACGAGTTCCACCTAAATCACGGCCATCACCATTGAGGTCATCTTGATCATCACTACTGGGAATTCTGCCTGTATCCAAAGCAAATGCTATTCTTGATCCACGTCTTCTTGTCTGCGACCTGTTTTTACAAAACGAAGCTTATATAATCATGCAAAAGAAAATATTTTCCCCACAACCTGCAAGACAAATAGATAAATAAATAATTTGACCATAACTGCCTCTTGTTGATCTTCTCCGGTTCAGTCCTATGATTTAAAACTCAATTTCTAAAACATACAGTTCCAGCATGTTATTGACATTGTTTAAGAGAAAGCAATTTAACTTTAAATGGAGAAAAGCAAAGCCATAGTTCTTATTTAAGTAAACCTTCATATGTTGGTAGAGGACTGATTCATCCTTAGTACAGGCTAAACTTTAAACAGACTTTTAGAGTATAAAAAGAATTAGATATCTTAAGTAGCAGACACAAACACTAGCATCGTGTTAATTGCCAAGACAGATAGGAAGATATAGTTTTTTTTGAAAATATGAGGGCTATAAAGATATAGTGTGGGATTACGTCGTAGTTGAATGGTATTAGTGAAGATCAACTAATGCACAGATATATATATACAGGCACAAAGTTTGAAGTGCAAAATCACAAACTTGTAGATTTAACAAGGTATAACAATTGTGTTGTCCAGGCACTACCAAAAATCACGATGTCAGGCACTAAAACAAAATATAGGGCAGCGAGAAAACGGTATCAAGAATTTTTTTGTTAGGCTGTTGATTTACACTGCTACGCCCAGAGCAAAGATTTCCCCTCACGTTTTTTTTTTCTTCCATAAAGGTTGGTGTCTGGGCAAGCTTACACTCGCCTATTCCACTGAGTACCTGCTATCTCCCACCAGCACAAGTAACATGTAACTTTGAACATCTTAGGCAGATGGGAAAATATCACCTAATGTTTTTTTTTGTCTGTGCTGGGATTTGAATTCTAGTCTCCAAGGTTTGCACTCACTTCATTTGACTACTAAACCCTCACTCACCTACTTAACCCCATGCCTACCATAGCTAGAGACAGAGTTTAAGCATTGTCTACCTGCAGCAAAAGTGAGGAGGAAAAGGGAGGGGACTCTATCCTTCACCAACTTTTGGCCAAGAAGTGGGAATTGGAAGAGCTCTGAAACCTTCAAACTTCTCGGATTAAGAACATTGATTTGCAAAATTTGCTTCCACTTCTTCTATCGATGTGAAATAACAACAATTGCATCATAAGATATACCTGAATAACTAGTTAATTTATAAAGGCTTCCACTGCACTTTGGAAATGCAACTGACAATGTTTCGAGCAGCAAAATTTAAACCATGAAAGAAATTAATTATCAGACAAAATGAAATCAAGTAGATATCCCAAGATTCAAAACCAACAATTTGAATGTTACCTAATATTAAGAGATGGCATACATTTTACACCAAACTTTGAAATTTGTTCAGTTACTTCTAGTCTGTTGGAGAAATCCAGGATAGCGGAACTTCTTGAAACAACAAACAAATGTCCAATGCTTTCATTCTCGACTGCTGGAAAAGACTGCAGCATTATTGCATCCATTCTATAAGCCATGAACTGTAAAGTATATAAAAGAAGCAATCAGAAACCAACTTAATAATAAGATATTATGAAAAGAGAGGAGAGGAGAGGACATGAAAGAATCTGCGGGGATCCTTCTGTGTGTACATATTATTCAAAGTTTTCATATTAGAAGACCTACTGCAGATATCTCATGGCTCAAAATATATATCACTTTATCAAAGTGTCAAATTTTTTATTTTTATTTGGTATGATAATGACATGAGCAGAGGCAGATAAATACAGGGTTTGTATCAAAGTTACTGGGTTTGGCCGGAATAGTAAACTACACTCTGTCCCTGGACATGAGTTGAACTTCAATGGAGAAATATGGTCAGCGAGGATTTATATAGCCACCCAACTTGTTTGGGATTGAGGCGTTGTTGTTTTTGTTGTATCATAGTGTCAAACTATATGCACAATCTCAAACTAGATAAAGTCTCTTGAAGGTATTTTTTTCTTTTGATAGACAAATCTTTATGACCCAAAAAGAAATTTCTGGAAGGAAATCTCTGTTACCATTTCATGTAAGAGGCATACAAAGAAAGGAAAGCTTAAGATTACCCAAAAAAGTGGCTGAGTCATGAGTACAAATCCGAGGGGTTGACCCTTCTAAACATCACAACCGATGACCTATAGCCTTTATTATAGAAACTATAATGTAACTGAAAACTACAGAATAAAGTATGAACGTCCACGAAGTTACAAACGGATTTCGGAACAACCTTGCATACAGGACGTCAGGATAACAAATAAGAAATCGGTAGCAGCCTCAAGAAAAAGAGAGTAATATTTTCTTTCTTTTCAAGTACTGCAACGGTTGAGTCTGATTATAGGTACCATCCATTCTTAACTTGACAAAACCTTCATCCATCATGTATTAGCCGAACCAAGGCCTGATATAAGGGTAAACCAATAGCGAATAACCTTTTCTTCCCGGCCTCCTCGACCTTCATTCCCATCCTGGAGCCAAAGTGATAGCGGCTGTAGCATCCACCGGTAATGTGTGGAAGAGGGTAAGATTTCTATGTGGATAGGACATATCAACAACTTTTGCATCTTTTCATTTCCTTCCTTAAGTGCAGATTTTAGTAATGAAATACAATTACTTAACCAAAGAAACAGAAGTGGCTCAGTGCCTCAGTCATGACTATTCTGCATTCTGTATTTAATCTGCTTTGTTTTTCTTTTTTCCTCTTTGATAAATCATAAGTTTGATTACACCAATACTTTTTAGATTTCATAACAAGCTGAACTATATATATCATTCAGCTCCAGAGTCCAGAGCAAGCAATACGAGGGCAAGTCCATTTGCAATTACTATTAAACCATCAAAAGTCTATTTTACTTTTTCACATTGTTAGCAGGATAAATACCGCTAAGACTATCAAAATTCAACTTCAAATTGCAGAATACCCAATCAATTTTACAAAATGCTGCAAAAAAGAAAAGGACCCAGCATTTACATATTCGAACAGAAGCATACATAATTGTGCTTGTGCGTGTGTGTGTGAGAGAGAGAGGGGTTGGAGGAGGAGTGGGAGGTTACCTTTTAGGAAGAATAATAAATCTATTCAGGTATCCCACAACAAGTAACTGTGCGCCTTTTTCCTATGCATTCAGAGAAACAAGTAGCCGAGTCTAGTGACTCAACTTTCTTTTTGTGTTGATGGAAATGTTGACTGATATTTCATAGAGAAAACTAACCTGGACAATCGGAAACAAATTAAAAGAGTAATATCCTAAGGTATCGTTTGGTTCAATTATGAGATATATCCCATATGATTAGTTATTCTAACTTTTATATGGGATAATTAATTCCATCATTTTAATGTAAAAATTATCCTGAAATTAGCTAGTATCCCAAACCAAACATGAAATAAAGTTAATCCCAAACTTTATCCCGAGATTATTATTCTTATCTCATGTACCAAACGACCTCTAAAATAATATTTTTATCATTTCCTATCCAAAATCTTTTTTAAGGTGCATATGACGCACACTCCTTAACTTTAAAATGGGTGTCAAGGGGCCGGGCCGGGCTAGAGGAAAAGTAGACCGACCGGTCTCCGTATCGGTCCGGTTACCGGTTTCAAAATACCGGTCTTACCGGTTCCGAGCCTCGTCGGTACAAATTTGAACCCGAACAGTTCCGGGCTTGAGGGGCCGAGCCAGGCCGATTTTATTTAATTTTTTTTGGAGTGTATTTTGTATAACTATCGTAATTTATATTAAGATAAAGTAAAAATATAAAACATAAAAACAATCTTATAAAAAGAGTGTTTGAATAAATTTCAAAGTCTTTAAAAGCCTTATATTTAGAATTTTGAATAAAAACTTCAAAGGCTTTAAAAGCCTTATATTTGAATATTTCATTAAGAATTTAAGATAATACAATGAAGAAGAAAAAAAATTTAACTTATAATTTGCAACTTTTTTTTTTAAATTCAAACTTGCAAATTAAAGTTTACATTTTACAACAACTAAATTAAAGGAAAAAGAGTAAATTTAAATTTAAATTATTAAATATAAATCAAGAACTTCAAAGGTTTTGCATTGCCTTAGTAAGTTCTTCATAATCAATATGAGCTTCTTGGCCATCTTCTGGAGTGTTAAATCCAGATGGGTTACCATGTGTTAATATATCTCCAAGTTCCTCGTCTTCTAGTTTATCAATATCTTCACGTCCTTGATTTATTCGTTCCGATCTAATCCAATCTCTGAAACATACTAAAACTTCCAAAGCATTGCTTCCCAATGAGTGACCGGTGTCTCCTAGTTGTTGTCTTTCTTGACTAAATGCACTCTCTGATGGAACAATTAAAATTGACACATTTAGCACATCCCGAGCCATTGCGGAAAGAACATGAATTTGCTTTTCATTTTCATGCCATAATGCCAACAGTGAAAATTCCTTTGTGCTAGGCTCTGTTTGCTTTTGCAAGTAGAATTGAAGTTCATCAATGTTCATGCTAATGATTTGAGTGAAAAGAAATGTAGACTAAATATTAAAACCATCAAGACCTTCATCTTCATCCATAGTAACAGATGTAGTAGAAGTAGTACAATGAATAGTGAGATTAACATTGTCTACATTATTGGCAGCAACATCAATTATATTTGCATAATTATTATATAATTATTATATAATTATTATAAATAATCATTTAGCTTGTTCATACAACAATATATATCTAGGATTTCAGTTGGTCCAATATCCATATAAATATATAAAGCATTGATTAATTGGTGATAATTAGACATCTTAATAGAAGGATTTAAAACAACATCAATTAACTAAATTGGAGGAATTGGAAAGAAGTATTTTTTTTGAGTTTTGCTTGCATTTTATCAACAACATTCTTATATTTTTATTTCTTCTTAGAATCAGAGAGTAGAAAAGAAATTTTAACTATATGTACTAACGCCATAGTAACAGTAGGGTAATATGCTTTAGAAAACTCAACAGTAGCCGTATAAAATTTATGTAAAAATTTAACAACATCATTAATGACCTTCCAAGTATTAGTTGTTAACATATGGTTTGGATAAGTACAATACGCATTAACAACTTCAGTTATAGGCAATCTATATTTGTAGCAATATTTTAAAAATAAGTATGTCTAATTCCATCTAGTAACAATTTCATCTGGCATGAATCTGGGGTTAAGGTTATGTTCGGTATACTTAGTCTTAAATTCCCTAATTCTAGATTGTCTATTATTTCCTTGAATAACACCAACTGCTCTTCTGACATGAGTAATCTCAGTCGAAAATAAATCAAGGCCACTTTTAACAATTAACTTATACACATGACATGCACACCTAACATGAAAAATTTCGTCAAGTGGTAGGTGCAAATGCAGTCTTAATATTGAAATAGCGATATTAGAAACATTATCAAAAGACATACACAATACTTTTTTTTAATTAAGATTGTAAAATACAATTTCGCAAATAGTAATACTTATAAAAATAGCAGTATGATTCTCATCTTTATCAAATTTAAAAGCGATAATACGGTTTTCCATACAATAATTATCATATATCCAATGACATATAATTATCAAATAATCATTTTCATTAACAGTGTATATATTTAAAATGTATTGAATTTAGAATTCATAAATTAAATTTGGACTATATTTGAAATTCAAGATATATTTGTTCAAATAAATTTATTGGGCTAATATAATTGGATAAGTTATATACGCCCAATATATATATGGATTAAATATATAAGTCCAAATCCATTGGGTTAGTCACCAAATCATCAAGTACCTCCTTTTCTATTTCCCCGATTACCCCGAGCAACCCTATTACAAACTCGTTTTGCAGCATTAAACATATTATGAAAATTTAACTACTAATAAAAATTAAATATGCAAATAAAATATTAAATAAGAGAAAGAGTTGGAATAAGTGGACCGAATTCCTCAATAAATTGAACACTTGATGATTTTTGAAGTCTTGAAATTGAATTTCGCAACTCCGATGTTACCACGAAGAAACGCCAATTGTTCAAAGTTCAAACTTCAAATAATACCATAAATAAATTTCCAAAAAAATGAGAGCCAAATAGTTGATTGCAATTTAGGTGAAGAATGAGAGAATGACAATTGGGAATTTGGGTTTGAGAACTGAGAGATAAGTGAAGAAATGAAGGGGGAGGGAAAGGGGGGGGGGGGGGGAGGGAATCTATTTATAGTTTTTCAAAGGGCTAAATTAGTACATAATAAAAGTATTATTTTTGAAAAAAATAACCAACAAGGACTATTCTTGCAAATTAGCCGTTGGGCAACTGTCAAAAGGGCAGCTGACCGTTGCCAACGGTCAAGAATAAAAAAAAAAAATTGAACTAGTCATTGAACCGCATCCGGGCTGGTCCGGTTAACCGGTTTCCAAATGACATGACCTTATCAGGTCGTACCGGTCTGGTTAACCGGTATCAAAATTCATCCCGTCATAGGCCAGTTCCCATCCCAACCCAAGCCTTCCCGCCCCCCTTACTACTAGGCCGGTTCGGTCCAGTCTAAAATCGGTCAGGGCCGGTCCGGAATCGGCCTAGCCTGGCCCAACCCGTTTGACACCTTTACTTTAAATATGCCAAGTTTACGACACGTGACTAATAAATTAAGCCTAATCTAATTATTAATTTAATTAAATATTTAAATGAATAATAAAAAATAAAAAGGTAAAAGCCTTTGTACTTCCATCTCCTTCCATAATGGTTACTTTTCCGATCAATCTGAATTTTCGCTAATAAAACTCAATTCAACCTCTCTTTTTTTACATTAACTTTCGATTTCACTGTATATTTTAGTTTAGTACAAGATTTTGTATTTAAATAATTAGGGGTTTACAAGAAAGAAAAACCGTGGAGAAATGAATAAAGGAAAAATGAAGAACAAAGGTAATTTCAATAGAAACAGGAGAAGAGAGAAGTTTCACATGGAACCTATAAGGAGAAGGAATAATAAAGGTACAAATTTTTTAGAAGAAAGGTAGACGAATGAGAAAAAATCTAGAATATAAAGAAAATTGAATTTGTAACACTAATTATTCGTTAGAGTATGCCAGGTGGGGCCATTTTTTTTGGATAATTTCATCTCTTACGCGCCTTCAGACAAATTATCTCTCACATTTTGCCAAAATATTAACAAGGTTTTTTTAAATAACTAGAAGGATATAGTTCAATGGGTTTTTGGAGATATAAGATAATTTAAGTAGAATGTCACAACCCAATTCGTCATATAGGTCGTGATGGCGCCTAACATCGCCGCTAGGCAAGCCAACAGTGAACTAATCATTTGATTTCTCCTTTTAATAAATTTTCAAGTAATTAAATTTTACTTATTAAGAAATTAAAGAGTACAAAATTTAGTAAATCAACAAAGACAAATAAGTGGCAATCATAGTGATATAAATACTCCAAACCATAAAGTCTACTAGTATATATGTGCCAAGACCTCGTATCACAAGTGTATGAGTAACTAGTAAAATATACAAAACTCTAACTACTGTCTGAAATAAAAGTAGATAGAAAAATAAGTGCAAAAGAGAGACTCAAGGTGTTGCGGAACGACTCAGGAAGCATCTCACCGCTATGCCTTGGGATAATGGGGGTGCGCGCCGATATGACCGCCAGATGCACCTGCCTCAGATCCTGCACGATTAGTGCAAAAGTGTAGCGTGAGTACATAAACAACATGTACCCAGGAAGTATCTAGTCTAACCTCGAAGAATTAGTGACGAGGGGTTGACATCGACACTTACTATGGGCTAACAATAAAAATACGAAAATTCCAAATGAGCATGGTTTATGTAAATAATAATAATATCTCAATAACAACAGGAAATGAATAATTCTTTCACAAATGGTAAATTCAAATCAATTTCTGTTATATATGCTTCTAACCTCTCAGGCCATGAAATAATATCAAATATAATTAAGTTTCGAGTATTATCACGCACGATTATGCCGAGGTCATACGATCCGATCTAGAATAATGTGTACACTGCCGAGGGTCGAGTGGCACGAATCATAGATGTATCTATTCTACTGCTGAGGCGTTCGGCCCACTCCACAAGAAGAGATGATACTTTATAACATTCAGTTTAAAAGCTATTACAAGGCTAATACACAAAGAAACACAATTTCTATTAATAATCAAGTACCTCGCCAAAACTCAAGTAAGTGGGAGTCGGTCTTTTACAATTCCTCTATCGAGTTCCAATATAGTTTAGGCATTTTAATAAATAAATAGGGTACAAATATTACAAGTTTTTTATAATTTGTGTCCTAAACTACCCGGGCATAAACATAAATAGTAGCTACGCACGGTCTCTCGTTACCTCGTGCATACGTCGCCCCCACAATTAGAAGAAAATAGTAATTTAAATCACCTATGGGGTAACTTTCCTCTTACAAGGTTAGGCAAGAGACTTACCTTGTCTCAAAGCTCGTTTTTCGGCCTCAAATTTACTCTAAAGCCTCAACTCGGTGCCGAACAATCCGAAACTAGTCAAATATTGTGTAAATTAATCAATACATGTTCAAAAGTTCATAATATAACTATTAGAGTGATTACCCAACCCCAATTGGAAGATTCCTAAAAGTTATCCCCAGGCCCGCATGCCCGGATTCTGGAAATTTTTGAAGATAATTGTTACCCATAACCTCGCGAACTCAAATATATAATTTTCACCCAATTCCATAACTATTTTCGTGGTTAAATCCCATTTTTATCAAAACCTAGGTATTTTTTTAATCTAAACCTATGATTTTCATAATTTTACATGTTAAAATCTACCCATAATTTATGTATTTAACTTACATTGGATGAAAATTACTTACTTCCATTAACTAGGTGGAAACCTCTCTAAGAAGCTCCAAAATCGCCCAAGAAGTGAAAGACATGAGTAAATAATGGCCTAAGTCCCGTATTAAATGAACCCCACTGCCTCCAGCACTTCCGCTTCTGCGGCTCCATGGCCGCATCTGCAACTCCGCTTCTGCGGACAAAACCTCGCAGATGCGGATCATGCCCAAGCTAGCTGGCTCCGCTTCTACGGACGGGATCCTGCTTCTGCGGAGGGTGGAGCGCATCTGCTGCCTCCTCGCACCTGCGGACTTCCCCATCGCAGAAGCGAGGCCGCTTCTACGCAGGCTTCTCCGCTTCTGCGGACCACTGGCCAAATGCCCAAAGCCACGTCTGTGGACAAGTGCTCACACCTGCGGGCTCGCACCTGCAGCATAAATCTCGCAGGTGCGGGCACACCAGAACTGGTGTACCAGCAGCCCTTTTTAAGCTCTAACTCGATCCGTGCAATGTCCAAGTAGCGCCCGAGGCCCCCGAAGCTTCTTCCAAATATACTAACAAGTTTGTAAACATGAGACGAACTCGCTCGAACCCTCGGAATGCGGAAAATAACACCATAACTATGAATCATACCCCAAACCAAATCAAATCAACTTATGAACTTCAAGTTCTTCCAACTTGCTTCGAACGCGCCGAATCATACCTAAACTACTCAGAATGGTACCAAATTTTGCGTGCAAGTCTTAAATCACCTTACAAAGCTATTATCAGGCTCAGAATCCCAAACGTATATCGATTACACCAAAACCTACTCCAAACCAAATTTAAAGAACTTTTAAACCTTCAATAAGCCAACTTTCAACTTTAGGCACCGAAATGCTCCCGGGTAATCCAAAACCCGATCCGGATACACGCCCAAGTCCAAAATCTTTATATGAACCTATTGAGACCGTCAAATCTCGGTTCCGATATCGTTTACTACAATTGTTGACCCAAGTCAAACTTAATCTTTTAAAGCCAATATTAAGGAACGAAGTATTTCGATTTCAACCCGAACCCTTCCAAATCCCGAACTAACCATCCCCGCAAGTCATAAAATAGTAAAAACACATACAAGGAGTCTTATTTATAGGAACATGGATCTATATAGAAAAATGACCGGTCGAGTTGTTACATTCTCCACCTCTTAAACAAACATTTGTCCTCGAACGAGTCTAGGATCATACCTGGAGTGCCGAATAAGTGTGGATATATGCTCCTCATGTCCTCCTCGGCCTCCCAAGTCGCCTCCTCGACTGGTTGGCCCCTCCACTGAACTTTTACCGTAGAAATCTTCTTGGACCTCAGCTGGCGAAATTGTATGTCGACAATGACAACTGGCTCCTCCTCATAACCCATGCTCTCATCTAGTTGAACCATGCTGAAGTCTAATACATGTGACATGTCAGTATGATATCTCCGAAGCATAGACATATGGAAAATCGGATGAACTACAGATAGACTGGGAGGCAAAGCAAGCTCATAAGCTACCTCCCCAACTCGTCTCAATACCTCAAATGGACCTATGAACCTTGAGCTCAACTTGACCTTCTTCCCGAACCTCACGATTCCCTTTATCGGTGAGACTTTCAAGAGAACCTTCTCACGCACCATAAAGGATAAGTCACGTGCCTTCTGGTCCGCGTAACTCTTCTGTCTGGACTGTGCTGTGCGAAGTCGCTTCAGTGCCGGCTCAACCATAACGAAACTAAAGCAATCTAAAGTTGTATGTTGTATGTTGTATATTATAAATAAAATACAAATTCATGCATATACTATTAGAAGCGGAATTTTTGGAATAAAGTAACTTTTTACCTTTTATGTGGGGACCGTTGGTGTCTAATTTCTTGCCTAATTATATCCTACCACCTAACATGGGTCCACATGACTATTCCTATATTTTTATCTTTTTCATTGTCTCTTTCACTTATTCTTACTCTCTTCTTATTAACTATTTCTATATTCCATTCTAGAAAACTTACCGTTGTGTGCTCACAAAAAGATCAAAGTTTGCTTTTGGGTGTCTTCTTCAAAATTTCAAGCATTGCAACAAGACAAAAACAATCGTTATTTTGAAGCAGTGCAATACTATTTCGATACCGTTATATCCACTTATCAAATTCTTGAGCCAGATTTTATTATTCTAACTTTAAATTATATTTTTTCATTGAAAATTTGTCATTATTGATATTCTTACTTACTAAGTATACATTCTTGTTTTTTAGTTATTATTAGATTTTATTCAATTTAAATATGTCAACTAGAAAATATGAATCCGGTTATGCAAAAAGAGAGAAAAAAAAGAAAATGTGAAGAATTAATTAAATCCCAAAAGGGAGCCCTTGATAGATTTTTAACAAATAATAAAAGTCTTGAATCAGAAAACATGGGAGGATGTTCTTGAAATGAACAAGTCAGTGATAGAGTTGAGTTAGATGATAATAACATCCAAGAAGAAAATCTAGAAGAAGTGACTACGAAATCTGACATAGTTCCAGAAAATCAAGGACTCTTAAATGATTTGAATAACTACATCTATAAAAATATATACGATCCAAGTCAATGGAATATGGTAGATACAAAGTTGAGAGATCTATTAGTAGAAAAGGGGACAATTAGAATAACTGTTGCCTCAACCGAAAGAAGTTTTTCAAAACTAAAATTAATAAAATCTTATCTAAGATCAACAATGTCTCAAGAGAGATTGAATGGATTAGCTATATTATCAATTGAAAAGGAATCATTAGAACAAATCAATTATAAGATAATAATTAATGATTTTGCATCTAAAAAATCTAGAAAAGTAATTTTAAATTAAAATATATATGACGATCTTTTTTTTTTTTTTAAAAAAAATTTAGTGCCTCTCTATGAAGTTTGGCTTTAGGCCTCCAATCTTGTTGAGCCGGCCCTGAGTCGCTCCTGAATCAACTTTACTTTTTCCAAGGCATCATTCACTAGATCAGTACCATATAACTTAGCCTCGCTGGGCTCAAACCATCCAATGGGCAAACGACATCGTCGACCATATAAAGCCTCAAATGGAGCCATCTCGATGTTGGACTGATAACTGTTGTTGTAAGAAAACTCGGCCAAAGGCAAGAATTGACCCCACTGCCTCTTGAAATCAATCACGCATGCTATGAGCATATCCTCCAAGATCTGAACCTTCCGCTCCGATTGTCCGTCGGTTTGCGGATGAAAGGCTGTGCTGAGTTCTACCCGGGTCTCCAACTCACTATGTACTGCCCTCCAAAAATGCGAAGTAAACTGAGGGCCTCTATCTGATATAATGGAGACAGGCACACCATGCTACATAATAATCTCCTGAATGTAAATCTGGGCCAATCTCTCTAAAGAGTACGTGGTTACTACCGGAATGAAGTGTGCCGACTTGGTCAACCTGTTGACAATGACCCAAACTGCATCAAACTTCCGCAAGGTCTACGACAACCCAACTACAAAATCCATAGTAATACGCTCCCATTTCTACTCAGGTATAACCATCTACTGGAGTAGGCCACATGGCCTCTGATGCTCATACTTAACCTGCTGGAAATTAAGGCACCTCGCTACGTACTCAACTATGCCATTCTTCATATGCCGCCACCAATAATGCTGCCTCAGGTCGCGATACATCTTTGTGGCACTTGGATGAATAGAATACCGAGAACTGTGTGCCTCTTCTAGAATCTTTTCACTCAATCCATCAACATTAGGGACACATAGGCGACCCTGGAGTCGCAGAACACCATCCTCACCGACAGTAACCTCCTTGGCACCACCCTGTAGTACCGTCTCTCTGAGAACCAACAAGTGCGGATCATCAAACTAACGAGCCTTGATCTGATCGAATAGTGAAGGCTGGGCGACGATGCATGCAAGAACTAACTGGGCTCTGAAATATCCAACCTCGCAAGTCTATTAGATAAGGACTGAATGTCCAAATCTAGTGGCCTCTCCTCTGCTGAAATGAATGCCAAACTATCCATACTCTCCGCCTTTCTGCTCAAGGCATCCGCAACTACATTCGCCTTATCCGGATGATAAAGGTTGGTAATATCATCATCTTTTAGTAACACAAGCCACCTGCGCTGCCTCAAATTGAGATCCCTCTACTTGAACAAATACTGCAAGATACGATGATCGGTGTAAACCTCACAGGACACCCCATAAAGATAATGCCTCAAGATCTTGAGAGCATGAACAATCATGGACAACTCCAAATTATGTACGGGGTAATTCTTCTCATGGGGATTCAGCTGACATGAAGCATATGCAATAACTCTCCCCTCCGGCATCAATACACAACCCAAACAAATGCGTGAAGCGTCGCAATACACAGTATACATCCCTGAACCGGAAGGCAGCACTAATACTGGTGCTGAAGTCAATACGGTCTTGATCTTCTGAAAGCTCGTCTCGCAATCATCGGACCATCAGAATGGAGCACCCTTATGGGTCAATCTAATCAGAGGTGCCATAATAGATAAGAAGCCCTCCACAAACCGACGATTATAACCTGCCAACCCGTAGAAGCTCCTGATCTCAGTTGCCGTGGTTGGACGAGGCCAACTCTGAACTGCCTCGATCTTCTTGGGATCTACCTTAATACCCTCACCTACTACAACATGCCCCAAGAATGCCACAGAATCCAACCAGAACTCACACTTGGAGAACTTAGCATATAACTGTTATTCCCGCAAGGTCAGAAGCACCACTCTCAAATGCTGCTCGTGCTCATCCATTCTACGTGAGTAGATCAAAATGTCATCAATGAAGACAATGATAAACGAATCAATATATGGCCTGAACACCCGGTTCTCAAATCCATAAACGCCGCCGGGGCATTGGTCTAACTGAACGGCATCACTAGAAACTCATAATGACCATATCTAGTCCGAAAAGCCGTCTTCGAAACATTCGAATCCCAAATCTTCAACTGATGGTACCCTGATTTCAAGTCGATCTTAGAGAACACCCGACACCTTGCAACTAGTCAAATAAGTCATCAATACGAAGCAACGGGTACATGTTCTTAATGATAACTTTGTTTAACTGGCGATAATCAATGCACATCCGCATAGTCCCATCTTTCTTCTTCACAAATAACACCGGTTCACCCCAACGCGATACACTTGGTCTGACGAACCCCTTTGCTAGCAACTCCTCAAGATGTTCCTTCAACTTCTTTAACTCTTTCGGTGCCATGCGATACGTTGGAATAGAGATAGATTGGGTACCTGGAGCCAAGTCAATATAGAAATCAATATCACGATCTGGTGGCATGCCTGGAAGATCAGAAGGAAACACATCAGAGAACTCCCGGACCACGGGCACTGAATCAATCGCTGGAGTCTCTGTGTTAGTATCCCGAACATAGGCTAGATAAGCCAAACAACCCTTCTCGACCATGTGTCGAGCCTTTAGAAAGGAGATAACTCGACTGGATGCACTGATAGACAAACCCTTCCACTCTAATCTAGGAAGCTCTGGCATCGCCAAGGTAACAGTCTTGTCATGGTAATCAAGGATGACGTGATATAGGTACAACCAATCAATGCCCAAGATGAACTCAAAGTCGGTCATATCAAGCAACAAGAGATCCGATCTAGTCTCATAACCACAGAAAGTCATGATACAGGACCGATAAACCTGATCCACAACAATAAAGTCGCCCACTAGAGTGGACACGTAAATAGGAGTACCCAAGGACTCACAAGGAACTCCCAGGAAATGAGCAAACATAGATGAAACATATGAATATGTACACCCTAGATCAAATAGTACCGAAGCATCCCTATCGCAGATAGAAGTAATACTTGTGATCATGACATCTGAGACTACTGCATCTGGTCTGGATGGAAAGGCATATAATCTAGATGGAGCACCACCTGGCTGGCCTCCACCTCTAGGACGGGCCCTACCCACCTGCCCTCCGTCTCTTGGCGGCCGGACGGTTGGTATGGCAACTGGTGCTGTAATCATAGGCTGCTGTCCCTGCTGCACTGCCTTGCCCTGAAGCCTAGGGCAAAACCTCTTCACATGACTAAGATCCCCACACTCAAAACAACCTCTCGGTATGGCGGACTGCTGACCTGAAGTCTGGCCCTAATAGCATAATACCCACTGGAGGGACCCTGAATAGCTGGTGGGCAGTAGGAGCTCTCTAGAATAGCGCTAAAATAAGGCTGCACTAGAGCACCCCGAGGAGGAGGCGGTGCTGGATAGGTGGGACAGTTAGACCGACCCCTCACGAATTGAACCCTGCCCCCAGCCGGGGCACCACTGAACTCTCCAGAATATCAAAACCGCTTATCCCTGACCGACTGGTCTAGACTCCGCTGACGGATACCCTCGATCCTTCGACCTATCTCCACAACTAGCTCATAAAAAGTCCCCATCTCAACCTCTCGGGCCATAGTGGCCTGAATAACAGAGTGCAACCCTGCAACAAACCTTCGCACTCTCTCTGCATTGGTAGAATGTATCATAAGTGCATGGCAAGACAACTTAGAGAATCTCGCCTCATAGTCGGTTACTGACATCGGACCTTGCTGGAGCTGTTCGAACTGAAATTGCAACTATTCCCTCTGAGAGTGTGGGATATACCTGTCCAAGAAAAGGCGTGCGAACTGATCCCAAGTCATGGGAGGAGAACCTGCTGGTTTTCCAAGAAGATTGGACTGCCACCATCTACGCGCCTTGCCCTCCAGCTGTAAGGTGGTAAAGTCCACCCCGTGGGTCTAATATCCTCATGTTGTGCAGTCTGTCCCTGCACCGATCAATAAAATCCTGGGGGTCCTCATGCCTCTCACCCCCAAAGATAGGAGGATGTAGCCTAGTCCATCTGTCCAATTACTTCTGAGGATCGCCGGCCACAGCTGGTCCGGGCTCGGGAATAGCTGCTGTAACTGGCTGAGCTCCGTCTACGGGCAGTGCACTCGGGGTCTAATATACGACAGCTGCATGCCCTAGAGCCTGAGCGGTAGGTGTCTGTGCTCCCCTACCTCCTGAGATGTGGCTGGGTCTGCTGGAAATAAACCGTCCTGAATCATAGAATTCATGAACCACATCATACAACCCATGACCTCCTGGAATCCCGGTGCGGACATGAAATCCACCGGGGCTGGCTTTGCTGCAGGCTCCTTGCCCTGCTCCTCAATAATAGGATCCTCTACTAGATCCACTGGTGGCATGACTGGAACAAATCTAGGACACTCTCGTCCTCTACCACGAGCTGGAGCCCTCCCTCGGCCTCCGCCTCTAGCAACATTAGGAGCAATGCCTCCATGATCGGGTACATCTTCTGCGCGCGTTCTCACTATCTGTGAGAGAATAATAGAAAGATACTTAGCACAACATCAACTGCACGATAAGAGATGAAGAAAGAGTAGTTTCCTAACACCCTATATCCTCTCGAAGATAAGTACGGACGTCTCCTCACCGATTCGCAAGACTCTATTAGTCCTGATCATAACTTGTGAGACTTACGTGAACCTAGTGCTCTGATACCATGTTGTCATGACCCAATTCCTCCTATAGGCCGTGATGGCGCCCGACGTCGTTGCTAGGCAAGCCAACAGTGGACTAATCATTTCATTGATCCTTTTAATAAATTTCCATGTAATTAAATTCTACTTATTAAGAAATTAAAGAGTAGAAAATTTAGTAAATGAAGAAAGGCAAATGAGTGGCAATCATAGTGATATAAATACTCCAAACCATAAACTCTACTAGTATATGTGTGCCAAGACCTGGTGTGTCACAAGTGTATGAGCAACTAGTAGAACATACAAAACTCTAACTACTGTCTGAAATAAAAGTAGATAGAAATATAAGTGCAAAAGAGAGACTCTAGATGCTGCGGAACGACTCAGGAAGCAGCTCACTACTAGGCCTTGGGATAACGGGGGTGCGCGCCGATATGACCGCCAGATGCATCTGCCTTAGATCCTGCACGATTAGTGCAAAAGTGTAGCATGAGTACATAAACAACATGTACCCAGGAAGTATCTAGTCTAACCTCGAAGAATTAGTGACGAGGGATCGACATCGACACTTACTATGGGCGAACAATAAAAATACAGAAATTTCAAATGAGCATGGTTTATGTAAATAATAATAATATCTCAATAACAACAGGAAATAAATAATTCTTTCACAAATGGTAAAGCCCAAGTCAGGTTCTGTCATATATGATTCTAACCTCTTAGGCCATGAAATAATATCAAATATAATTAAGTTCCGAGTATAACCACACTCGATTATGCCGAGGTCGTACGACCCGATCCAGAATAATGTGTACACTGCCGAGAGTCGAGTGGCACAAACCATAGATGCATCTATTCTACTACCGAGGCATTCGGCCCACTCCATAAGAAGAGATGATACTTTATAACATTCGGTTTAAAAGCTATTACAAGGCTAATACACAAAGAAACACAATTTCTATTAACAGTCAAGTACCTCACCAAAACTCAAGTAAGTGGGAGTCGGTCTTTTACAATTCCTCTATCGAGTTCCAATATAATTTAGGCATTTTAATCAACAAATAGGGTGCAAATATTATAAGTATTTCATAATTTGGGTCCTAAACTATCCGGACATAAATATAATTAGTAGCTACGCACGGACTCTCGTCATCTCGTACGTATATATCCCCTATAATTAGAAGAAAATAGTAATTTAAATCACCTATGGGGTAATTTCCCTCTTACAAGGTTAGTCAAGAGATTTACCTTGTCTCAAAGATCGCTTTCCGGCCTCAATTCACTCTAAATCCTCAACTCGGTGCCGAACAATCCGAAACTAGTCAAATGTTGTTTAAATTAATCAATACATGCTCAAAAGTTCATAATCTAATTATTAGAGTGATTACCCAACCCCAATTGGAAGATTCCTTAAAGTTATCACCGTGCCCACTTGCTCAGATTCCGAAAATTTCGAATATAATTGTTACCCATATTCTCCCGAACTCAAATATATAATTTTTACCCAATCTCGTAACCATTTTCGTTGTTAAATCCCATTTTTATCAAAACCTAGGATTTTCATCTAAACCTATGATTTTCAGAATTTTACATATTAAAATCTACCCATAATTTATGTACTTAACTTACATTGGATGAAAATTACTTACCTCAAATAGCTAGGTGTAAACCCCTCTTTAAGAAGCTCCAAAGTCGCCCAAGAAGTGAAAGAAATGAGTAAAAAATGGCCATATCCCGTATTAAATGAACATAAGTGCCTCCAACACTTCTACTTCTGTGTCTCCATGATCGCATCTGCGGCTCTGCTTCTGCGGATCATGCCCAAGTTGGCTAGCTCCGCTTCTGCGGAGGGTGGAGCGCATCTGCGGCCTCCTCGCACCTGTGGACTTCCCATCGCAGAAGCGAGGCCGCTTCTGTGGACCACTGGCCAAATGCCCAAAGCTGCTTCTGCGGACAAGAGATCACACATGCGGCCAAAAGCTCGCAGGTGCGGACACACCAGAACTGGTGAACCAGCAACCCCTTTTAAGCTCTAACTAGATCCGTGCAACGCCCGACTAGCACCCGATTCTCCCGAGGCCTCATCCAAATATACCAATAAGTTTGTAAACATGAGACGGATTCGCTCGAACCTTCAGAATGTAGAAAACAACACCACAACTAAGAATCGTACCCCAAACCAAATCGAATCAACTTATGAACTTCAAGTTCTTCCAACTTGCTCCGAACGCGTCGAATCATAGCGAAACTACTCAAAATGGTACCAAATTTTGTGTGCAAGTCTTAATCACCTTACAGAGCTATTCTCAGGCTCGGAATCCCAAACGAACCTCGATAACACCAAAACCTACTCCAAACCATATTTAAAGAACTTTTAAACCTTCAATAAGCCAACTTTCAACTTTAGGCACCGAAATGCTCCCGGGTAATCCAAAACCCGATCTGGACACAAGCCCAAGTCCAAAATCATTATACGAACCTATTGGGACCGTAAAATTCTGGTTTCGAGATCGTTTACTAGAATTATTAACCCAAGTCAAACTTAATACTTTAAAGTAGTAATTAAGTGTTCCGATTTCAACCCGAACCCTTCCAAATCCCGAACTAACCATCCCCGCAAGTCATAAAATAGTGAAAACACATACAGGGAGTCTTATTTAGGGGAACAGGGACCTATATAGTAAAATGACCGGTCGGGTCGTTATATAAAAAATTGACAAAAACGTAATAATTTAGGAGTATTAACTCATTGAAAAAGAGAATACAAACTTTCCCTTAAACTTTCCTTTTTTATTCTATGATTTATAAACCAACTTTCTTTAGTGGTTTATATTTGTTTTAGATTATAAATTTTAAAATATTTATTTTTTCCTTAACATGGTACCAGTCAAACAAAATTAGAGTAAATTTCTTTAAAGTTAAATTTATAAATATAAAAAATCTTTTTAGACAAACTAATAAAATATTTCAAATAAATTAGTATAGTAGGAGTATTTGTCATTTGTGATATATTTCCTAAAAAAGGCATTTGGCCTAGTTTCCAAGGTCCTTCGGTTAATCGACCATTTTTACAAGCTAAATTGGTGAATTAACCCTATAGTTATAATTCTTTACAAAGTAATTCATTTTTAAGGTTAGGGAGAATTAGGATTAACAAAGTGAAAAAATGTATGCTGCCACCACGAAAGTCTTATAAAATATAATTTGGTCCAAAATATAAATAAGGATATTTTGCCAAAAACAAAAACAAAAAAAGAAATCAATTCCCTCCATAAATTTCTCGCTTCCGGTGTGCCCTAACAGTGCTTGCAGGCAAATTACCCCATTGATTGAGCTTAGATTTTGCTCCATCGCTAGCAACTGTCATCAGTTCCCCAAGCTTCCTCCATCCCTATTGTTGTCTTAGCTCACTTGCATCCCTGTTGTTTACCCGAAAAACGGATAGAGTTGAATTTATACGTAGTTCTAAGGATACGCGATATAACTTGGTACAAATTGAAAAAATAGGTAGAAATATATCGAATATTGACTGTAAAAAAGGAATAAATACAAACCCAGTTTGAGTCAAGAATGATTGATAAATTAACAAGATGAATCAATGTCCACAACCCCAAAAAGGATAATATTTACTATATGTGTGTAAATCTCAATAATCTCTGAATGTGAGAGTGTATGAATGTATATCAATATGTGAATCCGTCCGCCTTGAATGAATGATAGAAACTCTTAATATAGTGGAGGAATCCTACTTTGGATATAATTAAAAATACATAGTGGGGATCCCATGATAGATTAGTTAATTAGCTTTTCCTTGATTCCCGCCAAGATTCTCTCCCCTAGTGCAGCTATAACGGCTCTTTGTCTCTTGGCTTGATCTTGGTTGGTCTAGGTATTGGGCGGCCTCTGCATCTCGAGCTCGATAACACAATTTCACATCATAGCTCGGTACTGACTCGAGCTCGGTATTGATTGGCCCCTCAATCTTGAGCTCGATAACCCGGTTTCACATTACATCTCGATATTATAATGACGACCCTCGGCCCATCATGTTCCAATCTTGACCAATTACACGAAGGGCAAACTCGATTTTGACCGTATACAGATAATCCCCTTGTTTCTCAGAAAGAAAGTGTCGAGAAACGATGTGATTTTTCAACCTCTGACTAGATACATACTGACGTCTGCGTCGAACCCGATTGTGACGTATGTGACAAATGTCTCGTTAGTCCAGTTACCAAGGCATTAAATGTGCGTCAGCTGATGGTCGGCCACTGTTAATTTTGAACAGTCACCGTGAAATCTTTAAATAGCCCCCCTCCTTCCTTATTTGAAAGTTTTACTTTCAAATCTCTTTTCATTCCAATCTTTACAGTTCTTCGTCTTCCCCAAAGCTCTCTATTTCCAAGTTTAAAGATTTCTTTGCTTGTTCTTCACCAAACACCAAAATATTTTAATTTCCCATCTTCTTTGTTCTTGAAAATTTATATGGCCAAGATATCTAAATCGTTCCTCAAAAAGAGGCTGCTTCCTCATCTTGGTCGGCCGGTGTGAAACCGATGGTGGAGCCACGCCTTGAAGAACTCGTTCTCGGGGGATGCGTTATCGATTCCGACTTTAAGGTCGAGAAACACTCATCGGTTGCTGGTCGATGTGAGCCGGTATCCCCAAAGCCTTCTTGATTTGGTAAAGAAAGATTGTGGTTGGGAAAATAAAGAGGTTGTGATACCGGCACCGGAGGAAGAGATCACTACCCACGTGGCAGGGTACTTGAGTGTTTACACTTATCCTTTCACGCTGGGTCCCCTCGATTCGTTCATCATCGACTTCTGCAAGAAGTACCAAGTGACCCTCGGCCAAATACACCCTTATTTCTGGATGATTGTAATACTGCTCTGTTTCTTTGTGAGCACGGTCGACGGGCTTCCCATCACCCTCGACCACCTTGTAAGATTATATAGCCCTCATCTTTACCGAGGTGGGCTGATAAAGCTTCAATGCCGGGCCACCAAGGTATTTACCTCGAGTATAGACGAAGATAAAGATCGGGGTTGGATGGGCCAGTTCGTTAGGGTGAAGACCTCGGACCTGATCCCGGCTGAGAGTATGCCATTTTTCGAGAAATATAATATAAAATGTAAATATGATCCCCTATTAAATTTTTGTTTGTTGTTTTACTTCTTCAACCTTTATTAGAGTTCTTTTCGATACATCCGTTGCTTGGATGCCGGGTGCGGTTCCCCACCTTGAGAGCAGGGTCAGGAGCCTGGTTTCGATGTCAAAATTCGCCAAGCGCACATGGCGCGATTTGTCAAAGGGCCGGTGGGAGGCTCGTACTCATGGTAAACCTTCTTCTTGGCTTACCGATTTGCTTACTGTTCAAGCATTTTCTCGGGCATAAGTTTTTCTTACTTTCTTTCTTTATAGGTCTCGTAAAAGATGCGGTAATGAGACCCCCATCAGGTGATGAAGAAGATTTACCGCCTATCTCAAAACCAGAGAAGGTGATTAAGAGGAAAAGGGCCTCGAACTTCGAGGGTCAAAAACCCAGGAAGAGAGCGGCTCGAAAACCCAAGGTGAACGTAATCCCCTTGACTATGGAGTCGGTCCTGAGTCTAAGGGATGAAGAAGAAGAAGAAGAAGAAGAAGAAGAAAGTGATTCCGGGCTGGGTGCCCGTGCATGGGCTAGCATCGATACTCAAAATACCTCGGTATCGGTGGGAGTTAATACTGCTCCGTCCAGGCTTGATGAGGTCGAGGAGGAGACTTTGACCCAAGTTCCCGAGCCAAGGGGGACCGAGGATATTTTGCCTTGGGGCAAAGAGATCGTCGAGGAAGCTGTGGATGCTAGTGTGCGAACCGAGTTCGAGGCTTCCCGAGACGGAGGCGGTGCCCAAAAAGACCTAGTCGGGGCAATAGAGATCGGGGATTCCCCCTCTTTTCCTTCATTTTCCTAGTCGATGATACGTGACGCTCAGGCTGTGGAGACTTGTCACGGGGAGGGAGCCCATGGAGAGGAGGATCCTTTCCATGGTTATTTTATCGGGGTAGAAGATGCCATCGGTCCGAGTGATTTAGAGGTTTCGAAGAAGAGCTCGAGCGAGGTGGGAGCGCCTTGCCTTTTTAACGAAGCCCAACAGGCCCTGAATCGGGTAAGTTCATACTTCCTTTGCCAATTTTTATACTTGTGTTTTTCTTTCCTTGTATAATCCCTTCCTTTTATTTTTGTAGGCTTCTGTGCTTCATCACGAGGCTTTTCTCCAATCCCGAAGGGAGCTAAGCCAGTATGAAGCCGAAGTTCGAAGGCTTACTGAGGAGAGAGATGCCTTTAAGCTTCTCAGTGAGCAGAGAGAAGGAGAAGTAAAAAGACTTTGGACTGAGCTTGAAGCTTCTCGAAAAGAACAAGCTAAGCTAGTTGAGTAGGTAAAAAGAATCTTTGAATATAATGATATTGATTCGGGAGTGATGGCTAACAGTTCGATCCCGCAGGTCGAGCAAAAGCGCGACGTGATCAGGGAGCTTCGTGTTGAAGTGGATGTAGTGAAGTCAGAGGCCTAGGAATGGAAGAAGAACATGGACCACCTCGCCTCAGAAAAGGAGACTGCCCGGACTCAACTGGCTTTAGCTGAGGTCCAACTCCGAAGCTTGGAAGAGAAAGCCTTGGTGCAAGCCAAGAAAATCGAGGAGTTCCAGTCTCGGTTGAGCTCAGCAAATTCCAATCGAGAGAAACTGGCCACTGAACTCGCAGCGGCCATATCGGAGGTCAAGAAAACCATGGCCAATGCCGATGCAATGGTGTCTATTTATTGGTCTGATGCCGAAACTGCTTAGGTTTGAGCAAATGAGGTTGTTGAAGCTGCTCAGGCTCAAGAAAACCGGGTTGCCGAGCATGCTAAATGCCAATCTCGAATGGAGACTCTCGAAGAGATCCATGCTC
Organism: Nicotiana tomentosiformis; assembly: GCF_000390325.3. Lineage (NCBI taxonomy): Eukaryota > Viridiplantae > Streptophyta > Magnoliopsida > Solanales > Solanaceae > Nicotiana > Nicotiana tomentosiformis. Next base: position 11,413,857 of record NC_090814.1, read on the forward strand.
GTGGCTTCGATCTTACAGCCGAGATTGAGAAAGCTAAGGAGCTTGAAGCCAAAGCCAGAGTCTTGGACTTTCCTGACGATGATGATACCGGGAGTGAGAGCAGATCTGAAAGTAAAGGGGGCCTCGATGGCGAAGACGATACTCCCAGAGAGGACTAAGTCTTTTAGTATTTTTTGTGTTTCTCATAGGACCGTTTTTTGGTCTTTTGTAAAGAAATTTGATCGGGCCATGCTGCCCTTGTAAATGATTTTTTACATGTATAAAATACTTTCTTCCGTTCTGCCTTATAGATTTTTGAAGTTTGAATTCTAAGGCTGGGGTTCAGATAATTTGATCAAAACCGAACTGGTGTAGCCCTTAGGCCTTTTGATCGAGTGAGTGCTTGCTCGAACTTGAAGTAAATAATAGCCGTTAGGCTTTATGGTCGAGTGAGTGTTTGCTCGAACTCAAAGTAAAGTACAACCCTTATGCGTTATGAGAGTGATTTCTCGAACTCGAATTAAGGTAGCCCTTAGGCTTTGTAGTCGAGTGAGGATGATTTCTCAAACTCGAAGTAAGGTAGCTCTTAGGCTTTGTAGTCGTGTGAGGATGATTTCTCAAACTCGAAGTAAGGTAGCTCTTAGGATTTGTAGTCGTGTGAGGATGATTTCTCAAACTTGAATTAAGGTAGCCCTTAGGCTTTGTAGTCGAGTGAGTGTTTGCTAGAACTCGAAGAAAAAATATGATTTCTCAAACTCGAAGTAAAAGTATCCCTTAGGCTTTAAGGTTGAGTGGGGATGGCTTCTCGAACTCGTATTAAGGTAACTCTTAGGCAACCGAGTGAAAATGATTTCTCGAACCCGAATTAAGGTATCCCTTAGGCTTTATATAATTCGATCTCGTTGATTTTTCGAACGGCAGTCCCCGATTTATGGTGTAATCATTCGAACTCTGGTCTTGGTCGGCTCTTAAGCATATTTACATAATAGATCGAGAATATGAAGTGGAAAAACCTTTATAAGGTATGAGATTTTGGTAAAGAAGAAATTTCTCTTTATATGTCATCATACATGTGTACATATTTTGTGCTGGGGCTCGAGCGAACTATGCGGGCATGGTTTGTTTGACCATTTGGTCCTTATAAATTTTCTTGTCGAGACCCTGTTACCATGATTTGTGCCGAGGCTCAAGCAAACTATGTGGGCATGGTTCGTTTGACCATTTGGCCCTTACAAATTTTTCCTGTCGAGACCCTGTTGCCATAAAGTAATCTCCTTGCATCAAACATGATATATTCGAGGGCAATGCACCCCCAGTATTCGAGGTTGATTGTAAAGAGGCCTCCGATATGTTGAATTGCTCTAAGTTAGCACGCTCGATGGTTGCCTCATTAAAAACCTCACCGGAAAACCCATTTGGGACAAAATCGGTCTAAGGGAAAAAGAGTGTAACACGTGCTTTCAGATCTAAAGGTTTCGAGTTGAAGAATCCATTCTTGTTTCTGGTCGAACACCTGCAAGGGTTAGTTTCGAAATACAAATGAACATGAGAGGGTCATACCTTAGCAGTAGTATCGCTTTAGGTGCGATACGTTACAATTACTCAGTAGTCGTTTGCCGTTTATTATACCGAGCTTGTAGGATCCTTTTCCAACGATTCCGAGAACCTGATACGGTCCTTCCCAATTCGGACCTAGTTTCCCTTCATTCGGATTTCGAGTGTTGAGGGTGACTTTCCTTAGCACCAAGTCCCCGATTTTAAAATGTCGAAGATTGGTCCTTCGATTGTAGTATCTCTCGATTCGCTATTTTTGGGCGGCCAATCGGACGAGAGCATCTTCTCGTCTTTCGTCCAACAATTCTAGGTTCGTGATCATTGACTCGTTATTCGACTCTTCTGTTGCATATCAAAACCTGATGCTAGGTTCTCTGACCTGAACCGGAATAAGATCTTCAGTGCCATAAACCAACGAGAATGGTGTTGCTCCGGTACTGGATTTCGATGTTGTGCGCTATGCCCATAGGACCTTGGGTAGTATTTCTCTCCATTTTCCTTTGGAGTCGGTCAATCTCTTCTTAAGATTTTGGATGATGGTTTTGTTGGTCGATTCGGCTTGTCCGTTCCCACTGGGATGATAAGGTGTTGATAAGATCCTTTTGATTTTGTGATCCTCGAGAAATTTAGTTACTTTGCTGCCGATGAATTGTTTTCCATTATCACATACAATCTCGGATGGCATCCCGAATCGGCATATGATGTGGTCTCAAATGAAGTCTATCACTTACATTTCTCTGATTTTCTCGAAAGCCTGTGTTTCAACCCATTTAGAGAAATAACCAGTCATAAACAAAATAAACTAAGCCTTACTTGGGGCCGATGGGAGAGGGCCACCGATGTCCATTCCCCATTTCATGCAAGGCCATGGAGATAGGACCGAGTGGAGTAGCTCCCCGGGTTGATGAATCATGGGCGCATGCCTTTGGAATTTGTTGTATTTTCTAACGAACTCCCTTGCATTCTTGCCCATATCGGTCCAATAATACCCTGTTCTGATTACTTTATGCACCAACAAATCAGCACCGGAATGATTTCCATAAGTTCCCTCGTAAATTTCCCGTAGGATGTAATCGGTATCTCCCGGTCCCAAACATATTGCCAATGGTCCATTGAACATCCTTCTAAACAATGTTTCGTCTTTGGATAAGATGAACCATACTGCCTTTGTGCGCAACGCTCTCGATTTTTTAGGATCTGATGGAAGCTTCCCGTTCTTGAAGTACTCTATGTATTTGTTACTTTAATCCCAGTTTGAGCTTGTGGAGTTTGTCTCGGTGTGACCTTCTTCGATTACTGATCTCATGAGATGTACGACAGTCCCCGAGTTGAGTTCGTCATCTTTGACCAATGAGCCTAAGTTTACAAGAGCGTCGGCCTCCCTGTTCTGTTCTCGGGGTACATGTTGCAAAGTCTATTCCTTAAATCGACGTACAGTCACCTATAGTTTATCCAAGTACCTTTGCATTCATTTTTCTCGGACTTCGAAAGTCCCGTTAACTTGGTTTACCATGAGGAGGGAATCACACTTAGCCTCTACGACTTCCGCTCCCAAGCTTCTAGCTAGTTCGAGACCTGCAATCATGGCCTCATACTCGGCCTCATTGTTAGTCAGTTTTGTAGTTCTGATAGATTGTCTAACTACATTACCTACAGGTTATTTTAGTACAATGCCTAGTCCGGACCCCTTCGCATTCGAGGCACCACCCGTAAAGAGGGTTCAGACTCCCGAAGATGTACCCAGATTTATCAGTAGTTCTTTTTCAATCTCGGGTACGAAGGTCGGGGTAAAGTCAGCCACGAAGTCCGCCAAGATTTGAGATTTGATAGCAGTTCGGGGTCGATACTCAATATCATACCTGCCGATTTCTATGGCCCATTTGGCTAATCAACCCGAAATCTCGGGTTTGTGAAAAATATTTCGAAGAGGATAAGTTGCTACAACATGTATCAGGTGACATTGGAAATATGGTTTCAGTTTTCTAGAGGCGCTTATTAAAGCAAGTGCTAATTTTTCTAAGTGTGGATATCTAGTTTCGGCCTCGCCTAAGGTTCGACTGACATAATAAATAGGGAATTGCGTACCTCGTTCTTCTCGAACCAGAACTCCACTTACCGCTATCTCCGACACAGCTAAGTACAGGTAAAGCTGTTCGTCTAGTTTCGAGGTATGAAGCAGCGGTGGGCTTGATAAATACCGCTTTATTTCTTCCAAGGCCTGCTGGCATTCTGGAGTCCATGCAAAGTTGCTTTTCTTCTTAAGTAGTGAGAAAAATTTGTGGCTCCTATCTGAGGATCTCGAAATGAATCGCCCTAGGGCGGCTATCCGCCCCGTTAGCCTTTGCACGACCTTTACATTATCTACTATCATGATGTTCTCGATAGCTTTGATTTTGTCGGGGTCGGTCTTGATTCCTCGATTGGACACCATGAAACCAAGAAACTAGCCCAAGCCAACCCCGAATGCACATTTTTCGGGGATGAGCTTCATATTGTACTCCCTCAGTATGTTGAAAGGTTCCTGCAAATGCTTTAAATGGTCCTCTGCTCGTAGTGACTTAACTAACATATCATCAATATAAACTTTCCATTGATTTCCCTATTTGTTTTTCGAACATTCGATTTACTCGGCGTTGATAAGTTGCACTCGCATTTTTTAGACCGAATGGTATTACGTTATAACAGTAGGTATTGTACTTAGTGATAAACGAGGTCTTTTCCTGATCCACCAGGCTCATCTGTATCTGGTTGTACCCGGAGTAGGCATCGAGAAAACTGAGTCTCGTGGCCGGCCGTGTCATTGATCATACGATCGATATTAGGCAAAGGAAAAGAATCATTAGGGCATGCTTTGTTCATGTCTTTATAATATATACACATTCTAAGTTTGTTTCCCTTTTTAGGGACTACCACCACATTTGCTCGCCATTCAGGGTATTTTACTTCTCGAATGGATCCTATTTAACAAGTTTGGGTACCTCGTCCTTGATGAAGGAATGTTTGACCTCGGACTGGGGCCTTCTTTCTTGCTTTATCAGATGGAATTTTGGATCCAAGCTTAGTTTATGAGTGGTTATTTTTGGTGGGATCCCTGTCATGTCAAGATGGGACCAAGCGAAACAGTTCATGGTAGCTATAAGAAGTTGAATAAGCTTTTTCCTGAGCTCAGGATCTAACCTCGTGCCCTGTATACCTTTCATTCGGGGAGATGTTCGATTAGCGTGATTTGCTCCAGTTCTTCGACCGTTGATTTGGTAGCGTCGGAGTCATCGGGGACCACGGAAGATCGAGGGATCCCGTAGTCATCATCTCCGTCAGTCTTTTGATTCTCTAGTTGGGTCGAGGCTGACGTTTGTGATTGCTATTTGGTATCCTGTTTCTTCTTCGAATATGATCCCTTTGTCGATGATAGTGAAGATATCAGAATCACTTCATCGACGACAAACATTTCCTTTGCGACTGGTTGCTTCCTGTAGACCATTTTGATTCCCTCCGATGTTGGGAATTTCAGAACCTGGTGAAGGGTCGAGGGTACTGCTCTCATGTTATGGATCCATGGCCTCCCCCAACAGGGCATTATATCTCATGTCTCCCTCGATCACGTGGAACTTCGTTTCTTGGATGGTCCCGGACACGCTTACTGGCAAAATTATCTCACCCTTAGTAGTTTCACATGCCATATTGAATTAGTTTAGTACCAGGGTTGCGGGCACGATGTGGTCCTGTAGACCGAGTTGCTCTACGACTCTTGATCGAATGATATTAGCCGAACTACATGGATCAATTAACACACGCTTAACTTGAGTTTTATTCATAAGTATAGATATTACCAGTGCATCGTTATGGGGCTGCATGATTCCTTCTGCATCTTTGCCACTAAAGGACAAGGTTCCTTTTGGTATGCAATCATGAGTTTGAGACCGTTTCTCTCTTGTAATCGACATCTTAGTGCATTTAAGCACCGGCCCTTGGGGGACATCGATCCCTCCGATGATCATGTGGATGATGTGTTGTGGCTCTTCTTGTTCGCTTTGTATGTTGAACTCTTTGTTTTTGAAATGGTTCTTAGTCCGGTCACTTAAAAACTCTCGAAGGTGCCCTTCATTGAATAGCCAGGCTACCTCCTATCTCATTTGCGTGCAATCTTCTATTCTGTGGACATGGGTGCCATGATACTTGCACATTTGATTGAGATTTCTCTGGGCTGGATCGGACTGTAGAGGTTGAGGCCATTTAGTATCTTTGATACGACCGATATCCGATACGATGGTTGATGCATCAATATTGAAGTTATATTCTGATAATCGTGGTGCTTCTTTAGGTTCGGTATGCTTGTCGAACCCACTATTGTTCATCAGCCCTCGAGACCCCAGGCCTCGATCATCTCTTCTATTGCCTCGTACGGGGTTACGTCCCGGTTTTCTACCCCTATGATCTTCGTTATACAACCGGTATCGGTCCCTGTTCGACCTTGGTTCTCAGTTGATGTCCCTTGTAATAGGAGACTCAAAACCCAACTGGTCGTCTTTGACTCTAATCTTCTATTGATATCGATTGTGTATGTAGGCCCAGGTAACAGCCGTGTACTCGATCAAGTTCTGCTTCAACCGTCGTGAAGCCATCAAGTTTCATTCATTTAGTCCTTGGGTGAAGGCTTGAACGGCCCAATCGTCCGTGACCAGTGGTAGATCCATTCGTTCCATTTGAAAATGAGATACATACTCTCTTAGCATCTCGTTGTCTTTTTGTCTTACCTTAAAAAGGTCCGACTACCTGGTTTCGACCTTTATGGCTCCGGCATGTGCTTTTATGAAAGAATCTACAAGCATAGCAAAAGAATCGATGGAGTTAGGCGGTAAATTATGATACCATATCATCGCTCCCTTTGGCAGGGTTTCACTGAACTTCTTTAGTAATACGGATTCGATCTCGTCATCTTCTAGATCGTTCCCTTTGATGGCACACGTGTAAGAGGTGACATGTTCGTTGGGGTCGGTCATTCCATTACATTTATGAATTTCGGGCATGCGAAACTTCTTGGGGATCGGTTTTGGAGCCGCGCTCAGGGGGAAAGGCTTTTGTATGAATTTTTTGGAATCCAAGCCCTTCAATATTGGTGGTGCCCCCGGGATCTGATCAACCCTGGAGTTATAAGTTTCCATTTTTTTGTTGTTTGCTTCAATCTTCCCTTCTCCTGACTCTATTCGTTTTGTCAGTTCCTCGAGCATTTTGATGATTTCGGGATTAATCCCCAATTCTTGTTCATTTGACCTTACTACAGCTGGCCCCTTTTGTGGGTGACTTCTTGGGGTGGACCGGGCTCAAGCCTGCTCGGTGCCTGGGTTTGGCTCTGCAACTGAGCTATCGCTACCTGATAAGCTTGCAATATTTCGAAAATCATACGCAGGCTAATCCCTTCTTCTCCAGCATTTTGGGTATTTTGAACTGCAGATCGAGATCCACCATGAATGCTGTTTTTGGGGTCAGAATGTTGGTTTACTTCGATGGCTACATGTGAATTAACGTCAATTAGATCTACATCCCGAGTTTTGACGGGATCGACGAGTAGCCTTTCAGTCAGTGGCGGAGCTAGAATTTTCGTTAAGGGGTGTCAAAATATATAAAAATAAACATATCAAAAAATTAAGAGGAGTCAATACATAATATATATACATATAATTTATTTATTTTACCTAGATATATGATTTTCTACCTAGTAAGGTAAAAGTAGATCATTCTTTTGTCTTGAATGATCAACTTGTGACTGCAATCTTCTTGATATTGCTAGCAATAACACTAGGCCTATTCTATGATTAAATATCTCAATAATCTTCAGCAGCAACAACAGCACCACCATCGCCGCCACCACAACCACAATCATTAGTTGGTGAATATATAATTGACAGTGAAGGATTACAAAATTCATGGATTGAATCATTATTAAAAAAATTCAATAAATATGTATCACGATCCAAAATACAACTAGCCGCGATGACACCTAACCTCATCCGCTAGGTAAGCCAAATAACAACAATCCGATTCAATTAATATTTAACTGACTCTAATACACTCCCGAATGACTGATAGTACAAACCATGAGTTTCTAAGATTAAAATTTACAAATCTGGTGTGAAACAAAAATACGTCATCCGTATGAAGTATGCATGAATAGATCAAAAATTCTAAAGGGCAGCAATAACTGAAACACAAGTACATCTTCAAATCCATCTCTCGCAGTACACAGCTACATCAGCATCAGAAATTTGCACGCAAGGTGCATAAGTATAGTATGAGTACAACCGACCCCATGTACTCAATAAGTAACAAGACTAACCTTTAGGCTGAAAGTAGCGACGAGCTTAACATGCACAATCCAGTATAGAAATAACAGTACAGAAATACAAGCATGCATTTAAGTTCAACAGTTAAAATCACTACGAGTAAAATAGATCAATTCTAAATGATATGAGGAATATGACATCTCTATATCTACATGCCAATATACATGTTGTATGTGATGCACCTTAGTGGAAACCTCGTGTATTCACAATCTCAAAATACTTAATCACTCAGTACTGCATATGGCCAATCCAGCCCAAGGAAGATCCATCATATATATATATATATATATATATATATACATACATACATACATACATACATACATAAAGTGACAGTCAGTCACTCAGTACTGTATAAGGCCAATCCAGCACATGGGAAGATCCATCCCCAAATATAAATGATTCGGACAAGATCCATGTCCAGGGAAGACCTATCCCTAAGTATAAATGATTCGGGGAAGATCCATGTCCAAGGAAGATACATCCCTCAATATAAATGATTCAGACAAGATCCATGTCCAGGGAAGATCCATCCCTCAATATAAATGATTCAGGCAAGATCCATGCCCAGGGAAGATACATCCCTCAATATAAAATGATTCGGGCAAGATTCATGCCTAGGGAAGATACACCCCTCAATATAAAATCAACCGCGCTCACTGTGGGAGGGTGCAGACTCTGGAGGAACTCCTTCAGCCCAAGCGCTATAATAGCCAGATCCAGACATAAATAAATAAAACATGTTGCGGCGTGCAGTCCGATCCCATAAACATCACTCAAAATCTCCAGTCTCTCGGGCTCTCAATGACATGAAAATCAACCCGACATGATGATATGATGTATCAATGAATGACAACAAAGACCGATATATGATATGCAAATGATAGATGTGACTGAGTACATAATTGTAAATTTAAACAAGTAATTCAATAGAAATAAGACCTCTGTGGGTCCCAAAAATATCGGCACGCAGCCTAAACATGATCTTTAACATGAGTCTAAGCTCAATTTCCTCTAACACGTGGAGGGTATGTGGATAATGACATGATTATTTGATTATGCAACTCCACAGAATTAATTAAGTCACAATTTTTATGGTGCATGCCCACACACCCGTCACCTAGCATGTGCGTCACCTCCAAATAATTCATATAACACAAAATTCAGGGATTCATACCCTCAGAACCAAGTTTAGAAGTGTTACTTACCTCGAACAAGCCGAATCCAACGTCGAGCAAGATAAACAATACTCCAAAAATTTCATTCCGCACGTATCAACCTCCAAACGCCTTCCTATCTCCTCAATTAAAGCCAAACAATCCGTATCTATTCAAACGACATACAAATTAATCACAATGTACTCCAATGCTTACAATTTAACTATTTATAAAAATTTCCAACTCCGATCGAAAAATAGACAAAGGCTCCACGTCTCGGAACCCAACGAAACTCACAAAATCTGATAACCCATTCAACCACGAGTCCAACCATACCAAAATTACTCAAATTCGACCACAACTCGACCTTCAAATCCTCAATTAAAGTCAATAAAAGTTTCTATCATTTTCAACCCAAAACACTAATTTGTTGATAACAACAACAATAGATTCGTGCAATTTAATCAAAATAGAGTTAGGAACTCTTACCCCAATGGTTTCCTTGAAAATGTCCCGAAAATCGCCTCTCCCCGAGCTCCAAATCGTCAAAAATGGAAAATGAGACGAAGTCTCATTTTTCAGAACTTAAGTTCTGTTGCCCAGTCATTTACCCAATGAGATCGCGAAAAATGCTTTGCGATCGAGAAACACAAAATTTTCCAGCACATTTTTACTCTATGCGATTGCGGCCATTCCCCCGCGAACGCGATGAACAAATTTCCAACAGCCTTGTCCAACTCTTCCGGACAGCCTCTAGTATAATGGTCATAAGTTTTTGTATAGAACTCCAACTATTAAATGGTTTAACTTTCTACAAACTAGACTCCAAGGGCTACAATATTTAGTTTTGGGTCATCTCCAAATTTCTTATAGATTGCGAGATATAAGCTTCCAAAGTCGGGTTAGTGCAACAGAGATTTTATTCTATGCGATCGCGTGAAGGCTACCGCGATCGCGATGCACAATTACATTTTTCCTATTTTTCTCTTCGCTATTGCTGCTAGGTCCACGCTATCGCACCGTACACCCCTGTAGCCAAAAACCATCAACTAGAAATGACCTAGAAATTATCCGAAACCACCCCGAAACTCACCCGAGCGCCTCGGGACCCCGTCCGAAGATACCAACAAGTTTCAAAATATTTTACCGACCTACTCGAGGCCTCAAATCACATATAACAATGTCGAAATTATAAATTTCACCTCGAATCGAGCTTATAATTTTTTTAAGTTCTATATCTTGTGCCGAAATGTGCCAAAACAATCCGGAATGAACTCAAATTTTGCGTACAAGTCATAAATGACATAACTAAGCTATTAAAATTTCCGAAATCTCAATCCTGACTCGATATCATAAAAGTCAACTTTCGGTCAAACTTCCAAACCTTTAATTTCTTACTTACGCCATTTCAAGCCAAATTTAACTATGGACTTCAAAATAAATATCTAGACACACTCCTAACTCCAAAATCACCATACAGAGCTATTAGAACCATCAAAACTCCATTCAAGAGTCGTTTGCATAAAAGTCAAACTCAGGTATACCCTTTTCATTTAACCTTCCAACTTGAAAGTCATTCTTTCGATCTAATCCGGAAACACCTAAAAATCAAAAAGACGATTCACACACGTCATAATATATCATATGAAGTTATTCAAGACTTCAAATAGTTGAAAGCAGCGTAAATGTTCAAAACGACAAGTCGGGTTGTTACATTTTCCCCCACTTAAACATACGTTCGTACTCGAACGTGCCAAGAGTTGTCCCTAAGCCTTTAAATTACTGTTCCACCTTATCACACACATAACCAGGGGTGATCCCACACCACCCTATTCCATATAGGCCTTATAACACACCATAATTGAAGATTATTACTTAAATCTTAGTCCGTAAACCTTGGAATTCAATTTTCAACATTCAGAATTTCTTTTTAAGACCCGAATCTCACATCTATACACTGTATAAGTCTGAACAAGCTGTATCAAGCCATAACCATAACTCCAGATATAATCATATAACATAGTACACAACTCGCATGCTCGCAGTACCATTCCCGATCACAGTAACTACCAGCCATGTACTAGTATTAAACCCCACATTCCACAGAACCTCGTTCCAAAACCTTTGTACACTCCCGATAATGAAAGAAACATACAGGAACTCATAACCACTCACCATATCAAAAGGTCACAGAGCTTTCCCTCGTTCAACAAGTACCATAGCCAATTGTTTAAGCTGAATTCTAAATTATTCTTCCAACACACTGTAATCAAACCTGATAGTACCCATTCTAGGTCAAATGACCTTATATTATCAAACACCAATATAACTCAAGCCACAACTGCGCAATCCGTGCACCCAAAAATAGGAAATATCTCAAAGAAGAGAGCCGTTTCGCAAGTTCAACAAGCACTACTACAACCGCAATGCTATGAGCTCATCATATATAGTAGAACCAAGACACACGAATCTAATAATGGTAACCAGCTCTTCTAGAGCTCACATTAACATCACCCGCACGAACAACTCACGTGTTATAGTATCAATATCTGGACCCACACAGTCAACTCACGAGCCAATAATATCAGTATATGTATCCGCACGGACAATTCACGTGCCAATAATATAATCCGCCTGCCATGGTCATAGGCTTCCAGTCCAAGCATATCATACATGAGCAATCAAATAAGTACACATATATATGATAAATGAAATAAAATTCACATGCTCCTGGACTCGTATAAATAACACGCCATTGAGTAGGCATGTGCAAAGTGTGCTATCACAACTCAAATCGGTAAGTTAACACAGAAATAGTAACTACCCAGTTTATTCATGGAATTAGCCTCTTTGTAACCTCAAGTATAGCCCAGATAGTTCTCAACAAAGGTACAAATATGAGAAACGTTATAACTTTACGCTTAACAGTCAACTCTAGGCATATCATAGCCTAAGCACTCTTTTGAGTATGAATACTTGCCCCGATGCCCGCACATGGGCTCAAACCTCACATATATACTCACTCGTAGCGCGTAGCTATCATAATTAATTAACACAACTAGTGCTTCCACCGAGTTTAAATAAAATACCCACCTCAAACAAGCCGTAACCCTGAAATAATATGCTTATGATAACTCCTAGTCTCCAAATTCATAGAACACATGAATCACCGTAACTGGTCCCAACTCCAGTACTCGAATGACTAACACATATTTCATGCACGATCATACCACGAGGAATACTTCCATAATTCTTCCGTGCCACATAGCAATAATTGAAATATCAGCAGTCTATCAACCAGGTGAGTACTGCAATACCGATGAACATTCGTAAGTCAAAACACAATACGCCTTCTGAAATGCACACCCTTCTCAAGGATTATCGAGCAGTTATAACTTTCATCTAAATATCTGAAACTGACCATTCTGTCCAAAATTCATGACCTTCCCTTCAAGACTGAACTGCCACCTTGTACATGTAAATCTTAATCCCACACAACACACCACATCTATCATGCCATCATGTGACAAGCACCAGAATCTCATCATCAACTGTGAGTCACCAGCAATTTACATACCCGATTAGTTAGAAACCTTCCTATTTCTCCCATACATGAGGAAATCACACTACACAACATATTCCTGACACCTGTAGAAAATATCCTGTTCAAACCATGGTAGAAACCATCAAGAACACTTTGAAATTAATTTGCACATAACCAAGTTATCAGAACTGAATTCCTCTAACTCGACCAAGCCACACAGGTGGTTAAATCCAAGAATATTGCAACCAAACTATTTGTAAAGTCTCACCACATCGTAATTACCCAAAAGAACCGAGCATACCATTACCATACTGGTCTAGTCTACTACTAAGTTGTCCTATTTTCTTCGAGTTTCTTCTAAATTACCCTCAAGTTGACACTTCTCCTTATTAGAACACCATGATCCTTACCCAAAGCTCACTACAAGACATCCTAACATAAAACAACACTGCCCTAAGGCCCATAAGACATTGTATTCTTCTTAAGCACCCCCATAAGTACCACAACCAAAATGCCCACTCTGAAAATACTGTCACGCCCCGAACTCGAGGAGCGCGACCGACGCTCAACCGAGTGAACCTAGTCGAGCAAGCCTATGTTACATCAACCTCTCATCATAACTCATGCATGATTTATCAAAACATAATTAAATCATGACTTTCATATTTGAATACATTTGGCTCAATGGCCCGTAAATATTTGTTTTTCTCGTGATGGGTACATAGCTTTATAAATATCTGTGAACATAAATACATGACGAAACTCAAAAACTTAAGTACATGACTCACAGTGTACATGGAGCTTCTACGACAATAGATACCTAAGTACATAAAACCAACCAAACTCGAATGCCTATTGGAATTGTAGCGGGCTCACCATAATCTGCGGAAAAGAGTGTACTGCTATCACTGATCAATGCCACCTGCTGTAGAACCACCTGCATCTATTAAAGATGCAGCACCCCCAGCAAAAGGGACGTTAGTATTGTCGAATAGCACTAGTATGTATAGCTAGAAATCCTCTTTCAAAATAGAATGCCCATATATTTATACGTGGAACACATAATATAATGTAATTGAAACAACCTGTACAAACAAGGACAACGAAAATGGCACCTATTGTCTGCATTAATAATGTGTCTCATTAGACCGTCCATATCCCTCTCTTATCTTACAACTATATATTTCATAGACCGTCCTTAATGTTCACATGTCATGTTAAACACTTATGTCTTTCATAGAACGTTCACATGATTCCATAGACAATACACCTACGCATCTCATGGACCATTCATAGGATTCACATATACCATACAATACATATGTGCGTTTCATAGACCGTTCACAGTGTTTACATACACAATACACCTGTACGTTTCATAGATCGTTCATAGGATTCACATATACCATACAATACACATGTGCGTTTCATAGACTGTTCACAGTGTTTACATACACAATACACATGTACATTTCATAGACCGTTCATAGGATTCACATATACCATACAATACACATGTGCATTTCATAGACCGTTCACAGTGTTTACATACACAATACACCTGTACATTTCATAGACCGTTCATAGGATTCACATATACCATACAATACACCTGCGCATTTCATAGGCCGTTCACAGTGTTTACATACACAATACATATGTGCGTTTCATAGACTATTCACAGTGTTTCATAATATAATATACCTATGTGTTTCATAGACCATCCACAGGATTTCATAACACAATATACCTATGCGTTTCATAGACCGTCCATAGGGTTTCATAACACAATATACCTATGCGTTTCATAGACTGTTCATAGGATTTACATATACCATACAATACACCTGTGCGTTTCATAGGCAGTTCACAATGTTTACATACACAATACACCTGTGCGTTTCATAGTCCGTTCACAGTGTTTCATAACATAATATACCTATGCGTTTAATAGACCGTCCACAGGATTTCATAACACAATATATCTATGCGTTTCATAGACCGTCCATAGGGTTTCACACAATATACCTATGCATTTCATAGACCATTCATAGGATTCACATATACCATACAATACACCTGTGCGTTTCATAGGCCGTTCATAGTGTTTACATTCACAATACACCTGCGCATTTCATAGACCATTCACAGTATTTCATAACATAATATACCTATGCGTTTCATAGACCGTCCACAGGATTTCATAACATAATATACCTATGCGTTTCATAGACCGTCCATAGGGTTTCACAACACAATATATCTATGCGTTTCATATACCATCCACATGATTTTATAACATAATATACCTATGCGTTTCATAGATCGTCCACAGAATTTCATAACACAATATACCTATGCATTTCATAGACCGTCCATAGGGTTTCATAACATTTAACGTCGTAATTACTCACATCATTGGAATACTTCATGTTCATGCTTATCATGGAGAAACACAACTCATTACATTAGCGCATGCATGGTAAATCAATAAGTCGATTTCAATGTCACATGGCCCCAATTCCTTTTCTTAAGGTTCATCGTCATTTAACAAACGGCATCTCCCTTCCATCTCATTATTTATTCCCTTGACATCTTGAGATCATTATCTAGGTTCATGACTCTTGGAGACTTAATAATCAAAGTCATTTACATATATTATTTCACAAGCATACAACTATAGTTGAAACCATTAGGACATACAACACTTCGAAATTCTCATTTAGGCAACGATCACATTTCATGTTCATACTATCACTTACTTGTACTTGCTATGGGTGATCATAGAACATTAAGAGCATTTAGAACATTTAGGAACATCATAGACTTTACTCGCAAGAACTTAGGGGCTTATAACACATTGAAAATAAAAGTACAAATACGTATATCTCATAACCTTTCACACCCTATATCACGTTATCCGTACTTTCAACCACTTACAACATTATTATTTCATTGGCTCTCTTGGCCATACATATGATTCTTCTTTCATGGCACAATGGCCATATTTCATATTCCAAACTTTCATATATTTCCTTTCATGGATCATCATCCTAAATATCAACATATATAATATCCCGAAAATCACAACTTTAGGTTCATTAGTAAAGAAGACTTTAAACACAATGGATTTCTTCTTGAATTACTTTTTACAATACACAATTTCCACTCACGAATATGTAAGAATGCAAAACACATTAAAAATACTCACTAATCATATCATTAGCTAAAACAACCACATATGGGCATCACTTGAGTTCATAAGCTTTTAGGAAATTCTATTTTCAAAGTCAATTTTTTTGAATAGTTGAATCAAAGCTCATTTCATAATCTTTCTCACATCATCTCATTTTATGGGCACCATTGGACACAAGTATAACTTTCCTTCTTGGCACGTTGGGCACACTTTATATCCCCAATTCACTTATTTCACTTCCAACCATCTTTATAGGTTATCAACAATAAGACATTTTCGATCAATACTTTAGGTACACATATGAGCAATTAAGAGTCTTAAGAATATTGAGATTCTCTCACACAATTTGGCATACTATCTTTCATTGAAACACAACTCAAAGCCATAACATTTTAATACGCAACCCATACTTTGAAACTTAAGGGAACATTATGAAATTCAATTCCAAGAGAGAAAGTTTAGCCAACATACCTTGATGGAGCTCTTTAGTGCTACTAAAACCACCTACTACTCTTACAACTTCAATCTACAATAACAACATCCAATGGAACCAATATTAGTAACAAATTCCATGGTTTAGGCCATTTAGGTATTTTATCAAACACCTAGTAGGCATGAATCTCTACATCTCTTACCCATAGAATTAGTTCATCCAACTACTACCATTTACCAACAATTTATCCCACCATCATTCATAAATAATTTATAACTTCCAACATCACATACATGACCATCCATCCACACCCAACCAACAAACTTCTATCAAATAATCACCTTTCAATCTCTACAATGGATATGTATTTAAATTGGGAACTTATGGCTTCCAATCACCATACCATAAGTTCCAATACTTAATTCATACACATATTCCCATAATATATCCATACATGTAAGTCTAAGGGTGTAGGATGACCTTTTGGAAGAAATCTTGCAAAACCCTCCTTTGAGTGCTTGAAGATCTATGTATTTTATGGAGGATTGAGTTAGTTTTAGGGTGGAATTGATGGAATGAAACATAAAATTAGTAGGTATTACTCACCTTGAAGATGGGGGGAGTTGGAGGTCTTGAGAGAATGGAGGAAAACCCCAAAGTTCGGCCAAGAGAAATGGGGTAAAATGAACCCCGAAATGAGTATATAGCATTTCGGGCGCCACAGGTGGCGTGGGGCGCTGCATGTGGCACTGGTTCCAGTAGCTGAAAGATCCCAGCGCTAGGGATAGCGCCCCGCGCTGACCTGGGCACTGGCGACGGGAAATGGTTTTTCCTGACACAGGAATGGGCATAACTCTCTCATACGATGTCCGAATTCGATAATTCTTTTTGCTATGGCTCCGTTAATTTCAATACGGATCTAATGCTTCAATCAAAACTGAATTTGGAGCTCATTTGATTATTGTGATACCACATATACTTGAAGAAACGACATCGTTAAAACACTTTTGATGTCAAAATAATGCGGTTCCGCCCCATAGGTCTCCTTTGATACTCGAATACATTATTCCCGAATATCGTTGTCGCACTTTAAAATCTTAAATCATTAGGCAATTCTAACGGGGCCTTACAATTGCCTTATTTGATTTAAAATTGTTCTTTTACATTTCTTACACTGGAATGTAGAATCCATAGTCATACAGAATTATCGCAAGTCCCACACTTTCAAATGCAAATCTCTGATTTTATCCATACACATGTCCGGAAAAATTCTAAATTGCTATATATAAATCTCGAACCAATTAGAAACTTCTCGAGAGTCACCCACTTTGCCCAAATCTATATTGCACCGCCCAAACAGGCAGAAAGACACATGCCCTATTAGTACAATAACACTCAAAGAAGTAACCCTACTTTAAAACCACAAGTTGAATTCATACTCCACGCGCACTACATTCTTAACAAATAACAACTCACTCATCCCTATAATTTTCATATACTCATAAAGTGCAATATAACCCGTATCCAGGAATTTCCTTTCTCGAGTCATCTTCGATCTTAACCTCTACAAGTCCTAACTAAACCACAATTATGCCTCAGACCCAAACTAAAATTTAACATATAACCATGAAATTGAATTGTCAATAGCAGTCTCCCCCACTTGGCTCAAAGCCATTGAATAAAACACTCGATAACTCACAATACCCATATTCTATTACCGCCATAATACCGCAGTTAGCTCAACAAAAGTTCTTCTCAAGCTCATGCAACACCAACCATAAAATATCTCAATCATCCGCTAAGTTCGCATTTATTCTATTGACAGTCAAGTCAACTTTCTCAACCAGATTTAAATTTAAATCTCAATACATACACCCCGCTGGTAGAAAAGAAACTCTCCACTTAATATTATAAGGGTCACACCTATGTATATTACTCCACAAGAGGTAACCCACATGCTTAGCCTCAAATTGGCATCTTGCTATACCCTTTCGCAGCCACAATCACTACGCGATCACTTAATCTAAACTCATTAACAACACATGAGAATTTGATTTGTCCCACAATTTAACAACGTGAAAGATCCTTCAATACATGCATAACTCGAGACTATATATCAAATCAAGACGAAAATCAAGCACCCAATGGCCCGTTGGACATCTCGAGAAACTCTTCTCGTCATATTCAAACCATCTGAACGCATCCTACAACCGCATCATACTCATCATTCAGTCATTCCACCGCTCATCGTGACACAAATTCCACTTATAGGGACACTACCGGACATATGAGTCCAAATGTACAAGTTACAACTTAAGCTACCGAGCTTAAGCTGCGGTCTAACCCTAGCCTCAAGTCCTCTAGACATGCCCATCACCAAAATGCAAAATACTCATCTCGAACCTCGTTCATAGAATCATAAGCCGGTGATGCACAACTGATACCGAGCGCTCATATGCGCATATGAATGTGTGGAAGGAATTCAAAGAGTTATGCTTCAAGCTGAATCAATTTCGCACGATAAGGAAAGAAAGATGAGAAATTATACTAAATGCCATGTAGCCTGTCAAAGATAGGTATGGACGTCATCATACCGATCTACAAGACTCTACTAGACACTTGCTCATGACTCGTAGAACCTATGAACCTAGAGCTCTGATACCAACTTGTCACGACCCAAAATCAACTAGCCGTGATGGCACCTAACCTCATCCACTAGGTAAGCCAAATAACAACAATCCGATTCAATTAATATTTAACTGACTCTAATACACTCCCCAAGGACTGGTAGTACAAATCATGAGCTTCTAAGATTAGAATTTACAAAGCTGGTATGAAACACAAATATGCCATCTGTATGAAGTATACATGAATAGATAAAAAATTCTAAAGCTACCATGAACAAGAGGCAGCAATGACTGGAACACAGGCACATCTTCAAATCTAGCTCTCATCGTATGCAGTACATCAACATCAGAAATCTACATGCAAGGTGCAGAAGTGTAGTATAAGTACAACCAACTCCATGTACTCAATAAGTAATAAGACTAACCTTTGGGCTGAAAGTAGTGACGACCTTAACAGGTATAGTCTAGTATAGAAATAACAGTACACAAATGTAATCATGCTTTCAAGTTCAACAGTTAATCTCAGTACGAGTAAAATAGATCAATTCTAAATGATATAAGGAATATGACACCTCTATATCTACATGCCAATAAATATGCTGTATGTGATGCACCTCAGTGGAAACCTCGTGTACTCACAATCTCAAAATACTCAAATTACTCAGTATTGCATATGGCCAATCCAGCCCACGAAAGATCCATCTCATATATATATATATATATATATATATATATATATATATATATATATATATATATATATATATATATATACACACACACACACATCAACAGATAGTCAGTCATTCAGTACTGTATAAGGCCAATCCAGCCCAGGGAAGATCCATCCCCAAATATAAATGATTCGGACAAGATCCATGTCCAGGGAAGCTCCATCTCTAGGTATAAATAATTCGGGCAAGATCCATGCCTAGGGAAGATCCATCCCTCAATATAAATGATACGGACAAGATCCATGTCCAAGGAAGATCCATCCCTCTATATAAATGATTCAGGCATGATCCATGCCCAGGGAAGATCCATCCCTCAATATAAAATGATTCAGGCAAGATCTATGCCCAGGGGAGATCCATCCCTCAATATAAAATCAACCGCGCTCACTGTGGGGGGTGCAGACTCTGAAGGGGATCCTTCAGCCCAAGCGCTATAATAGCCAGATCCATGTATAAATAAATAAAATATGCTGCGGCGTGCAATCCGATCCCATAAATATCACTCAAAATCTCCAATCTCTCGGGCTCTCAATGACATGAAAATCAACTCAACATGATGATATGATGTATCAATGAATGACAATAGAGACTGAGATATTATATGCAAATGATAAATGTGACTGAGTACATAATTATAAATTTAAACAAGTAATTCAATAGCAATAAGATCTCTGTGGGTCCCAAAAATATCAGCACGTAGTCTAAACACGATCTTTAACATGAGTCTCAGCTCAATTTACTCTAACACGTGGATGATATGTGGATAATGACATGATTATTTGATTATGCAACTCCACAGAATCAATCAAGTCACAATTTCTGTGGTGCACGCCCACACGCCTGTCACCTAGCATGTGCGTCACCTCCAAATAATCATATAACACGGAATTAAAGGATTCATACCCTAAGAACCAAGTTTAGAAGTGTTACTTACCTCGAACAAGCCGAATCCAATGTCGAGCAAGATAATCAATACTCCGGAAATTCCATTCGGCACGTATCAACCTCCTAGCGCCTTTCTATCTCCTCAATTCAAGCCAAACGATCCGTATCAATTCAAACGACGCAAAAATTAATCACAATGTACTCCAATGCTTACAATTTAATAATTTATAAAAATTTCCAGCTCCGCTCGAAAAATCGACAGTGGGTCCATATCTCGGAACCCGACGAAACTCACAAAATCCAACAACCCATTCAACCACGAGTCCAACCATACCAAAATTACTCAAATTCGACCACAACTCGGCCTTCAAATCCTCAATTAAAGTCTATGAAATTTTCTACCATTTGTAACCCAAAACACTAATTTGTTGATGAAAACAACAATAGATCTGTGTAATTTTACCAAAATTGAGTTAGGAACTCTTACCCTGATGTTTTCCTTGAAAATCTCCCAAAAATCGCCTCTCCCCGAGCTCCAAATCGTCAAAAATGAAAAATGAGATGAAGTCTCTTTTTTAGAACTTAAGTTCTGCTGCCCAGTCATTTATCCTATGCGATCGCGAAGCATAAAATTTTCCAGCACATTTTTACTCTATGCGATCGCGGCCATTCCCCCGCGATCGCGATGAACAAATTTTCAATAGCCTTGTCCAACTCTTCCGAACAGCCTCTAGTATAATGGTCATATATTTTTGTACAAGACTCCAACTACTTAATAATTTAACTTCTGAAAACTAGACCCCAAGGGCTACAACTTTCATTTTTGGATCATCTCCAAGTTACTTATAGATTGCGAGATATAAGCTTCCAAAATAGGGTTAGTGCAACAGAGATTTTATTTTATGCGATCGCTTGAAGGCTTCCGCGATCGCGATGCACAATTCCATATTTCCTATTTTTCTCTTAGCTATCGCGTCCAGGTCCACGCTATCGCACTGTACACCCCTGTAGCCAAAAACCATCAGCTAGAAATAGCCTAGAAATGGTCCGAAACCACCCCGGAACTTACTCGAGCCTCTCGGGACACCGTCCGAACATACCAACAAGTTTCAAAACATATTACAGACCTACTCGTTGCCTCAAATCACATATAACAATGTCGAAATTACAAATTTCACCTCGAATAGAACTTATAAATTTTCTAAATTCTATATCTTGTGCCGAAACGTGCCAAAACAATCCGGAATGAACTCTAATTGCGTACAAGTCATAAATGACATAACGAAACTTTTAAAATTTCCAGAATCACAATCCGGATTCGATATCATAAAAGTCAACTTCCGGTCAAACTTCGGAACCTTTAATTTCTTACTTACGCCATTTCAATCAAAATTCAACTACGGACTTCAAAATAAATATCCAAACACACTCCTAAGTCCGAAATCACCATACGAAGCTATTGAAACTATCATAATTCCATTCAAGAGTCATTTGCACAAAAGTCAAACTCCGGTCAACCCTTTTCATTTAAGCTTCCAAAATAAAATTTATTCTTTCGAACTAATCCCGAAACACCTAAAAATCAAAATCGATGATTCACACACATCATAATATATCATATGAAGCTATTCAAGACTTCAAATAGTTGAAAGGAGCGTAACTGTTCAAAACGACAAGTCGGGTCGTTACATTATGGATATTGCAGCAAATGATAATGTGCTAGAGAATCATAGCATCATTGCAAGCAGTGTTACTCCTGGAACACAATGAAGCCATGATTTTAATGGCGACAATGGTTTTTTTTTTGGGAAAACATTTAAAAACAAGTAGGAGTTAGTTGGGGCATTGAAGCTAGCTCCCGTAAAGAAGGGGCATGAAGCTTTGGCTCAGTACAGTAGCATTTGACTTTGGGAAAGAGAATCGATAGCTTACCTTGCTTTGGCATGCCAGAAGTATTTCGCTGTGCTTCTCATTGATTAAGTCGATCCCGATACTTTGTGAGTGCCAACCGGGTGCAGCTGCTGGACATAGCAAAATACTGCTAAAACTTACAAAAAAGCTATGCATCTGTCTGTTCTAGTTAGCGATATGTGATCGCAACATCAAAAATAAAGTTTGAATTTTCTACGAAAGTCGGCTCGAAATATTTGATCTTAGGTGCATTTCTCTCTGGAATAAAAATAGTAAATCATTGTATATAGAGGCATGTGATATACAAAATTACCAGTGAAAATTGCGCGCAATTAAGTACGTCAAAAGGGAAAAGTTCTATATTAGCATCTATAATAACGAGTACACTTATGGTGTTTAAAATCTCAAGAGCCAACATCGACATGCATCGACGTCTTACTGTTATAAACATGGATAAGTTAGATAATGCTTATGGACCAGTTATTTGGACAAAGGCTGGCCAAGCGATTGGGCCTGGGGCTAAACCGCGATATGGCCAAGGAATTAAACAGCCCAACTGTACATCTGCTTGGGTTCCAGGTTGAGTAGGGAAGTACGTGACAAAGGGAATAAAAGGGTGTCATCGGCAGTTATGGAAATCAGACGAATTATGTCAACTGCTTAGGCAAAGTCTATGTTTTCTCATCCCAATTCTCTCTATACTCCTCACCCCTTCTTCTACTATATTTGTTCTTAGCAATTTACTTTTAGTGTTTAGTTTACCTTTGTAATTCCTATTTTTATCATAGTGAAATACACTCTTTAATCTGTTGGGCATGGAATTGTGTGTGTTTAGTGTTGGGTTCTATACATTGGTGCTTTCGTCCATCGGACTCTAACAACGGTAATATTTCTGCCTAGATTCAGCGGCGACGACAACCCTGAGAGCTGGATTTTTCGAGTCGAGTTATACTTCACATACCTTGGCTTCTCCAAGAAGGATTGGCTGCCTCTTCCTTCCTTCTATCTAGAAGGAGATGCCCTCACATGGTTCGATTGGTTATTTCGCAACAATCAATTCTATGATCGGAACCATTTTAAGGAGAAGATTCTTCTGCATTTTCAGAAACGGACCTTTACTGATCTGCTATGTATTTCAAATTTTTATGGGCTGGAATATGATTTTGAACCAGCCAACAAGACGAAAAAAGCATTCGATGCACTCTCTACTAGAGTCTCCCCTAATACAATTGCTAATAGTTCTTCGGTTACAACAGTGAATTCCAAAACTCATCCCCCATCCTCCTCAGATTCATTGACAAACCTTCAAATCCCTGAAATACATGATCCCACCTCTACTTTACCTGGTGGAAAAAAGTGCGCACCAGCAGAAGACACAGTGCTCGATGAAATTCTCCATAGCGATGAACCTAATTTGCCTTGCCATTTTGCAAGCAATGCAGCACTCCTCGTTTCTCTTGTCGGGCGAGATTGTCTCATGCCTAAAATGATTGAACAATCTGCTTTTACAGAAATTTTGTCTATAAAATATGTGAGATTTTTCGAGGCAACTGAGATAAACTTTGATTCAAATGATGGCAAATCAAAGGAGGACCAGCAAGTATACGCGATGGTGGAGAAAAATTCAAGCAACGCTGTAGTTCAGTTATTTGACAAATCTGCTCATAGGAAAAGGAACTGATTTTTTGGATGATATACCACCGTGGATATCTATTAAAGACTCTGCTCACATTTTAGAAAGTGACGCGGATAAAATGTTTGATAAAATTATTCAGAGAAAAGCAACTGGTACGACACTCATCAGGGAGATTGTTAGCCACACCAATCTAGTGCTCTCTCAACAAATCAGTACGATTGCTCTAGTGAGTGTTATATCTAATGCAAAAATTCCAATTCTTGCCATTGAATTTGATATGATATATGGTTGCTGGAATCAATTACTTACTGAACATCCTAAAATACTTTGCCCTCGACATGATACATTCGACTTACATTTTTCGTTTGATCCTGGCTCTGGTGGTATTCCTTTAATCAGGGTGGAGTCACCTCAGAGGAGGTTAGAGGACCATTTTACACCCTCAAATCCAAGTAGGCAACATCTGAGAAAACATAAGGGAGTTTTTAAATATATGTTGTGGTTCCAATATGATATCAGTGTACATATAACTAATTTGTTTGACATTGGGCAGCGACCTAAAGGTAGTAAGTTCTCTCTAGCTTTCTTTGTGATTATTCCGATTGATAGGTGTGTGTATGTCAAAGTTAGTTGGTTGGATATTGGGAGAGGGATATTCGATGTCATGATTGATGGGAACATACTCGCTGTGCTCGAGTCTTTTGCACCAATAACTACTGTCTATAGTAGTTTCCATGTGATGCTACTTGGATCTGTTAAGTCTGTCCAGTCTAGTAAGCTAGCGCTTGCACTTACTCATGATGTTGTGAATCCCTCAACTAGAAGGGGAGATATCAGACGCTTGCATTTTGCTTATGTTAATGCTTCAAATGAGCAGATCTGTAGTGACGCCACTCTTACGCTTGGAGATGATGTGATTCTTGTTGTGTTTGTGTCCAATGCTAGAATTTTGAAACTGATTTGTGGTTCCTCCTACAATGAAAAGTCAGCCCAACATATTATAATTGCTTGGATACACTATAATGGGTCAAAGTTAGACAAGCCCCTTGATTGTCTACTGCCTTTTGACCTTGCGAACCTATATTTTGGCTAGCAGGAGAGAGCCAAAGTTACACCTAAGGCTCCAAAGATCATCACAACCACTTCGAATATGCTACAAGGACGCAATCTAGAAGAATGGATGACTTTGGCACTAGGACCCCAGGTCAGTACCAAGATTGTGTTAGTAAAAGATTGCAATATACTCCTTTGTTTTGTCTCACAGGTAGTTTATGTTGGAGATCAGCATGTTATTGGAGTATGTACACATTTATTCATGCCTCAAGATTTAACTGGTACACTAATAAAGAAAGTGAAAGCAGAGATGATTGTGGACCTCACTTGTAGAATAATAGCTATTTTGCTATCCATTCTAATGCTTTATGTGGCTTATGAAGTATTCAAAGGAAACACAGTATATATCTCATCATGTCCTTATCCAAAATGAAGTCCACTATGCAGTCACTATTGTTGTGCCAGACATGAATAGAGCTTGGTATGACGCTCTTAATTTTGCTCAAGAGGAATTGGCAGGTGCTTTCCATCTAGTGCACTTCAATCTTATTGAAGTCCACGTAACTACAACTAGTTTAACAAAGCCTGTGAGCCTGGGATTTCTTAACTCGAACCTTGAGGACAAGGTTCTTATTGAGGATGAGAGTATTGTTGTGAACATGGATAAGTTAGATAATGCTTATGGGCCAGTTATTTGGACAAAGGTTGGCCAAGCTATTGGGCCCGGGGCTATACCGCGATATGGCCAAGGAATTAAACAACCCAACTGTACATTTGCTTGGGATCCAGGTTGAGTAGGAAAGTACGTGACAAAGGGAATAAAAGGGTGTCATCGGCAGTTTTGAAAATCAGGCGAATTATGTCAACTGCTTAGGCAAAGTCTATGTTTTCTCATCCCAATTCTCTCTATACTCCTCATCCCCTTCTTCTACTATGTTTGTTCTTAGCAATTTACTTTCAGTGTTTAGTTTACCTTTGTAATTCCCGTTTTTATCATAGTGAAATACATTCTTTAATCTATTGGGCGTGGAATTGTGTGTGTTTAGTGTTGGTTTCGTTACACTTACATTACTAGTTTCGTGATAAATGACTTTGTTGATGGTAAAGGGCTATCAATTAAATACATTGAGAGCACGGTTCATAATCATTTGGAATGTGAGACGAGTTACTCGAAGTGCTGGTAGGTGTTCTTGCTAAAAATCTGATAGGTGAGGACGTGTATATTATTTTAGATGCATATCGTTATGTTCATGAAAGTGAAAATTGAGGCAGTAAGACTGTATTAAAGCTTGATGCAGAGGGTTTTTTCGTAGCTTATGGAGCTTGCATCAGAGGATTTATGAACATGAGGAAGTTTTTAGCTGTTGATGGGACTTCTTTAACAGGCAAGTATGATGGTGTTCTGTTAATTATGGTGGAACATGATACTGATAACAATGTCTATCCAGTGATATTTTGTGTAGTGTACAAAGACTGCAATGACTCATGGGCTTTCTTTTCGAGCGTTTGAGGACTGTAGTTGATGATAATCTAGAGCTGTGCATAATCTTTGATAGGAATCTTAGCATAACCAATAAAATTTTTCGAGTTTATCAGCATGATCATCATAGATTTTGTATGAGGCATCTTTGTGAATACATGCACATAAGATCAAGTGTAGAGATTATCATCACCACTATTATTTAACAGAGCAAGCATACAATAAAAATAAGTTCTTTGGCCATTTTAATGATTTCGGGAAAAATTCCCCACAACAACTAGATGACTTGAGCTTGAGGCGGGTTTCACAATAGACACCGTCTTATTTTTCAGGAAAGATGCCATTTTTCACACCTATTAATCCCTTCTCCAATCACACTCTCCTCACCTCTACCATTGTCACCACCACCAACCATACATTGCTTCCCTCCTCCATCACTACCACCTCTTCCAAACCACTACTAACTCACTACTACCTACAATGAATTAACAACATTACACCACCTCCCCTACATATGCCGAACACCTCCCCCCTCCCAAAAAAAATTATTTTTATCTTAAACTATTTTTTTACATAAAACTCAATAATTTTCATATGAAAATAAAGCTTATTTTGAAAATAGTAACCCAAATTCATATATCACAAAATCAACAATCAAAATTTTACGAAGAGATTCCTAAAAATATGGAGAGATATGACCTCTGTTGTTAATGTAATTTATGGTGAGAGATAAATTTTTGGGTTCCTTTTCTCTTATTTTAATTTTATTTTATTTTTAATGATAATATTTATGTGTGATTATAGGTAAATTAATAGTATATTTATACAAACGATATTTTTGGTAAGACATGTTGTTTGGAGCCTTTGAGCATTTATTTTAATATGTTGGTGGAGTCAGTAATGGTGTTCAAATGTCACATCCCAAAATCTCATCTCTAGGTCGTGATGGTGCCTAGCCAAACTTGCTAAGCAACCCGACTCGAAACTAACAAACAATTTTTTTCATTATTTACAGAGATATGTAATAATAAAAAATAAAAATAGTCTCAAAAATATTTATTTTAATATGTTGGTGGAGTCAGTAATGGTGTTCAAATGTCACAACCCAAAATCTCACCTCTAGGCCGTGAGGGTGCCATGCCAAACTTGCTAAGCAACCCAACTCTGAAATTAACAAACAAATTTTATTTTCATTATTTATAGAGATATGTAATAATAAAAAATAAAAATAGTCTCAAAAAACAGTGATAACAATTTGATAAAATCCAAGCACAACCTAAACACGGCCAATACAATATGCCCTCAAATTAGGTGGAACAAGTACACGAGCAAACTATGGAAATGAGATCAAGTATGTATACATGTCAAGTTGTCTGAAATACAAATAGACAGAAATATATAAAAGGAACACAGACTCGGGAATTGCGAAATTGACCAATGAAGTGCAGCTCACCCCAAGTCTCTGTGATATCTCCCAGCCCAATTAAGAAGCTCTGCTAGGACCCACCGGAGGATCTGCACAAAAAGATGTGCAGAAGCATAGTATAAGAATACCACAATCGGTACCCAATAAGTATCAAGTCTAACGTCGAAAAAGTAGTGGCGTGGCTAAATGCTTTCGAATACTTACAACATAGTATAATAACAAAATTTAACAACTGAACAATAAGTAACATCATGAATAACACGAGTCACATATATCAGCAGTTGAAAAATAGTAGGCATGCTTTTCCGGAACAAAAATAACCACAACGCTGCTCGGATATCAAAATAGAAGATAACAAACCTTAAATAATGGGGCCGAGGCTCTCAATTAGTATATAAGGATGTCAAGTAACAATTAATAGTTAAATGAATATCCCTAAATGAGTCATTAATAAGAATGCATGCTCAACCTGTACAAGATCATTATACCCCTCATACACAATCCATGTATGAACATAACCCCATACATAATTCATGTATCAACCCGGCACAAAATTCATGCATCGACCATGCTTACAGGGCCCAAAGTAACATGGGTTATCACCTGACTCCAGAGGGACAGATCCAAATCCAAGCTCAAGAGGGGTATAATAACATCCTCATAACCGATCATCATGTCTAATGTACCATAACTGTATCTCGCCTGCACGCTTACCCTTTGTGGCCAAATCCTGAGTCCAAATCACATATCGATTATTGAAAATATATGTATATGCTCAAGAATTATAGATAGAAGGTGCACAAGAACTTAATAAATATCATACGTACATGTGCTCATAAACTTTTTATGTGGTTACAGATAATTATGCATTTTAATATATCAAGAATAAGTTCCCATATCTTCATAATTAATCATAAGCCAATACATGATTTTTAATATGCGTGAAAGAGCAAACATAGTCACATAAGTCAAATAATTCATAAATCAAATGAGCACATAATTGAAACAAGGCATAA
Source organism: Nicotiana tomentosiformis (assembly GCF_000390325.3). Lineage (NCBI taxonomy): Eukaryota > Viridiplantae > Streptophyta > Magnoliopsida > Solanales > Solanaceae > Nicotiana > Nicotiana tomentosiformis. Next base: position 11,442,829 of record NC_090814.1, read on the forward strand.
AATATTTTGATTCTATCTCGGTCATGATATAAATTTGGTAAATGCATATACACTCGCCACCTCATGTATACACTACCACCAATACCTTAAACACCTAGAAAAAGTCAAATCATAGGGGTTTCCCTCTTAACAAGGTTAGCCAAGAGACTTATCTCCACCCAATAGCCTCTAATATCCCAATATAACCTTTCCTCTCAAGTCAAACTCTGAACGAGCCGAATCTAGCCAAATACAACTAAATACTATCAAACAAGGACATAAATATCAAATCCAAATAATAAAGATTAAATCTGTAATTAATCGCACAAAGTCAACTAAAAAGTCAACCCAGACCCACCTCTTAGAACCCGATAAAATTCATAAATTCCGAACACCCTCTCACGCCCCGATCACCCCTCCTTCATTAGAGTCCTCAAGACAAACTCCCAAACTAGCTAACAAATGAACCTCCTTGGCCAACGGCCTTTGATATGCTTCCAAGTGAGCCAAACTACCCATAGATTTTCGGATAAGAGCATCCTCCACAACATTAGCCTTCCCCGGATAATATAGGATATCGATGTCGTAATCTTTGAGTAACTCCAGCCATCTCCGCTACCTCAGATTCTATTCATTCTGTTTGAAAATATATTGAAGGCTCTTATGGTCCGTGAATATATCCAGATGGACCCCATACAAATAATGATGCCAAATCTTCAACGCAAAGACCACCGCTGCAAGCTCTAAGTCATGTGTTGGATAATTCTTTTCATGATTCTTGAGTTGCCTAGAAGCATAAGCTATCACCTTGCCATGCTGCATTAATACACACCCAAGTCCGATTCTTGAAGCATCACAATATACCACAAACCCATCCGCACCCTCTGATAGGGTCAACACCGGTGCCACAATTCCTGGAAGTTTCTTTCACAAGCATCTGACCATTGGAACTTAACTGCATTCTGCATCAATTTAGTCAATGGAGAGGTAAGAGTAGAGAACCCCTCCACAAACTATTTGTAATACCCAACCAAGCCTAAGAAACTGCGAATCTCTGTTGGACTTGTAGGCCTCGGCTAGTTCATCACAGCTGCAATCTTTTGAGGATCACCCTCAATTCCTTCACTAGATACAACATGACCCAAGAATGTGACAGATTCAAGCCAAAATTCACATTTTGAAAACTTCGCATATAACTGGTCCTGATAAAGAGTTTGCAAAACTACCTTGAGATGATCGGCATGGTCCTCCCGACTCCGCGAATAAACAAGAATAACGTTAATAAACACTATTATGAATGAGTCAAGAAAAGGCTTGAAGACCCGATTCATAAGATCCATGAAAGCTATAGGGGCATTTGTTAGCCCAAAAGACATTACCAAAAATTCAAAGTGCCTATACCGGGTCCTGAAAGTTGTTCTCGAAATATCCTGCCCCTTGATCTTTAATTGGTGATACCCGAATCTTAAATCGATCTTGGAGAAATACTTAGCACCCTGCAATTGGTCAAACAATCATCTATACTTGGTAGTGGGTACTTATTTTTGATTGTAACCTTGTTGAGCTGCTGATAGTCAATACACATTGTTAGCGACCCATCCTTATTTCTTTCAAATAGAACTAGTGCGCCCCAAGGCGACACACTCGGTCGGATGAAACCCTTCTCTAACAATTCATTCAATTGTTCTTTTAGCTCTTTCAATTCTGTCGGTACCATTATGTATGGTGGAATAGATATAAGAAGGTTCCTGGCATCACATAATTCCCAAAATCAATCTCCGTGTCTGGCGGGATCCCGGGGAGCTCATCTGGAAAGGCCTCCGGAAATGCATTCACAAGAGGCACAGACTCAAGTGTAGGTGCCTTAGCATCGGTGTCTGTAACCCTGACCAAATGGTAAATACACCCTTTGTTAATCATCTTCGTGGACTTAAGGTAAGAAATAAACCTATCCTTCGGCACTATATCATCCCCGTTTCATTCAATCACTGACTCATTTGGAAATTCAAACCTAACGGTTCTGGTTCGACAGTCAAGCTTGGAAAAACAAGAATAAAGCCAATCCATTCCCATTATTACATCAAAATCAATCATCCCCAATTCAGTGACATCGTCCATGGTGTCCCGACCACTCACCGTGACAACACAATCTCTATAAACTCGCGCGACCACGATAGATCACCAACCGGAGTAGATATAGAGAATGGCTCATGGAGCTGTTCTGGTTCTATCCCAAATCCCTTAGCAGCATAGGGAGTAACATGGGACAAAGTGGGATGGGGATCAATAAGAGCATACACATCATGAGAATGGACAGTCAATATACCTGTGACAACGTCTGGAGAAGCCTCTGAACTTTGGTAACCCCTCATAGCATAGAAACTAATGGGTTCTCCCGAACTCTGCCAGCCACCCCTAACTGCATCACGCCCTGCGGGTGTTGGGGTGCCTCGAGCTGGAGGAGGTGCTGCGGATGTAGTAGTTGCAGAATTGGCTGGATGTGCTGTACCTCTGCCCATGCTCTGGTGAGACGAACAACAATCCATCTGAATGTGACCTCTCATACCACACCCGTAGCATATGGGTTGGTCCATGTAGCAGGCCCCAAAGTGCATCTTCCTGCACCTACAGCATGGGGCCCTCTGTTGCTGCTGAAATCTCCCACCTGACCGACCCTACTGGTAGGATCCCCTATTGCCCTGGCTGGGCCTAAAACGGTTCCCCTACTACTGACTGGGCCCCGATGGCGGTGCACTGACTGAAGACTGAGCAAAAGACAGGGACGGCCCTGATGACCCTCCCCTAAAAGCTATCCTACCACCACCACCACCACCACCACTAGAAGTACCACTGAAGTTGTCCGCTGACCGGGCCCTGTTTCTACTGTTTCGCTCCATTATATTCTTCAATTTGCGAATCTCTGTGTCTTGAGTAAATGCCACCATCTTACCATATTTCATATTAGAATTCAAGGCAGTTGTAGCGGCCTCATTAAGGCCCTGCACAAACCGGTGCACTCTAGCTTTTATAGTGGGCAACATGTAGATGACATATTTGGACAGGCACGCGAATCTCATATGATACTTCCACACACTCATGCTCCCCTGTTTCAGGTACTCAAACTCGGCGGCATGGGCTGCCTTAGTCTCGGCAGGCAAGAAATGATCAATAAAAGCATCGGTAAACTCACTCCAGTGGAGGGATTCCTTCCTCACGGGAGTCCTCCCACATTTCAAACCAAGAGTAGGCCACCCCTTTCAGGCGGTATGAGGCCAACTCTGCTCCCTCTATCTCCGTAGCACGCATAACTCGGAAGGTCTTGTGCATCTCATCAATGAAGTCTTGGGGGTCCTCCTCAGGATCAGTACTTGTGAACACTAGAGGGTCCAACTGGAGAAATTTGTTCACCCTAGAACTAGTGGAATCTCCTGGCTGACTAGAAGAACTGGGTGCAACATTTTATCTCTAGGCCGGAAAGCCATTATCGTAGCTAACATTTGTATGGATCCCCTAAGATCCCCATCAGATAGGTGTAGGGACTTGTGTGGTCTGATCAGGTGTAGTAGAATTGGGCAGTGTATTAGTCGGGGGAATGTTCACACCCCTCAGGTGCTCACCCCCATCATCAAGTATCGAATCAATTGCCACTCCTAGGGTGACATTGTCTCTTTGGCCAGTTCTTTCCTTTTTCCTAGGCGCCATGTACTAAACGTTAGAGCAAAGCACGAGTTAAAGGAGGAACAATCTTGCGACCAACTTTATTGCACGATCTAGAACATCAAAGAAGGGTATTATTACTAAATGCCCAAGTAGCCTCCTACTTATAGATGTGGTCGACAACACACCGATAAGGACTCTACTAGACACGGCTCCGAGACATCCTAGGAAACTTTAAAACCTTAGGCTTTGATGCCAAGTTTGTCACGCCCCGACCTCGGGGAGCGCGACCGACACTCAACCGAGATACCCCAGTCAAGAAAGCCTTTACAATACCTTCTACCCAACTTACTCATGAATAAAGAAAAGAATACATTTCATTAATAAGTCAGTAAGAAGTCATGTGAACAACACCGATCCTTTTTCCATTAGTCATGTCATTAACAAGTCTTAAAAATAGTACATTGTACAATCATAGCTAAAGTGGAACAGGTGATACAATTATAACATTTTTAGTTTAACCTTCCCAAAAATAGATACAACCCACACTATGTCTACGGAGCCTCTAACATAAACAAGAGAGTGCTATGACAGTGCCGGCAACAAGGCCCCGTCTATACCTCAAAACGCTATGTACAAAGGATAATAAGACATAGGACCCCGAGATGAAGTGGGACTTACCAAATCAGAAGAGGAGAGGGTATGCAGCTATCACTGGTCAATGCTACCTGCTATGGAACCACCTGCATCCATTAAAGATGCAGCGCCCCCGACAAAAGGGACATTAGTACATATGGAATAGTATTAGTATGTAAAACTAAACACCCTCTCAATAGAACGAGCAACAATAAATGGAGAATAAAACATGAAATCAATAAGAGACTAAAACAGTATCAAGATGTCAAGTCAAGGGAAAGGTAAATTTCAAATAGGATTCGGTAATATAAGTTGGGAGATCTTTAGCACCGATACACCACCGTGTTTTAGCACGGAGACCGATCTCAGCCCGACCGGCTAAGCCGTCTCACCCTGAGACGTATACTCACAATACCACCATGTGCATAACATGTCGTCCGATCTCAACCCGATCGGCTAAGCCGTCTCACTACAATGCCGTGTGGGTCGACATCATATCACATCTCGCTAGCAATAATCTCATCCCATTTAAGGGGAAACATCTCAACATACCAATCTCATCCCATATAAGGGGAAACAGTCTCATCACATTAACATGGGGATTTGCTCCACAATCACTCCTATACTGGCACATGTAGTTTCGGGATTAGGTTGTTCCAACCTACCCTTCCTCGGTGTCTCAACGATACTCCCAAGGCATTTATTATTAAAAGTACTTACCACTCAATTCGTATTCCTTTACATGTCATTCATTTAATTGGCATCATTGGTCATAACACAATATCATTCTTGGCACGTTGGCCGTATTTGTTAATTCATGCTCACTATTTCACTTTCAATCATTGTCATGGATAATCAACAACAATGCCTTTCAAATTAAGACTTTACACAAATACTTGAGCAATTTTAGGGTCTTAGGCACATGTGACTTCTTACACAATTGACATGATAGCTTCAATAAAAATTCACCCATTTAAATCATAACATAGTAACACACAGCCCATACTTAAACTACATTCTCAAACATTAACACAACATAACAAGAATCTTTGGAATACATATTGAACGCATAATTATTTCGACACAAGGCTTATTTGACAAAAATTCAATTTATAAAGAGCATCACGAGATTTACAAGGACATCGCGAGGTTCAATTCTAAGAGAAGAGTTTAGCCAACATACCTTGCCTCGAGGTTTTTAATTTACTACAATATTCCGGAAATCCTTGTCACTTCGATCTATTTAGAGATATAGTAAAATTGAACACAAATTAGGAAGAAGTTCATAGTTCCAGCTCACTTAAGCATTTTATCAAACACTAGGTGTGCATTAAGGTTTCAAGGTCCTCCTATGGTAGATTCTTTCATCCCACAACCCAAAGTTCACCTAAAAGGGCTCAACAATCTCCCCACTACCCTAGATGGTACATGCATGTAAAATAAACAGCTTCCACACCCAATAATTGCTTTATTAATTACCTATTTATAGTTAAATTCCGAAATTAAGGGTTAGGGTATAGAATTTTACCTTTTGGTTGAAAACCTTGTGAGTTACTCTAGAAAAATCTTCAAGGTTTGAACAAAGATTGATGAACAAATGACTTGGAACTCCTCTTCTCACTCTATACCACCTTCCTCTCTCTCTAAAATGTAAGTTTGAACCTTCTAAAATGACCCTTAATATTGTTTTATAAGACTGTGTCGGGTTTATAAAATCAGAAAAATGAAGCTCCGAAACACAATCTGCGGTCATAGAGTTATCACAGAATGGATATGCGATCCGCAAATCGGTCGCACAATTGGCCCTCCGGAACTGGGCAAGGCTGCCACACTTTGCGACCAGTATGCGGTCCGCAGATCTGTTCTGCGGTCGCATAATGCACTGCAGAACTTCCCTCCAAATTTTTTTTATGCTGGTTCCGCGGTCGATGTGCGGCCCGCGAAACGGTTTTGCGATAGCATAGTGGACCACACAATATCATCCAAACTTGCCTAGTTTTTCTGCTTCATTCTACGGCCATTCTGCAGTCTGCAGAGTGATTCTGTGTCCGCATAGTGGGCCGCAGAAATGTCTTTTTCTGCCAATTGTTTTTTTACTCCCCAGCGCACTGTTCAACCCAAAAAGTTTGTACTTCGGCACTATTCAACCCGAAAAGAAGAATCTCTACATTCGTCAACAAATAAGCCTACTTCGGCACCACGAAACCCCGGGTTTTTAGGCAAACTTTTGTGGGGACTTACACACCCATTCTAATACGAGTTCAAATATATTAGTTTCATTCAAACCCGACTCCAAATCGGGGTTCGAATATCAATAATTCGTTTTTAAAAATTCCTTACCAAAACCCCTAATTTCTCCCTTAGATTTCATTAATCCAAAGGACAAAATTAAAGATGGAATCATGAATAAAATAAAATCTAAGTCAAGAAAACTTAGCCTAGTCTACGTGGTGAAAATTGCCCCAATTCGAGCTCCTAATATCAAAATATGATAAAATAAGTTAAACAATCGTTTAAAAGTGTTCTACCCAGTGCTATTGCTTCTACGATCCAGATATCACTTTTGTGAAAAATACCTCGCAGATGCGGAAATACTATTAAGTTCTGTCGTTCTGCTTCTACGAACAAACCTCCACTTCTGTGGATCCGCTCCTACGGAATTCCATTTGCACCTGTGTCAGCGCTTCTGCACTTAAATGTCTGCTTCTGCGGACTCCCCTGCTCAGCCAGGGTTTCACTTTTACGACCAAAAGTTCACTTTTGCGGACTCGCAGATGCGCACAAACCTTCACATTTGTGGACCTCACTGCCCCAGGGCCAAATCCTCTTCTGCACTAACCTATCCGTATTTGCGCACTCGCACCTACGGACTAAAGCACGTAGGTACAAAAACACTAGACCAGAACTGCCAATTCAACCTCAAATGATTCGAAACCCATCTGAAACTTACTGGAACCCCCCAGAAACCCCGTCCAATCATTCCAACTAATCCTAAAATATAATACAGACCTACTCGAGACCTCAAATCACAAAAAATAATATTGAAATCATAAATCACACATCAATTTAAGCTTAATAAGCAAATCAAACCTCAAATTTCCAAACTCATGTCGAAACACGTCTAACCAACTCGAAATGACCCCACATTTTGCACACAAGTTTTGAATGACATAATGAACCTATTCGAACTCTCAAAATAACAAAACAAATCCGATAACACCAAAGTCAACTCCCGGTGAAACGTATGAACCTTCCAAACCTTCAAATTTTTATCTTTCGCCAAATAGAGCCAAATCAACCTAGGAACCTCCAACTTTCAACAATAAGCGTCGAAACGTTTGCAGTCCACCCGAAACTCGATCTAAACATACGCCTAAATCCAAAATCACAATACAAATCTATTGGAACCATCAAAATACCATTCCAAGGTCATTTACACAAAAGGTAAATCTCGGTCAACTCTTACAACTTAAGTTTCTATAAATGACACTAAGTATTACAAATTACTCCCAAACCTTTCCGAAATCAAACCAATCAACCCAGCAGGTCACAAAATAATAAACATACATACGAGAAATATCAAATAGGGGAACAAGGCTTAAATACATAAAACAACCATCCGGGTCATTACATTAAGCTTTAACAAAGTCAATAATGTTTTTAAGAATGGGTGATCCAATTTTTTTCCGATAAAGGATATTCCCCTAACCACCCTTGGGATATGTGTAATGACTCGATCAGTCGTTTTGCTTTCTAAAATATCGTTCCTCTATTTAAGACATTTTGTACGTATTTTTCCTATTTTATGACTTGCGAGGGCAGTTGGTTTGGTTTTGAAATGGTTCAGGTTGAATTCAAAATATTTAGTTCCATAATAGTGGCCTAAGGTGGTCAAGTTTGACTTAAGTCAACACTTTAAGTAAACGACCTCAGAATCAAGATTTGAAGTTCCAATAGGTTTGTATAGTAATTTTGGACTTGGGTTTATGTTCATATCGAGTTTCGGGTGGACCGAAAAAGTTTCAATGCTTATTGTTGGAAGTTAGCATTTTTAAGGTTTTAGAGTTTTCTAAGTATGACTTGGGGTGTAATTTGGTGTTATCGGATCCCATATAGCATTATGATTCTGGGTGTAGGTTTGATTTGTCATATCGGACTTATGTGTGAAATTTTATGTCATTCTGAGTTGTCTAAGTATGATTAGTCACGTTCATAGTTAGTTGGAAGATGTTTGAAGTTTGAAAGTTAATTAGTTTGGTTTGGGTTGTGATTCTTGGTTGTGACGTTAATTTATGTGTTATGAGACCTCGAGTAGGTCCGAATTATGTTTATGGACTTGTTGGTGGGTGAGTTTCGGACCACCCGGAGCAATGTAGAAGTTGGCAGATTTTTGCTAATGCTGGTGTGCTTCGCGATCGCGAAGGAGGTCTCGTGTTTGCGAAGAAGGATTTTGGAGGGGGCAGTGCTTTTCTATTCGCGAACATGAAGAAAGACCTGTGAGCGCGATGGAGGACCTGACTCTTCTTCGCGAACACAAAGAAGGAAGAGGAAGGATGGGCTGTTAGGCTTTGGCCTTCGCAAACATGGTAGGGTAGACCGCAAACGCGGAGGGTTGCGGGGCAGCATGTCGCGCCCCTTTTTCTTTCGAAAGCGGATTTTGTCATGTGAAAACTCTTTTAAAATGGGTATTAAAAGAGATAACAATTTTAAGGTGCGTTAGGGCACTTATTTGCAAATAACTCTATTTTGACTAGTTTGTCTTACCAAAGATGGGTAAAGTCTCAAATTACCCCTAAGAGAAGGTGTTTGGCACTCTTCGAGGTCCATAACTATGGGTCCCGGCTGAAGTTTACACTAAGTGGATTATTGAATTATAATTAACCTAAGTGATCATATAAGTGAAGAAAGACATGGAATTTAAAGGTTCTATTGTAATATAAGCAAGTGTAAATAAAACAACACAAGAATTAAACTATATAAATAATCAGTACAAGTCTTTAGAGGCTACAGGATACAACTGCGCTGGTCTATATTTGGTGACTAAGCCTGAATAACAAACATATAAAAAGGAGGGGGGAGCTCCTAAGTTTTTTAGCCTAAAGGATCATCCCGTGGAACATAAATAATACTTCGCAACTCCCTTAAGGTAGGGGTTGCTCATATTATTCAGCGGCCACAAACTATCATCTCCTGCTACCCGATTACTATGTTAAAATTGTTTACTTAAAGGTGCTCTAATTCAATTCTAGGTCGCGTCCTATGCGTGCACTACCCGTCCCGTGCCTATGGTCTAGGAGGCTTTGGACCTACTATTGGGTGGTTCTAGACTTTACTTAGAATTCTCAAAATGATAAAACTAGGCACCCATTCAAAACACATAGGACTTCACATAAAGACAACATATGACTCAAGTTTTCCCCCACAAATAAGCAACAAACGCACGCGGGCAGATTTAGGCAGTAGATAGTTAAGACATATTAGATTCGTTGAATCTTATAGGCATGGTTTCTATATGGTTCTGATTTCCAGTATCGTACAAGTGTCACGACCCAAAATCAAACTAGTCGTGATAGCACCTAACCCAACCCGCTAGGTAAGCCAATTAACAATAAACCAATTCTAGTGAAATTTAATGAGACAAATAAATAAAATAAAATATTTGAATCTTATACATTTCTCAAGAACTAGTAGTACAAATCATAAGCTTATGAGATTTAAAGTTTACAAAGCTAGTGTTAATTAAATACATCATCTTTCCGAATTATAACATAACCATATTTTTCCTAAGTCTACAACTACCATGATCAAGAGGCAGCTATTACTGGAACACATGTACATCTTCAATGCTAGCTCCCATCATACACAGCAATGTCAGAATCCAAGTCTGTACGCAAGGTGCAGAAGTGTAGTATGAGTACAACCGACCCAATATACTCAAAAAGTAACAAACCTAACCTTAGGTTGAAAGTAGTGATGAGCTGGGACAAGAGTTAGAGTCCAACTCTAATAACCAGCAACAATGCATAAAAATATAATAAAAAATGGTACACGAAGTAACTCAGAGATATGATGCTCGGCTCATTCACAGTTACGGAAAAATAGGCATAATTTTCAAGTATAACAATAAATCCCAAATTTTCACCGAAAACACCAAAAGTATGAGTAAGTTTGAAACTTTAATTTTTCCCAAAGCTTTCAACAAGTAAATTTTTCATTTTCAAATGGCAAGAGGAAAATACATCTCTATGCCTACATGTCAAGTGTGCATGTCAAATGCGATGCAACTCAGTGATAAAACCATATGCATAATCTCAGAGTATCAATTCACTCATTCTTCCCACTCACTCAGTCCTCGCAGTCACTCTGTCCTCAAAGCCACTTAGCCCTCACAGTCACTCAATTCTCCCAATCACTTGGCAATCGCGCTCGGTACTCGCACTCGACACTCGCACTCAGTAGGTACCTGCGCTCACTGGGGGGGGAGGGGGGAGGGGGTGCAGACTCCGGAGGGCTCCTTAAGCCCAAGCGCTATAATAAGCCAATCATGGCATGAATCAATAATAACTGTTGCGGCGTGCAGCCTCATTCCATCAATATCCTCACAATCAAGCCCTCGGCCTCACTCAATTATCAATCTCTCCAGTTTCTCGGGCTCACAATGTCATGAAAGATCAGCCCCAAAATAATGATGTGTTGTATCAATGAATGGTAATAGACACTGAGATATGATATGTAGATGAATACGTATGACTTTTTTTTGAGTCAAGTTTGCATTAAATAGTATTCCAAAACCGATACTGATGAATGCGTATGACTGAGTATGTAATTCCAATATAAACAGATAGCTCAATAGCAGAAATGACCCTAGTGGGTCTTAATAGGATAAACATATAGCCTAGATATGGTTTCTAATATGGATCACAACTCAATTACTCTAGCACGTAGAGATTTCATGTATACAAATAATATTAGGTAACTATACAGTACCACAGAAATAACCGAGTCACAATTCACACGGTGCACGCCCACACGCCCGTCACCTAGCATGTGCATCACCTCAACACCAAATACATATCACGTAATTCGGGGTTTCATACCCTCAACACCAAGTGTAAAAGTGTTACTTACCTCGAACAAGCCTAATCCAACACCGAGCAAGCCAAACGATGCTCCAAAAATGACATCCCATGCGTACCGACCTCCAAACGGCTCGAAACTAGAGCAAAGAACCTCAAATACATCAAATAAATCCTAAGGAAACAATTCCAATTGATAAAGGTCGATGTTTTACTCAAAAGCCCAAAATCAACCAAAATGTCCAACCCGAGCCCATGCCTAGGAACTCGATGAAACTTATAAAATCCGATAACCCATTTAATTACGAGTCCAACCATACTAGTTTCACTCAAATCAGACTCCAAATCGATGTTCAAAACTCAAAACTTCACTTTATGAAATTTCAGACAAAACCTCCCAAATTTCACTTTTGAAATCATCAACCAATTGCCAAAAGCGAAGATAGATTTATGAAATATAATAAAAAATGAGTAGAGAATACTTACCCCAATCCATGTGGTAAAAATCACTTCAAAAATCATCCATATCCGAGCTCCCCAACTCAAAATATGACCAAATGAACAAACCCTTGATTTATATGCTTCTGCCCAGCTGTTCTGCCTCGTTTCGCATTGCAAACGATCCCAAAACTTACTTTTGATGCCTCCAATGGATTCCTTGTGAAATATCAGTCAAGTTAGGCTTTTGAATCACTCCATTTGGCCTTATAATGAAGGAGATATGTTGGTTTCAATATTTGTAAATAGTGCAGATTTTTAAATACGAATTCAGTGACAATTTTATAATTAATCTGAAAACAATCTAGCAACCCAATTCTTAGTAAAATGACCATAAATTTCTCATACGATGTCGAAACTTGATGATTCTAGTTGCTATGATTCCCAAATTACGATACGGATCTAATGATTCAATCAAAACAAATATTGGAGTTCATTTGCCTAATGTGGTACCATTTATGCTTGAAGAAACGACGTCGAAACATAAAAAAAATGAGCGCAACATAACCCAAACCTATCCGAAACTCACCCGAGCCCCTCGGGACCTCGTCCGAATATACCAACAAGTCCCATAATATAACATGGACTTACTCGAGGTCTCAAATCACACATAACAACATCGAAACAACGAATCACATGTCAATTCGAATTTAACTGAACTTTAAACTTTCAACTTTCAAAACTCGCGCCGCAACATATCAAATCAATCCGCAATGAACCCAAATTTTGCACACAAGTTCCAAATAACATAACAAAGCTATTTCGATTTCTGGAACCATAATTTGAATCCAATATCCTCAAAGTCAACTTCCGATCAAACTTATGAACTTTCCAACCCTTCAAATTTCCAACTTTCGCCAATTAGTGCCGAATCCTTTTAGAAATATCCAATTGAAAATCCGGGCATACGCCCGAGTCCAAAATTACCATCCGGACCTAACAGAACCATCAAAACTCCAATTCGAGCTCAAATGCTAAAATGTCAAACTTGGTCAACTATTCCAACTTAAAACTTCAACAATGATATTCATTCTTCCAAATCGATTCCGAACAACTTGAAAACCAAAACCAACGATTCACACAAGTCACAATGCATCATACGGAGTTACTCATGCCCTCAAACTACCGAGCGAAGTGAAAATGCTTAAAACGACTGGTCAGGTCGTTACATCCTCCCCCACTTAAACATACGTTCGTCCTCCAACGTGCGAGGAGTTGTTCCAAATCCATCAAACCGCCGTGTAAACATACCATGCACATACCCGGGGGTGCATAACCCTCCGAAAGTCCATAATGACTGAATCATAACACATACTATCATCTGGCTATCTTTGGCCACAACTTCATAGTCCACAACCACGAAACAATCTGCTTCTGAGAACTCCAGTATCCAAATTCATAGAACACACGAATCACCATATCTGCTCTCAACTCCACCGCCAGAATGTCTAACACATCTCTCATATACGAACATCCCACGAGGAATACTTCTATAATTCTTCCGAGCCACATAGCAAAATCTGAATATCAGCAGTCGATCAACCAGGCGAGTACCGCAATATCAATGAAGCATCCGAAAGTCAAAACACAACGCACCTTCAGAAATGTACACTCTCCTCAGGAAATACCAAATAGTTATAGCATTCATCTAAACCTCGAAAACCGTCAATACTGCCTAAGAATTCATGACCTCCCCTTCAAAACTGAACCGCAACCTTGCACATAATAATCTCGATCCTACACAACACGTCACATCTATCATGCCATCATATGAAAAGAACAAGAATCTCATGATCAACTATGAGTAGCCAGCATAATACAAACCCGATCAGTTAGAAACCTTCCACTTGATCTCATCCATGAGAAAATACCAATACGCAACATGTTCCTCACGCTAGTAGGAAATATCCACCTCGAACTGTGATAGAAATCATCGAGAACTATTTGGAATCCATTTGCACGTAACTAAGCTATCAGAACCGAATCTCTCTAACTCAACCAAGCCACACAGGTCGCCAAAACCCATGAGCATTACCACGAAACACATGTAGAGACTCGCCACATCATAAGTACCCAAAGAACCGATCATATCCGTTAACATGTTGATCCAACCAACCACCAAGCTGTCCTATTTCTCCGAGTTCCTTCCAATTACCCTTAAGGCGACACTTCTCCTTGTCGGAACACCACGATTATTAACCAAAACTCACCCCACGAGAACCTAGCATAGAATGACATTGCCCTAAGTCCCATAAGCTGCTGAATTCCCTCTTAAGTACCCCAAAAGTATCACAATTGGGAAACTAATTCTGAAGAGACCTTCAGTGAGTCTAAAGCCGTTTCCTTCACCTTCCTGATACCGAAATATAAAATCCATAATGACATAGAAATACCACGAGTCTCAATACCATCCAATGTAAATCTCAGTTTCTAGCCATATACCAATCCGGGAAAACTCACAATTACTATATATAAATCTTGAATCCATTATAACTTTCTCGAGAGTCATCCATTCTGCCCAAATCTCAATTGCGCCTCCCAAACAAGCCAAATGATTTGTGCCCCATTAGCACAACGACACCCAAAGAAGTAACCCGCACCTCTAAACAACCGAGTGAACCCCTACTCCATGCACACTATATCCACCAAGTATAGAAAACTCAAACCATTCCATGATTTCCATATACCCATAAAGTGTATTACAACCCGTATTCAGAAATTCCCTTAATCGAGTCATCCTCGATCTCAACCTCTGCAAGTGATAACTGGTTTACAAGTACACCTCAAACCTAAACTAATACAACACATAACCATGCAATCAAATCGTCGATAGCAGACTCCCCCACTTGGCTCGAAGCCATAGATCTAAATACTCGATACCTCACAATGCCCATACTCTATTATTGCCATAATACTTCAAGGAGATTCAACTAAATCATTCATAAGCTCACATAACACAAACCATATAGTACCTCAAATCATCTAGTAAACCCGCATACATCCACATGACGATCAAGTCAACTTTCTCAACCAAGTTAAAAATTCAAATCTCAACACATATAATCCGCTAGAAGAAAGAAGCTTTCAACACAACATCATATGGTTCACACATTCGTAGATTACCTCGCAGGTTATAACCCACCTACTTAGTCTCAAACTAACATCTCTCTATAACCTTTCATAACCACAACTATTACGCCATCATTTAACCTTCCTAAGTCTGAACTCATCAACAAGACATGAGAATCTAATTCGTTCCACAATTAAACAACATGAAAATATTTCAACCCACTCATAACTCGAGACTATACATCATATCAACACAAAAATCAGGCACCCCATAGTCCTTTTCACATCCCAAGAAAATACTTCTCATCATATTCAACCTATTTGAACACATCTCGCAGTCACATCATACTCATCATATAGCCATCCATCCACTCATCGAGCCATAAATTCCACTCATAGGGGCACTACCGAGCATATAAGTCCAAAAGCACGTGCTCACGCAACCAAAATCACCATGCTCAAGCTACATTCAAAACCCCGGCCTCATGTCCTCCAGACTGGCCCATCATCAACACACAAAAATCATATCTCGCACCTCATCCATGGATTCACAAGTCGGCGATGCACATCTGATACTGAGCACTCATATGTGAACATGAATGGTGAAGGGAATTCAAAGAGTTTTGTTTGCAGCTGAATCAATTCGGCACGATAAGGAAAGAAACATGGGAAATTATCCTAAATGCCCTGTAGCCTCTCGAAGATAGGTATGGACGTCATCATACCGATACACAAGACTCTACTAGACACTTGCTCATGACTTGTTAAACCTATGAACCTAGAGCTCTGATACCACCTTATCACGACCTAAAATCAAACTAGTCATGATGGCACCTAACCCAACCCGCTAGGTAAGCCAATTGCCAATAAACCAATTCCAATGAAATTTAATGAGACAAATAAATAAAATCAAATATCTAAATCTTATACATTTCCCAAGAACTGGTAGTACAAATCATGAGCTTCTGAGATTTAGAGTTTACAAAGCTAGTGTAAAATAAATACATCATCTGTCTGAATTATAACATAAACAGATTTTTCCTAAGTCAAGAGCTACCATGATCAGGAGGCAGTGTCACGGCCCAAACCGATGGGACCGCAACGGGCACCCGGTACCTTACTCAACCGAGTACCAACATAGCATATCATTCTTATCGTACTTTCATTGTAAAATGGGCCAAACGGGCCATCATGGGCTAACCAGAATGAACATGGGGGAGTACTCCATATAGGACGACCCACCCTGATATAAAAACTTACACATGTGACATACGGGCCTATAAGGCCAACATGATCATTTGTAAACTCAAAACATAGGCCGACAAGGCCATACAATCTTTCATATAGCTGACATCTCTTTACAAACCTCTAAGAGTACATAAATATCATAAAGGTCGGGACTGAGCCCCGCCATACCAATCAATACATGTCCTAATTATACTGACCAAATAAGCAACTCCAGAGAAAATGGAGCGCACCAACATCTTCCACTGAGCTGATAGCCTACTTGGAGGACTCTCGACCTATCTATCGGGACCTGCAGGCATGAAACGTATCGTCCCCAAGCAAAAAGGGATGTCAGTACAAATAATGTACTGAGTATGTAAGGAATGGAAATCAATAAATAATAGACATGAGAGAAACATGGAGTAAAAGACTCGACATGTACGTCTGCATAGCTCTGTGAATCATTTCATTTTTATAATGTCATGCATATGCGTATAAATGTCATACCATGTATAGGTATATGTGTTCATAACATCATCAAGCCTCTGAGGGCATCCCATCATATCATTTCGGCCACTGTGGACAAATCATCAACGTATACCAGCTGATCAGGTGGTGGTGCGTATATAACGCCGTAACCTTTTTCCATATCCCATATACATATCCCATATACGCAGATATAACGCCATCTGATCATGGGTCAATGTACATGTATAAATGCATGAAATGCATAAGAAATACGTTAATAAGATTTTCTTGGAATGTCATATAAATAATATGCCTGTCGGATAAATGTTATCAAATACGTATTTTTCTGAGACCCATGAACAGAAGATATAATAATAATTCACGTGGGGAATTAAGAATATATACACCCCTAATATTTTTATGAATAGAGTCATTTATGGAAGTTGTGCATTTGCTCATTTCGTTCGTGTCGTATAGATCTCCCCAAAAGAAAGAAGGGATAGCCTTAACATACCTGAGTCGATTCTCTTGACAATCATTTCAACACACGTCTTTTGCGACAACTCACGTAATGGCGAATCGAAGTAGGGGAAAATCCATATGATATTCTTGAGAAAGGTTGCACCGTACTCCATTAGAATCGCGAAATCCCGTTGCTATAACATTACGTAGTCTCATATGATTTTTGTAGCAAATTCACGTTTCCAATATTTTGAATAAGTTGCTGAATCTTTCCTTTTAATTTGATCATAATATTGTGAAATTGAAATGGAACATTTGCTTACTTCAAGCAAGGAATGATTAGACCGTAACATCTCTTGGAATTTCTTAATAACTGTTTTTTTAACCAAATGAGATGAAGTGCCTAACTCTTTAAATTTTTCCCATCTTGAACATTTAATTAAGAGTCACCTAGTGCCTCTTATATGGCTGCCACGTAAGTGGTTATAAGACTTATTCAAAAGTCAGACACTTAATTCCTTAATCAATTTATTAATTCCCACTAGTCCAATAATTAACTAATTATCCACATAATTAAGAATTATCATAAAATGCTACTCACTTTTAATACACTTTACTATCATGGTCATGTGGTACCTTGTGTGGTACTAGTCCATAAATACGGGACATTATAGCTTAGACCATATTTTACCCCAAAATGTCAAATTTTGACGAAATTCATTTTCTTCGATTTGCTTATCCTCTCACCTTCACGAATTTACTCATCACTTGTTTGAAATAACATAATACTTATAATCTTACAATAATCTCATTCCCGAACTTACGTCGATTAACTTACGACGAAACTTTATCGTACGAAAATGTGGGATGTAACATCTCATTTCCGAGCTTCCATTAATTTATTCATGGTGCACTTTACGTACGAAAATATGGGGTGTAATAGGCAGCTATTACCGAAATGCAGGTACGTCTTCAATGCTAGCTCCCATTATACACAGCAATGTCAGAATCTAAGTCTGCACGCAAGGTGCAGAACTGTAGTATGAGTACAACCATCCCCATGTACTCAATAAGTAACAAACCTAACCTTAGGTTGAAAGTAGTGACGAGCTGGGACAAGGGTCAGAGTCCAACTCTAATAACCATCAACAATGCATAACAATATAATAAAAAATGGTACAAGAACTAACTCAGAGATATGATGCTCGGCTCATTCACAGTTATGGAAAAATAGACATACTTTTCAAGTATAACAGTAAATCCCAAATTTTCACCGAAAACACCAAAAGTATGAGTAAGTTTGAAACTTTAATTTTTCCCAAAGATTTCAACAGGTAAATGTTTCATTTTGAAATGGCAAGAGGAAAATACATCTCTATGCCTACATGTCAAGTGTGCATGTCGAATGCGATGCAACTCAGTGATAAAACCATATGCATACTCTTAGAGTATCAATTCACTCAGTACTCCCAGTCCTCACAGCCACTCAGTCCTCACAGTCACTCAATACTCCCAATCACTCGGCACTCGCACTCGACACTCGCACTCAGTAGGTACCTGCGCTCACTGGGTGTGTGAGCAGACTCCGGAGGGGCTCCTTCAGCTCAAGCGCTATAATAAGCCAATCTTGGCTTGAATTAATAATAACTGCTGCGCACGTGCAGTACGATCCTATCAATGTCCCCACAATCAGGCCCCCGGCCTCACTCAGTCATCAATCTCTCCATTTTCCTGGGCTCACAATATCATGAAAGATCAGCCCAAAAATAATGATGTGATGTATCAATGAGTGGTAATAGATACTGAGATATGATATGTAGATGAATGCGTATGACTGAGTATGTAATTCCAATATAAATAGATAGCTCAACAACAGAAATGACCCTAGTGGGTCCCAATAGGATAAGCATATAGCCTAGATATGGTTTCTAATATGGATCACAGCTCAATTACTCTAGCATGTAGATAATTCATGGATACAAATAAGATTAGGTAACTACACCGTACCACAGAAATAACCGAGTCACAATTCATACGGTGCATGCCCACACGCCCGTCACCTAGCATGTGCGTCACCTCAATACCAAACACATATCACGTAATTCGGGGTTTCGTACCCTCAACACCAAGTTTTGAAGTGCTACTTACCTCGAACAAGTCAAATCCAACACCGCGCAAGTAAAACGATGCTCCAAAAATGACATCCCACGCGTAACGACCTCCGAACGGCTCGAAACTAGCCAAAAGCAATTCAAATACATCAAATAAAGCCTAAGGAAATGATTCCAATTGATAAAGGTCGAATCTTTACTCAAAAGCCCAAAATCAACCAAAAGGTCCAACTCGGACCTGCGCCTTGGAACACAATAAAACTAATAAAATCCAATAACCCCTTTAATTATGAGTCCGACCATACTATTTTCACTCAAATCTAACTCCAAATTGATGTTCAAAACTCAAAAATTTACTTTATGAAATTTTAGACAAAATCCCCTAAATTTCACTTTTGAAATCATCAACCAATTGCCAAAAACAAAGATAGATTCATGAAATATAATAACAAATGAGTATAGAACACTTACCCCAATCCATGTGGTGAAAATCACTTCAAAACTCGTCCAAATCCGAGCTTCCCAACTCAAAATATGACCAAATGAACAAACCCTTGATTTATATGCTTCCACCCAGCTGTTCTGCCTCGTTTCTCATGCCAACCAATGCCAACACTCCCTTTTGATGCCTCCAATGGATACCTTGTGAAATTCTTGTCAAGTTAGGATTTTGAATCACTCCATTTGGCCTTATAATGAAGGATATATGTTGGTTTGAATATTTGCAAATAGTGCAGATTTTTAAATACGAATTAAGTGGCAATTGCGTAATTAATATGGAAAAATCTAGCAAATAAATTCTTAGTACAATGACCATAAATTCTTCATACGATGTCGAAACTTGATGATTCCAGTCGCTTTAGTTCCAAAATTATGATATGGATCTAATGCTTTAATCAAAACAAAAATTGGAGCTCATTTTCTTGATGTGGTACCTTTTATGCTTTAAGAAATGACGTCGAAACATAAAAAAACGAGCGCAACATAACCCAAACCTCTCCGAAACTCACTTGAGCCCCTCAGGACCCCGTCCGAACATACCAACAATTACCATAATATAACATGGACTTACTCAAGGCCTCAAATCATACATAACAGCATCGAAACGACGAATCACACCTCAATTCGAACTTAGCTGAATTTTGAACTTTCAACTTTCAAAACGCGCGCCGAAACATATCAAATTAACCCGGAATGAGCCAAAAATTTTCACACTAGTACCAAATAACATAACGAAGCTATTCCAATTCCCAAAACTATAATTTGAATCTGATATCATCAAAGTCAACTCTCGATCAAACTTATGAACTTTCCATCCCTTCAAATTTTCAACTTTCGCCAATTAGTACCGAATCCTTTTAGATATATCCAATTGCAAATTTGGGCATACGCCCGAGTCTAAAATCACCATTCGGACCTAACAGAACCATCAAAACTCCAATCCAAGCTCAAATGCTAAAAAGTCAAACTTGGTCAATTATTCTAACTTAAAGCTTTAACAATGAAATTCATTTTTCCAAATCGATTTCGAACAACCTGAAAACTAAAACCAATGATTTACACAAGTCATAATACATCATACAGAGCTACTCGTGCCCTCAAACTACCGAGCAAAGTGCAAATGCTCAAAACGACCGGTTGGGTCGTTACAACAGGCAGTATTACAACCTTAGATAAATGAATTTGGAGCTTGTAAATGTTACAAACCCTATAGGCATGATACCTAAATTGTATGCGCAATGAGGTAATAAAACAACTTGAAATCCTAGAATTAACAGCATTAATCTTTATAAAACATGCTTCTTATGCGAGTGACAATATCCTATAACCGTGATTTCTAACAGTTGACAATTGGACTTGGTTTTATAATACTCTATCCCCATAGACATATCATCTAGGTTGGGCAGTATAATAAAAAGTAACAGAAGACAGTTGATTAATTAATTAAAACCTTATATCATGGTATCTAGATGGTCATTTTCAAATGCGTGTATTATTATATCCTATAGGCATGGTGTCTAATAATTAAGCAAGGCGTTTAATCCCTTTAAACATGTTGTCTAAGTGTGTTCAATAATAGACACAGAAACATGTGTAACAATTACTTAAACTAACATGCTTTGAATAATGTACCAGTATTAGACAAGCTAAGTGAAGTGTGTGTGATTCCTATAGACATGATTTCTATTAGTGTGTAGTATCAAAGCCCGTCAAAACAAATATCAAGCAAGGCAATTAAACCCTATAGACATGTTTTTTACCCGTTCATGCGAGCATTAGAATAGCCCAGCCCCCTCTTTTTTACTAATTTCCCCATCATTGAGTTTTACAAGTTATTACAGATCACATTGGCTGATTACATGACCAAATATGAATAAAGAATAACCTAGTAGCAGATTTGGGCCTTCAAATAGTTTTAGAACTTCATGCGGATAGCAGGCCCAAACTCCAGGTGCAGACAGTGTGCTTCAGACCCCAAATACCAAGCAGGCCCAACAGACCAGACCCAAACAATTAGAGTAACTATCTTGTTTAACCATTCATATTAACAAGTAGTAAACACACCAGATAGGTTACAACTTCATGAAATTAGCTCAAGGTAGCAATAGACCTTTTAGAATAATCAAGACTCGATCATAAGGCACATGATAGCAAACATTCAGGGCTGACATTCTCCAGAACAGATCTGGAACTAAGTAGAGGTTCATATATGGGAGCCTTATCATGAAACATCTAGGATGAAGTGCAGTCAAAGGCTATTTCAAGTAAAATTTGCAGGAGAGATACTTAACATGAAAACCCAAAAGAAAATTGGCTAAGAACTAACTCAGAGTAGATAAGAAGCAACAATTAATATAAGGAAGTCCTAACATGAAAATCTAAAGGAAAACATAGTCAGACTAATCCCACACTCAAAAAGAATCCTCATAGGAAAGACTAGTAAGAAACTCAAGACAAACAAATCATGATCCAATGCTTGTAACTAGAAACAATTCCCACAAGTAAGGGGTTCAGTATGAAAACCTAAAGCAGATGTAATTGAGGACTAATTCAGAAGAACTAACAGGTAGCAATGCATACAAGAAAGGACTTAACATTAAACTCTTAAAGTAAACACATTCGAATAAATTCCGGGCAGATATCAGTCTCCACAAAATGGTCCAAAAATCTAAAGCAGTACGTGAATATGAACTCATAACAGGCAGAAAATACAAAATTCAAGACTAACATGAGCATAACAAATAAGAGTAGACCTAAGAAGGCCAGAAACCCTTTGAGTCAAATGTACAGAGTGAGGGTATACTACACATGTTGAAGCCTATCATGTTTGCTACTAGAGAACATAGAACTGCAGAACATTATTAAGACAATAGAATTATAGTAAAGCATACAACAATACAATACTGGGAGTTCACAAATAGCAAAGAAACATAGGCCATGCTTGTCTATAGAAGTTCAAACAGTGTTGGCATGCAGAAGACACATTCACGAATAAGTGGATGAGTGACAATTAAGGCTATAAGGGATCAAGAACACTAAACAATTGCAAAGATAAACGAGCAAAAGAGTGAGCAACTTAGAATCTCAGCAATGACAACAATTGAAAGATAACAATGAGAACCCCAGATCCTAGTGCGTCAGAGTTCACAAGAGTTTTAGTGAGCCCCGAGCGGTGCTCGCACTAGGGAGGTAGATAGAGAAAATTTCAATGGCTTTGGCTTTCTTCCGGCCACAATCAAGAGCATAAAACAGTATTGAAGGTATGAAAGTGAGAGAATAACAGTAATCGTTCTAGTCCCCTTTAGGGGAATTGGGTAATGGGTTTATATAGTGACAGATTAGGACGAACAAACATGGAAAATAATCAAATAAATATAAATAAGGAAGGAAAAGATCATATGCAATCAGTAACAGAGCTGGTAAAAGAGATGAAAGAAATTTCAAATCCTAGTTTGGTCCAACGGCCATAAATCGGACCAATAATGCAAGAGTCATTCATTGTAGAGTGTATATAGACGAAATATAACACAGATATTCATAAAATCAGAGTCAATCAGGCCTGTTCTTGAAAGGTAGTTCTTGCCAAAAATAGGGCAAGAACTAAATAACACCACAAACGCATATACAATAGCAAAGTATCATCAAATAGGTAAGTGAATCATAGATTGATTCTATTTTTAGTTTGGAATGAGAGAGAAATCAAGAGGTGGACGCTAGGATTTCCCAGAAAAAAAAGGGGTTGGGAGACTTTGAGGGCGACTGGTAGAGGAAAAAGGGATTAGGGTTTAGGTTATGGGGACATAAGGAGAAGGGGATGTTTATTGTGGGCCGTTGATTTCTTACGATCAACGACCAGGATTAAAAGAAGGCGGGGCGGGTGGAGAAAATATGTCCCGACCGGGTTGGAGTAAATGGGTCATTTGGTTTGGGCCAAGGGAGATTGGGCTAAGGTTTGGGCCATCATTTGGTCCGAAAATTGGCTTAGGATTGGGCTATGAATTAAAATATGCGATAATTGTTTAAATTAATTTATAAAAAGTAATTTATAAATAATACAAATATTACATATGCAGTAAAATGATTTAAAATAATATATTAATATTATAAAAATATAAAAATGCTATTTTAGTACAAATAATGTAATAAAATATAATTATGCATAACATATAGGCTATTATTGTAAAATTATGATAATAGCTCAAAAATACAAATATAATTATATTAAATGAAGTAAAAATGTTGTAAAATAAATATATGGGTGTAAATAATAAATTTGGATGATTAAGTCATCACAAAATAATTTGAAAGGGTAACTAATAAATATTTGAATAATTTAAATGCAAGAAAATCAATTTTAAAACCTTAAAAGTTATGGAAAAATTACAAGAAAATACTTATATGACTCTTGTAAATTGGTGATGATACAAAAAAGGATATTTTGAAAATATACATGGTATTTATAAAATATGAGGGCAAAACAGCTGCCCCTCTTTACCCGGGAATGATGAAAGTGTTGTCGGGTAAAGAAAATGATGATTAATTTTTTCCGAAATGAGTGAGGATGATGTATTTTTTTATAAATGGGGGCCGAACCCTGGTTCTTGAGTTGACTACATATCCGTGATGTTACAAGAATCATACCGTGTGTAGTTCTTGATCCAACGACGAACGAAACTAATAGAGTTTTTATAAGAGTGGTCGTACATTTCTGTCATGACCCAAAATCCTAACATGTCGTGATGACGCCTATCTCAATACTAGGCAAGTCGACAACCTCAATAAACCACAATTTCTTTTAAGTTGAAAACATAATATTTAAATTCCATAGAAAAGATCTCACAAATTACTGACCTAAAATACATTCCCAAAACCCGGTGTCACTGAGTATATGAGCATCTAAATGATAACAAAGTCTGACTGACAAAAACATTGTCTGAAAATATAGAACAATACAATAACTGAAAGGAAAGAGAGTCAAGGTCAACGGACGCCAAGCAGCTACCTTGATAGTCTCCAACAGATAAGTCCTCAAATCTGGCAACCGCCGTATCCGGAAGTACCTGAATCTGCACACGAGGTGCAGGGTGTAGTATGAGTACAACAAACTAAATAAGTAACAAGACTAACCTTTGTGCTGAAGGTAGTGACGAGCTCAACAGGTATAGTCCGGTATAGAAATAACAGTACATAAATGTAGGCATGCTTTCAAGTTCAGCAGTTAAACTCAATACAGGTAAAATAGATCAATTCTGATTGATATGAGGAATATGACATCTCTATATCTACATGCCAATGTACACAATGTATGGGATGCACCTCAATGGAAAACCTCATATATTCACGAACACAAATTACTTAGTCACTCAGTACTGTATATGGCCAATCTAGCCCAGGAAAGATCAATCCCCTATATATATATACATCAACCGACAATCAGTCACTCAGTACTGTATAAGGCCAATCCAGCCCAGGGGTAAATTTATCCCTAAATATAAATGACTCAGACAAGATCCATGTCCAGGGAAATTCATCACAATTACAAATAAATAAGGGAAGTCCATGCCCTAGGAAGTCCATCCCGAATATAAATCATCGGCGCTCACTGTGGGGGGTGCAGACTTCGGAGGGGCTCCTTCATCCCAAGCACTATATAAAGCTGATATGGCCTACTGCGGCGTGCAGTCCGATCCCATAATAATAAAGCCTATGAGGCCTGCTGCGGCGTGTAGCCTCGATCCATATAATAATAACATATATAAATCCAATATAGTCTGCTGCGGCATGCAGCTCGATCCCATAATTATTCTCACAATGGATGACATGACTAAGTATGAAATGTACATTTTTAAAACATTTAATTCAACAGTAACACAACCCTATGGGTCCCAAAATATCGGCACGTAGCCTAAACATGATCTTTAATACCAGCCTCGGCTCAATTTTCCTAACACGTGGAGGATATGCGAATATTGGCATGATTCTTTAATTTTTACAACTCCACAGAATTTATTCAAGTCATAATTTCTATGGTGCATGCCCACACGCCCGTCACCTAGCATGTGCGTCGCTTTCATACAATTCACATAACACATAATTCAGGGATTTATACCCTCAGAACCAAGTTTAGAAGTATTACTTACCTCATACCGTGTAATTCTAGACCTTCGCTATGCCTTTTCCTCGCGAATTGGCCTCCGAAAGCCTTGTATCTAGCCACAATTAATTCGATTCAGTCAATACAAATTATTGGAATTAATTCCATATGAAAATATTAATTTTCCAACAAAATCCGAAATTTAACTCAAAATATCGCCCGTGGGGCCCATGTCTCAGAACCTGAAAAACGTTACAAAATATGAACACCCATTCAACCACGAGTCCAACCATACCAAATTTATCAAATTCCGACATCAACTCGACCTTCAAATCTTAATTTCTTATTTTGAAATCCCTAGGCCCAAATCCTCGAATTACACCTCAAAAACACGTAATCTAGTCGGAATAATCGATGATAATTCAATATTATTGACTAACAATGATCACAAGTGACTTACCTCAAGTTTTCCCGTGAATGCTCTATGAAAAATTGCCCAAAACCGTGTTGAAAATGTCTAAAATGACAAAAATGTCGGAACCCTCTGTTTTTGTACACTGTCCAGAGGTTCCGCTTCTGCTGAACTTTTAACCGTTTCTGCAGTTCCGCTTTTGTGGTGAAACAACTGCTTCTGCGAACAAGAAGTCCGCTTCTGCAATGAAGCGTCCGCTTCAGCGATGAGGTTGCCCCTTCCTCTTTTCCGGTTCTTGCGATGTGTGTGCCGCTTCTGCGGTCGTGCTTCTGCGAGTCATAGTCCTCTTCTTCAGACCTCATGCTTCTACGATGGCAAGCTCGCTTCTGCGAGCTCACACATGCGAACCAATTTCCGCAGGTGCGATTGCATCAGTAGGCAGCAGCAAGTTTCAATTATTCTAAGTTCAAATTTGATTCGTTAAACATCCAAAACTCACCCGAGGACCCTGGGACCTCAACCAAATATACCAATAAGTCCCAAAAAATCATAAGAACTTAGTCAAAGCCTCAAATCATATCAAACAACGCTAAAAACACGAAGCATACCCCAATTCAAGCTTAATGAAACTAAGAAATTCCAACTTCTACATTCGATGCCGAAACATATCAAATCAAGTCCGATTGACCTCAAATTTTGCACATAAGTCATAAATGACATAATAAACGTATTCAATTTTCGAGAATCGGATTCCGACCCCGATATCAAAAAGTCAACTCTATGGTCAAACTTTCAAACTTCAATTTTCATTTTAGCCAATTCAAGCCTAATTTAACTACCGACTTCCAAATAATTTTCCGGACACTTTCCTAAGTCCAAAATCTCCATACAGAGCTATTAAAATCATCAAAACTCTATTCTGGGTTCGTTTATACATAGTCAACATCTGGTCAACTATTTCAACTTAAGCTTTAAACCTTGAAATTAAGTGTTCCAAATTCATTCTAAAACCTCCATGACAAGTCACATATTTATGATTGAACACAGGATAAGCAGTAATTGTGTGTGTGTGTGTGGGGGGGGGGAGGGGGGACAGGGCTGTAATACTCAAAATGACCGGCATGGTCGTTACATTACCCCCCTCTTAAACAAACGTTCATCCTCGAACAGGTTTAGAATTATACCTGCAGTCTCAAATAGGTGTGAATATTTGCTCCGCATATCCCGCTCTGTCTCCTAAGTAGCTTCTCTGACTGGCCTCTCCATTACACTTTCACTGAAGCTATGTTCTTTGATCTCAACTTTCGAACCTGTCGATAGACTAGGTGGCAATGCAAGTTCATAAGCCACCTCTCCAATTTTCTTAAGTATTTTAAAAGGCCCAAGATAATGAGGGATCAAGTTGCCCTTATTCCCAAACCTTATAACACCCTTTATAGGCGAAACTCGGAGTAGTAACTTCTCTCTTACCATGTAAGCAATATCATGGACCTTTCTGTCGGCATAACTCTTCTGTCTAGACTGCGCCATGCGAAGCCGCTCCTGAATCAATTTAACCTTGTCCAAAGCATCCTGAACCAAGTCAGTACCCAATAGCCTAGCCTCATCCGGCTCAAACCAACCCACCAGAGATCTACACCGTCTCCCATACGAAGCCTCATACGGAGCCATCTGAATGCTCGATTGGTAGCTGTTATTATAGGCAAACTCAGCAAGTGGCAAGAACTGATACCAAGAACCACCAAAATCTATAACACAAGTGCGTAGCATATCTTCCAATATTTGAATAGTGCGCTCTGACTGTCCGTCCGTCTGAGGGTGAAATATTGTACTCAATTGTACCTGTGTGCCTAACTCTCGCTGCACTGCTCTCCAAAACTGTGATGTAAACTGTGTGCCCCGATCTGAAATGATAGGCACTAGCACATCGTGTAGTCGAACAATCTCGCGGACATAAATCTCAGCCAACCGCTCCGAAGAATAAGTTGTACCAACTAGAATAAAATGCGCGGACTTGGTCGACCGATCCACAATTACCCAAAAAGCATCAAACTTCCTCAAAGTCCGTGGGAGTCCAACCACGAAGTCCATGGTAATACATTCCCACTTACATTCCGGAATTTCAAGTCTCTGAAGCAATCCGCGCGGTCTCTGATGCTCGTACTTCACCTGCTCTTTAAATACCGAGCTACAAACCAACTATATCTTTCTTCATTTTTATCCACCAATAGTGCTGCCTCAAGTCCTGGTACATCTTAGCGGCACCCGGATGAATGGAATACCGCGAACTATGGGCTTCTTCAAGAATCAACTCTCACAGTCCATCTACATTTCGAACACAAATCTGACCCTGCATCCTCAATACCCCATCATCCCCAATAGTAACATCTCTGGCATCACCGTGCTGAACTATGTCCTTAAGGACAAGCAAATGGGGATCATCATACTGGAGCTCTCTAATACGATCATATAAGGAAGACCGAGGAACCATACAAGCTAGAACCCGACTGGGCTCCGAAACATCTAATCTCACGAACTGGTTAGCCAAGGCTTGAACATCAACTGCAAGAGGCCTTTCACCAATAGGAATGAATGCAAGGCTACCCATACTCACCACCTTCCTACTCAAGGCATTGGCCACCACATTGTCCTTCCCGGGATGATACAGAATAGTAATATCATAATCCTTTAGCAGCTTCAACCATCTAGGCTGTCTCAAATTTAGATCCTTCTGTTTGAATAAGTGCTGAAGACTCCGATGATCTGTGAATACCTCACAAGACACACCATAGAGATAGTGCCTCCAAATCTTCAATGCATGAACAATAGCTGCCAATTCTAAATCATGAACATGGTAGTTCATTTAAGGGGATTCCACTGACGCGAAACATAAGCAATCATTCTACCCTTCTGCATTAAGACACACCCAATACCAAATCGAGAAGCATCACAATACACTGTATAAGAGCCTGAAGCTGAAGGTAAAACTAGAACTGGAGCTGTAGTCAAGGCATTCTTGAGCTTCTAAAAGATCTCTTCACACTCACCCGACCACCTGGATGGAGTACTTTTCTGGGTCAATTTAGTCGAGGGCGATGCAATAGACGAGAAGACCTCCACAAAGCGACGTTAATAACCGGCCAAGCCGAGAAAACTCTGAATATCAATAGTTGAAGATGGCCCCTGGGCCAACTCTGAACTGCCTCTATCTTCTTTGGATCCACCTTAATTCCCTTACTGGACACTATGTGTCCGAAGAATGCCACCGAACTAAGCCAAAACTCACACTTAGAGAATTTGGCATAAAGTTTCTCATCCCTCAGCCTCTCTAGTACAATACGCAAATGTTGTACATATTCCTCCTGGCTACGTGAGTACACTAGGATGTCATCAACAAATACTTCGACAAACAAATCAAGATACGACTAGAATACATTATTCATCAAGTGCATAAATGATGTTGGGGCGTTGGTCAGCCCAAAAGACATTACGAGAAATTCATAGTGACCATAACGGGTCCTGAATGCCGTCTTTGGAATATCCCAGTCCAGAATTTTTAATTGGTGATACTCAGATCTCGAATCAATTTTGGAGAATACCCTCGCTCCTTGAAGCTGGTCAAATAAATCATCAATACGCGGTAAAGGATACTTGTTCTTGATTGTAACTTTATTCAACTGCCTGTAGTCGATACACATCTGCATAGTACAATCTTTCTTTTTCACAAATAGAACTAGTGCAACCCAAGGCGACATCCTAGGGCCTAATAAACCCCTTATCAAGAAGTTCCTGAAGTTGCTCTTTCAATTCTTTCAATTCAGGTGATGCCATATGATACAGAGGAAGAGAAATGGCTGAGTGCTCGACACCAAGTCAATCTTGAAATCAATATGCGTGTCGGGTGGCATACACGGCAGGTCTGCAGGAAATACATTCGGAAAATCCCGCACTACCGGTACAGAATCAATAGTAGGAGTATCTGCATCAACATCTCAAACGAAGGCCAAATATGACAAACACCCGTTCCCAACCATACGTTGAGCCTTCAAGTAAGAAATTACCCTGCTGGGAACATAATCCGGAGAACCTCTCCTCTCGACCTTTGGAAATCCCGGTATCGCCAACGTCACCATTTTTGCATGATAGTCCAGAATAGAATGACAAGGAGACAACCAATCCATACCCAAGATTACATCAAAATAAATCATACTAAGCAATAAAAGATCCACTCTAGTCTCCATTCCCCTAATAGTTACCACACACGACTGATACACATGGTCCACAATAATAGTATCCCCCACCGACGTAGATACACGAACATGTGAAATTAAGGACTCACGGGGCATATCCAGATAATGTACAAAATATGTTGAAACATACTAATATGTGGAACTAGGGTCAAATAATATAGAAGCTTCCCTATGGTACACTGAACCAATACCTGTGATTACTGCATCGAAAGCAATGCCATCTGGTATGGTAGGAAAAACATATAATCGGGCCCGACCGCCACCTGATCGGCCTCCCCCTCTAGGGTGACGCCTAGCTGACTAAGCCCCACCCCGAGCTGGCTGGGCGGGTGGTGAAGAAAATGGTGCAGGAGTCATAATCTGACTCCTCTGCTGAACTGGAACTCGCGAAAGGTGGGGACAATATTTCCTCACATGACCTATCCCTCCACACTCGTAGAAATCCCTCTCGAAGAATGGTGGCAAGTTATGAGGTGGACCTCGAGAACCAGAATAACTACCAGAATAACCTGGTATAGATGAGCCCTGAACTGATGGTTCATGAGATGAACTTTGAGCTGGAAGTGCACTAAGAGAAGACTAACTCTGTCGAGCACTGTATGAACTATGGCTAGCTGATGCACCACGATGAGCTGGACGAGCCATCTGAGCGGGCCTATAAGGACGACTCATCCTGTGATAGGGCTGTCCCCCAGAAGGAACACTAATGGAATTACCCAGAACACGAGACCTCTTGGCCTCCCTCTCCTCACGCTCTTGAGTACGGACCATTTCTAGCCATCGAGCACTGTCAACCACCTCGTCGAATTTAGCACCCGCTACATTCCCTAGAGTCATAACAAAATGAAACTGATGGTTGAGGCCATTAATGAACCTCCTGAACTTCTCCCTTTAAGTGGGAACCAACCAAATTACATGACGAGCCAATTCTGAAAACCTCATCTCATACTGAGTCACAGACAGGTCCTCCTGACGTAAATACTCGAAATGTCTACGCGGTTCCTCTCTACAGGTCTGTGGCACAAACTTCTCCAGAAATAATACGGAGAACTTATTCCATGATAGTGATGCTACAGCAACTGGTCTGCTCCTCTCATAAGTCTCCCACCATCTGAAGGCTGCTCCGATCAGCTAAAAAATAGTAAATGAGACCCCACTGGTCTCCAGAATACCCTATGTATGAAGTATTCACTAGCATCTTTCCAAGAAATCATGAGCATCATCTGACTCAGTTCCACTGAAAGATGGAGAACGAAGTCTCTCAAATCTCTCAAATCTCTTCTGCTCCTCGTCATTCATAATAGGACCCACCTAGGCCTGAGTAGCTACAACCGACTGGATTGGTAGTGCCCCCGGTATGTGAAGTCCATGCTCCACCTACTCTGGAGTACGAGCGATAGGGGTATGAGTACCTCCCCGGCCTGAGAAATGGCTGGTGCGACCTGAGCCGAAACCACCTGAGCAAGGCCAGTGCAAACAGTCAATATCTGGGCTAAAGCCTCCTGAAGGCCTGGAATCACAATAGGCATAGCTGGTGCCTGAGCTGGCCCTGCCGACTTAACTGTATTTGGAACCTGCTCTTGAGTTGGAGCAACTGGTGGTGCTATAGGTGCTTCTCCAACTGTTGTACGAGATACACATCGACCTCTACCACGACCCCATCCTCTACCACGACCTCGACCTCTCGCTAACTGGTGGCACTGGTGGATAACAGTCCGATCCGGTAGTACGTGTCCTCACCATCTGTGAGAGAATAAAATAACAGAAATTTAGTTTCCGGAATCAACCAATTCACATGATATAATACAAAAAAGTGAAATATTCCTAAGGGTTCAACAAACTCTCGAAGATAAGTACAGACGTCTCCGTACCTATCCGCAAGACTCTACTAAACCTGCTCATGACTCGTAAGAGCTATGTAACCTAGGCTCTGATACCAACTTATCACGATCCAAAATCCTAACCTGTCGTGATGGCGCCTATCTCAATATTAGGCAAGTCGACAACCTCAATTAACCACAATTTCTTTTAAGTTGAAAACATAATATTTGAATTCCATAGAAAAAATTTCACAAATTACTGACATTAAATACATTCCCAAAACCAGTGTCACTGAGTACATGAGCATCTAAATGATAACAAAGTCTCACTGACAAAACACTGTCTGCAAATATAGAACGGTACAATAACTGAAAGGAAATAGAGTCAAGGTCAGCGGACGCCAAGCAGCTACCTTGATAGTTTCTAACAGATAAGTTCTCAAAATCTAGCAACCGCCATATCCGGAAGTACCTAGATTTGTACACAAGGTGCAGGGTATAGTATGAGTACAACCAACTAAATATGTAACAAGACTAACCTTTGGGCCGAAAGTAGTGACGAGCTCAACAGGGACAGTCTAGTATAGAAATAACAATACATAAATGTAGACATACTTTCAAGTTCAGCAGTTAAACTCAATACAGGTAAAATAGATCAACTCCGAATGATATGAGGAATATGAGATCTCTATATCTACGTGCCAATATATGTACTGTATGGGATGCACCTTAGTGGAAAACCTCGTATATTCACAGACACAAATTACTTAGTCACTCAATACTGTATATGGCCAATCCATCCCAGGGAGGATCAATCCCCTATATATATATATATACATCAACTGACAGTCAGTCACTCAGTACTGTATAAGGCCAATCCAGCCAGGGGTAAATTTATCTCTATAAATGACTCAGACAAGATCCATGTCCACGGAAATTTATCACAATTACAAATGAATAAGGCAAGTCCATGCCCTAGGAAGTCCATCATGAATATAAATCATATGCGCCCACTGTGGAGGGTGCAGACTCCATTTAGGCTCCTTCAGCCCAAGCGCTATATAAAGCCTATAGGTCTACTGTGGCGTGCAGTCCGATCCCATATTAATAAAGCCTATAAGACCTGCTGCGGCGTGCAACCCCGATCCATATAATAATAACATATACAAAGCCAATATGGCCTGCTGCGGCGTGCACTTCAATCCCATAATTATTCTCATAATGGATGACACGACTGAGTATGAAATATACATTTTTAAAACATTTAATTCAACAACAACACAACCCTATGGGTCCCAAAATATCGGCACATAGCCTAAACATGATCTTTAATACGAGCCTCGACTCAATTTCTCTAACACGTGGAGGATATGCGGATATTGACATGATTCTTTAATTTTTACAACTCCACATAATTTATTCAAGTCACAATTTGTATGTTGCACGCCCAAACGCCCATCACTTAGCATGTGCGTCGCTTTCATACAATTCACATAACATGTAATTCAGGGATTTATACCCTTAGAACCAAGTTTAGTAGTGTTACTTACCTCAACCCGTGTAATTCTCTACTTCGCTATGCCTTTTCCTCACAAGTTAACCTTCGAAAGCCTCGTATCTAGTCACAATTAATTCAATTCAGTCAATACAAATTATTGGAATTAATTCCATATGAAAATACTAATTTTCCAACAAAATCTGAAATTTAACTCAAAATATCACCCATGGATCCCACATCTCGGAACCTGACAAAATTTACAAAATATGAACGCCCATTCAACCATGAGTCCACCCATACCAAATTTACTAAATTTCGACATCAACTCGACCTTCAAATCTTAATTTCTTATTTTGAAATCCTTAGGCCCATATCCTCGAATTACACCTCAAAAATACGTAATCTAGTCGGAATAATCAATGATAATTTAATATTATTGACTAACAATGATCACAAGTGACTTACCTCAAGTTTTCTCGTGAATTCTCTCAGAAACATTGCCCAAAACCGTGTTGAAAATGTCCAAAATGACAAAAATATCGGAACCCTCTATTTTTGTACACTGTCCAGAGGTTCCGCTTCTGCGGAACTTTTAACCGAATCTGCGATTACGCTTTTGCGGTGAAACAACCTCTTCTGCAGACAAGAAGTCCGCTTCTGCGATGAAGTGTCCGCTTCAGCGACGAGGCTGCACCTTCCCCTTTTTCGCTTCTGCGATGCATGTGCCGCTTCTGCAGTCGCACTTCTGCGAGGCATAGTCCGCTTCTGCGGACCTCACGCTTCTACGATTCCAAGCTCGCTTCTCCGAGCTCTCACATGCGAGCCAATTTCCACAGGAGCGATTGCATCAGTAGGCAGCAACAAGTTTAAATTGTTCCAAGTCCAAATTTGAATCGTCAACCATCTGAAACTTACCCGAGGCCCCCGGGACCTCAACCAAATATACCAATAAGTCCCAAAACATCATAAAAACTTAGTCGAAGTCTCAAATCATATCAAACAACTCTAAAAACACGAATCATACCCCAATTCAAGCTTAATGAAACTAAGAAATTCCAACTTCTACATTCGATGCTGAAACCTACCAAATCAAGTCCGATTGACCTCAAATTTTTCACATAAGTCATAAATGACATAATGGACATATTCCAATTTCCAGAATCAGATTCTGATCCCGATATCAAAAAGTCAACTCCCCGGTCAAACTTCCAAACTTAAATTTTTATTTTAGCCAGTTCAAGCCTAATTTAACTACGAACTTCCAAATAATTGTTTGGACACGTTCCTAAGTCTAAAATTACCATACGGAGCTATTCGAATCATCAAAACTCTATTCCGGGGTCATTTACACATAATCAACATCCGGTTAACAATTTCAAGTTAAGCTTTAAACCTTGGAACTAAGTATTCCAAATTCATTCTAAAACCTCCTCGACAAGTCACATATTTGTAATTGAACACAAGAAAAACAATATATGGGGGGGGGGGGGGGGCAGTGCTGTAATACTCAAAATGACCGGCCGAGTCGTTACTATTTCGCAAAAGGATCTTTTTGATATGATAGTGTCGTGAGTAACAGATAATCTCAGAAGGAGCTATGAATGCGAATTCGAACGTTACAGATGTATAAGGCAAATATTTGAGCGGTTACAGGATAGAGAGTAATCAATTCCTGATCATCGATTACGTTTGTGATGACCGAAGGATGAGAACATTGTGAACAGAAACAAGAGCGAAACTTGCTCATGTTTGTAGGACGGTTACCTACAGAGTTAGCTGCAAAACTTAAAACACAATGCACACGAATATATAAGGTTATTGTGGAAATTTAAACATGATGCAAATTTCCTTCGGACCATGAGAGTTGTCTTTGGACGATGAGGATGATGTCTTTAGACCATGACGTCCTGGGCCATGAAGCGTATGATAAGGGATTCACAAGCCATGAAATGGTGTCCTGGGGGCCATGAGGATGGTGCCTCTGGACTATGACGCCTTTGAATAATGATATGCAATTTTGAGAGATCCTCGAGCCATGGCATAACGTATTCTGGCTATGAGGATGATGCCTTTAGACTATGACGCCTTTGGTCAATATGGCGATGTTTCAGACCATGAAATTCAAAGATGTAGATATATTAATCGTTTGATAGAGGGAACAACTAATTCTTGGTTGTATTCAAGAACAAGACAAGGCAGCGTTTATCCTTGTATTTGATGAGGTCAGTGTTTAGCCCTATGCAGAGGAAGGCAACATTTAGCCTTATGCAATAATGGAGACAATGCTTAGCCTCGCATAATGTAATGGAGACAGTGCTTAATCTCATGTAAGGGAAGGCAGTGCTTAGCCTTATGCAAAGTGGCAGAGATAATGCTTAGTCTCATGCAAGGAAAGGTAGCGTTTAGCCTTATGCAATAATGGAGGCAGTGCTTAGCCTTATGAAAATGTAACAGCGACAGTGCTTAGTCTCATGCAAGGGAATGCAGTGGTTAGGATTATGCAAAGTGATGGAGACAGTGCTTAGTCTCATGCAAGGAAAGTCAGCGTTTAGCCTTATGCAATAATGGAGGAAGTATTTAGCCTCATGCAATGAGTGAGGGAAGTGTTTATCCCTATGTAGGAAGAGCAACGATTAAATGTGAGAGGGAAAATTGGTCCTTAGCTTGATGCGTTTATGCTTGGCGACTTTTGTCAATGTGAAGATAGTGATCTTTTTGTATGTATATATTTGCGGATGTGCTTGTTATGTCCATTGTGCCTGCATCTAAGTAAAGGGAAAGGTTGGTTCGTTCCTTTGATTCTTCATTTCGTCTTTGCTCCTTGTCTTGATGCCTTTTTCGGGTCGCCCTGGGTAACGTCTGGCTACAACAGAAGGTGGAATTTTCAAAAAAATATGCATTTGTGATAAATGATTTATAAAACGCAATTGTTCAAAATGTGATGATGCATAAAATAAATAATTTTGTCGAATCGGCAACTGTGACACGCTTTGAGACAATTGCAACCTTCTCGACTCGAACTTTTGAGGACCCTCCTCAAATTCTGCCCCAGTTTAAATACATACTTCCGGCAATGTGTTTCTTGGCGATACTTGACATAATAAGATTGACAAACTCAAAATCTTGCCCTAGTTTCTGACCATAGAGGGGAATAGATATTCTTTATGATGTGATCAAACCCATAGGGCTGCTTACGTAGCCCCTCTTAAATGGGAATAAGGTCAAGCGTAGTTCAGGTTACATCAAAGAGAAAGTGCAAACATAATCTTAAATGTAATATCTCTTGACTGCGTCTGAATTGATAGGTTTTGGCCATATTTCTCCATCTATCTCTGCAAGTATAAGCGCTCCTCCTAACAGTACTCGGTGAACTATGTAAGGGCCTTGCTAGTTAGGTGAGAATATCCCTTTTGCTTCATCCTGATGCTGGAAGATCCGTTTCAACACCAATTTCCCCTGTGTGAATTTCCTCGATCTAACCTTTTTATTGAAAGCCCTTGCCATTCTATTCTGGTGGAGTTGAATGTGACACACTGCGTTTATCCTCTTACCATCAATGAGAACCAGCTGATCATATTGGCTCCATATTCATTTCGCGTCTCTAAGCTCGGCCTCTTGTATGATTCTTAAGGAAGGAATCTCCACTTCGACAGGAATAACGGCTTTCGTACCCTAGACTAGTAGATAGGGGGTTGCCCCAGTTGACGTACGAACTGTGGTACAGTACCCGAGCAAAGAAAATGGTAGCTTCTCATGCCATTTATTATATTTGTCCACCATCTTCCTTAATATCTTTTTGATGTTCTTATTGGCGGCTTCTACGACTCTATTCATCTGTGGCCTGTATGCTATAGAATTTCGATGCTTGATCTTGAATGTTTCACACATAACTTTCATCGGATCACTGTTGAGATTGGTGGCATTGTCAGTAATGATTGACCCAGGTACTCTGAATCGGCAAACAATACGATCCCACACGAACTCCGCTACGACCTTCTTAGTCACAACCTTATAGGAAATGACTTCAACCTATTTTATGAAGTAATCTATTTCCATCAAAATGAACCTGTGTCCGTTTGAAGTAGCGGGTTCAATTGGTCTGATGACATCCATGCCCCAAACGGAGAAAGGCCAAGGTGAACTCATTGCATTGAGTTCGTTGGGTGGAACCCGTATCATATCAGCATGTACCTGACATTGGTGACACTTTTGAACATACTTGATGCAGTTTGTCTCCATAGTCATCCAGAAATACCCTAATCTTAATATCTTCTTGGCCAGAACGAACCCGTTCATGTGAGGTTCGCAGGTTCCAGCGTGTATTTCTTTGAGCAATCTAGATGCCTCTTTGGCATCGACACATCGCAACAATCCCAAATCAGAAGTTTTTTTATATAGAATTCCACCACTCTAAAAGAGGTGGTTGGCCAATCTTCAAAACGTGCGTTTCTAAGTGTGTGTGGCATTCTATGAGTATTCTCCTTTTTCCAAATACTCCTTGATATCGTGGAACCATGGATTTCTGTCAAACTCTTCTTCAACACGAGCACAATGAGCTGGTTGCTTACGAATCTCTATTGGGATAGGATCAATGAAATTCTTGTCTGGATGTTGAATCATAGAAGACAAGGTAGCCAATGCATCTACGAACTCATTCTTAATCCTTGGAACATGTTTGAATTCTATCTTTGTGAATCTCTTGATCAACTCATGTACACAATGCAAGTATGGCAATATTTTAGTGTTCCTGGTAGCCCATTCTCCCAGTACCTGGTGTACCAAGAGATCTGAATCTCCAATTTCTAGTAACTCCCGAATATTCATGTCGATGGCCAATCTGAGTCCCAAGATTCAAGCCTCGTATTCTGAAATATTATTGGTGCACGAGAACCTGAGCTTTGCAATTACTGGATAATGTTGACCGGTTTCTGATACTAAGACAACCCCAATGCCCACTCCATTGAAGTTGGCTGCTTCTTCGAAAAACATCCTCCAACCATCATATGTTTCGGCAATATCCTCAGCTACAAACTACACTTCCTCATCGGGAAAATACGTCTTCAATGGTTCGTATTCTCTATTTACAGGGTACTCTGCCAAATGATCGGCCAGTGCTTGCCCCTTGACCACCTTCTGAGTCACATAAATGATATCCAACTCACTTAGCAATATCTACCACTTTGCTAACTTACCTGTAGGAATGTGTTTCTAGAAGATGTATTTTAGAGGATCCATCCTTGATATGAGATATGTAGTGTACGCACATAAGTAATGTGTTAACTTCTGGGCTATCCATGTCAAA
This sequence comes from Nicotiana tomentosiformis, assembly GCF_000390325.3. NCBI lineage: Eukaryota > Viridiplantae > Streptophyta > Magnoliopsida > Solanales > Solanaceae > Nicotiana > Nicotiana tomentosiformis. Next base: position 11,481,889 of record NC_090814.1, read on the forward strand.
GCACAATAGGTGCGCTCCAACAAAGAGTAGCAGGCCTCGTAAGGTGTGAACTTCTTACTCAGATAATATAATGCTTGCTCTATCCTCCCGGTTTCATCATGTTGCCCCAGAATGCAACCAAAGGCTAACATAGACAAATATAGTAGCAAAGGTCTTCTTGGCTCTAGCGGGACCAACACGGGCGATTTAGATAAGTACTCTTTGATTTTGTCAAAAGCCTTTTGACATTCTTCGGTCCAGCTCGTCGTAGCATCTTTCCTCACCATCTTGAAGATTGGCTCACATATCACCTTTGATTATCCTATAAAATGGCTGATATAATTGAGGCATCCCACAAAACTCATCACATCCTTCTTGTTCTTTGGCGGTGGTAATTCTCGAATAGTTTTGATTTTTGACGGGTCTAGTTCAATACCGCGACGGCTAATGATGAAGCCTAACAACTTCCCAGCAGGGACTTTGAATGATTATTTTGCAGGGTTCAACTTCAAATTGTATTTTCGAAGTCGGTCGAAAACTTTCTCAGGTCTGCTATGAGATTTGACTCTCTTAGATTGTAATGACCCACCTGATCGTTTTGAGAAGTAATATCATGTTCGGCAAAAAAATGTCTGGAGCAACTTCGTATTATGTGTTATGACTTGCGTGTATGGCAGAGTTCGGTTTTCGGATGATTCATGGTCAATTTGGAAGGAGGATTCTTGTTTTAGAAGCTTAGACGATAAGAGTTGACCAGAGTTTTGACTTCTATGTAGACAACTCCGAAATGGCATTTTTATGATTCCAATAGCTTCATATGGTGATTTTGGACTTAGGTGTATGTTCGGAGTTTGATTTGTAGGTCCGCAGGGTAATTTGAAACATTTCGGCGAAACTTGAAGTTTTGCAAAGTTAAGAGGTTTGACCGAGAGTTGACTTTGTTGATATCGGGGTTGGATTTTGATTCCAAGAGTTGGATTAGCTCTGTTATGTCATTTGAAACCTACATACAAAATTTGACTTCATTCCGGGTTGATTTGATATGTTTTGCCGCGCGTTTTAGAAGTTAGAAGATTTGGAAATTCATAAGTTCGTGTTGCGATTCGTAGTTTCGACGTTGTTTGATGTAATTTGAGACCTCGAACGGGTTCGTGTTATGTTAGGGAACTTGTTGGTATGTTTCAACACTGTCATGGGGGCCTCAGACACATTTTGGATGGGCTACGGGCCATTTTCTCATGTTTTTGGATGGCTGATTTGATATCTGATGTCCCTTAAACACGATCGCGAAGATCAAGCCGCATTCGCGTAGGTTGTGCTTGGACTTAACATTTTCCCTCTTCTCCTTCGCAGTGTATGGTCCGCGATTGCGTAAGTGTGAATTTTGTTTCTTCACGTTCGCATGGGCAGTTCCGCGTTCACGTAACACAACTCAGCAGCTGCTATATTTCCTCTTTCGTGATCACACGTTCTGGTTTGTGATCGCGTAGTATAATTTGGGGCAGTAGTTATTTTCTTCTTCGCGATCGCATTATGTCTTTCGCGATCACGATGTGCAAATACCTGGGCAACATAATATATTTTCCAAATCGAGGGTTTGGCCATTTTTCCATATCTTGAGTTGTAGATCTCGGTTTTGAGTGATTGCTCGTGAGTTTTTCAAGCAAATCATTGGGGTTAGTGTTCTTCACTCAGAATTGATTACACTTCATGATTTCATCTATATTTTTATCATTAAATTAGTGTTTTGAGTTGAGGAAAAATGAGAATTTTTGAGGAAATCTTTCAAAATATAAAATGATGATTTGAAGGACGACTTGATATCGGAATTTGGTAATTCTTGTATAGTTTGACTCGCTATCGAATGAGTGTTCGGATGTTATAATTTTTGTCGGGTTCCGAGACGCGTGCCCGAGGGTTGACTTTTGGGTTGACTTTTTGTTCTTGTTAAAAATTGAAGCCTTATTATCTGGAATTGTTTTCTATGATTTATATTTATGATTTGAAGTTATTTCTGCTAGATTTGAGCTGTACGGATGTTGTTTCTCTCGAGAAGGTCATTTTAAAGTAACAGTCTAGCTTCTTTGAGGTAAGTATCTTGCCTAACTTTGTTTAGGGTAACTACCCCTTAGGATTTGGGTCTTTGGTGCTAATTGTTTCATGTGAAGGCCATGTACGCAAGGTGACGAGTACGTGCTCAGGCTTATTTGTGGAAATGTGTCCGTTTAGGGCTCTTAGATTCCTATGTCCATTAAATATGAAGTTGTTTTTGTCATGTTAAATTCATCCTTATGTGTTTTATTTGGAATTAATTGCTTCATGTTTTACCCTTATTGCCGATTAAACTCTAATATGCCTTAACTGAATTTGTTGCCTCTTTTATCGTCATGTTATCCTTTCCGTAATTACTTAACCTTAATTAAAATCATTATTATCTTTCCGTAACTACTTAACCTTAATTGAAATCATTATTATCTTTCCGTAACTACTTAACCTTAATTGAAATCATTATTATCTCTTCCGTAATTGCTTAGCCATAATGGAAGTTTGTTATCCCTTTCATTGTCGACATATTCTTATTTGGGGTCATTGATTCATGTTATCTCTCTTGTTGTCGAATTGCACTTTCGTGGAATCATTGTTACACATTACCTCTCCCTTGTTGAACTATTCTTGTTGAGACTTCCCTATTGTGCCTTTCTTTGTAAGTTCGTTCTTCCGTTTCTTTGTGATCTGAAGTTCTTGTGTTGATTTACTTGTCATATTCTCGTGTTATTGTTGGTTTGGCTGTTGTATTTAGTGTTGTTGAGCCGAGTACTGTGCATGGTTGTGATATTGAAACTGTTTTGAGGAAATGTTGTAGCATATGTGCACATATTGTGAAAGTCATTTATTTGAGTTATTATGTTTTTGGCATACGTGTTTTGTTGGGAGAATTGTTATGTTGTTTGCACGAGGTTTCTGCCGTGCTGTTGTTATTGTGTTTGCATGAGGTTTCTGTAGTGCGGTTGTTATTGTGCTTGTACGAGGTTTCTTCCATGTGGTTGTTATTGTGTTGCACGAGGTTTCTACCGTGCTGCTGTTATTATTGATACAAATGTGGTGGTATAAGGTTTGGGTATTAAAATGTGTGCGGTAAGACAAGGTGGGCTTGAAACACGTGGCTAGTAGGGGAACTATTAGAAGCCATGAGGTGTTAAAAGGTGTGCTAAAATGCATGATGCTATTTCGGGAAAATGATTTTCAAAACTAAAGATAAAGGCTCCCGCAGTAATATAAGAAAAGTTGTGATTCATTTTACGTTTTGAGACGACGAGGCGATACCTCGGGAGGGATCTCATATCCCCATTTTGGTGCACTTGTCTTTGATTGTTGTTTTCCTTAGCATACTACTAATTGTTTTCCTCCGTGATGCACTTTTACTTTGTTCTGTGTAGCTAATCTTGTTGTGTTGGTCGCTTCTTTAAAATTCATTGCTATTTTTATTACGATGTACGTGTCGTGGTGATTGTTTCTTATGTGCCATTCATTGTCTCTACTTCTATTTGTTGACTGGAATTATTGTAGAACACTTGCACAAGCATACACGTAGTTAAATCACCCATATCAATTTCAAAGGTGAATCCTGACGTCATTAACCATTATACGTACTCTTGTCTACTTGCCTTCTGTGTGAGGAATGTTCTATTGGCACGCGAATCATCCATGCGGATATGAATTGTAATGTGGGCACAAGATGCCAAGTGATTAGGGTTCAAGAATTGGGACCAGTGAGCTATGATTATGAGGTTTGGTACCTCGTGAAAATGCTTGAACAAATCTGGTGTGACAACGATTGTTCTTATTGAGTTGTTGCTAGTGTTTCCTTTATTTTGATTTCATCGGACTTAGACTGTGTCCAGCTTGCTCTACGGAATTATTACCTGACTACTTCCTGTTAAATATTGTTGTTATTAGTGTCTCGTTGCAAGTATTGTTTGGTATTCCTTATCCTGCTTTGTTGTATATTACTATTGTTTTTCTTTGTTAGTTCACATTCACATTTGTTCAGGTTGTTTAGTCAAGTAGGTGTCTTGACTGTCCCTCGTCACTACTCCACCAAGGTTAGTCTTGATACTTACTAGGTACTGTTGTGGTGTACTCATACTACGCTTCTGCACATTTTTTGTGCAGAGGTGCCACGGTTATTGTTGATTATTAACTGATTTGTCGAGCATTGTTATGGAGACTCAAGGTAAACCTACCGTCACGTTCGCAGGCCTCAGAGTCACCTTCTGATACTTTACTTGTGATGTTTAATTCTATTCCGAATAGTTGTATTTAGGGATTTTCTAGGAAACTCAGTAGAGTTTATGACTTGTACTACCGATTTTGGGAATTGTAATTGTGTATAAGTTCTTTATCTCATATTTATCATTCGATGGTTGAATTATTGTATTTATTTAATAAGTGTTTGGCTTACCTAGTCTTAGAGACTAGGTGCCATCACGACATCCTGCGAAGGAAAATTGGGATCATGACAAGTTGGTATCAGAGCTCTAGGTTCATAGGTGCTACGAGTCATAAAAGAGTTTAGTAGAGTCTTGCGGATCAGTACAGAGATGTCTGTACTTATCTTTGAGAGGCTACAGAACTATTAGGATAGTTTCACTTCTTTCATTCATATCGTGTGAGTTTGTTGATCTCGGAGTTTGAACTTTTGTCATTCCATTATCTCACAAAAGGTGAGGACACGAGCTGTAGTTACCGATAATGCTGCCCCCAGAGCCGGTGTTGCAAGAGACCGGGGCAGAGGAAGAGGTAGAGGATGAGGAGGAGCATGTGCTATAGTTACAGCACTTGTTAGAGCAGTAGTTGAGGAACCGTCAGTATATCCGGTTGGAGAACAGGTACCAGAGGCGCATGTTGTCACCCCAGGACTTCAGGAGACTTTAGCATAGTTCCTGAGCATGTTAGGTACATTGGCTCAGGCGGGGTTGATTTCGGTTGCATCAACTACTTTACAGATTAGGGGAGGAGCTCAGACTCCCGCCGCCCGTACTCCAGAGCAGCGAGCCCTCTTTGGTAGGGTATTAGGTGTCATGCCGACATAATATGTTGTTCCAGTTCAAGCCGTGGTTAGGGAAGCAACATATGAGGAAGAACAACTTAGACTTGCGATGTTCAAGAAGTATTACCCTTATACTTTCAGTGGTTTGGCTTCAGAGGATGCGCATAGGTTCCTAGGAGAGTGCTACCGTATTCTCCACACTATGGGTATCCTGAATATGAGTGGGGTTGCTTTTACTATGGTCTAGCTTAAGGGAGCAGCATATCAGTGGTGGCGAGTGTATGTGTTGGGTCGTCCGGACGATGCAACTTCACTATCATGGACTCAGTTTTTAGAGGTGTTCTTAAGAGAGTTTGTTCCCCAGACCCTTCGGGAGGCGTGTCGCATGGAGTTTGAGAAGCTGCGCCAAGGCACTATATCAGTGTCAGAGTATGCTGTTATATTTAATGAATTGTCCAGACATGCAACTTCTTGAGTTTCTACAGTTAGATAGCGAGTCCATAGGTTCATTGAGGGGCTCAATAATGATTTCCGATTCAACATGGCTCGGGAGTTGGCGTCGGATGTTCCTTTTTAGCAGGTGGTAGAGGTCGCTCGCCGATCAAAGGGCATGCAGATTCAGGAGAGAAAGGGCAGGGAGGCTAGGAGGCCTCGTAGACTGGAGAGACCAATTGGTTCCTATTTTGGAGGCATGGTATGACATGGTAGAGGTTTTGTGGGTAAGCCAGTTCAGTTTGCACTTCAGGATTCACACGATGTTCTAGTACCCATGGGTCTCAGGGTACCCGTACCAGACAACTTCCATAGCCACATCAGTGGAGAGGTTGCTTGAGTGTAGAGATACTAGCCACATGGTGAGAGATTGTCCCAGACCCTGGACAGATGTGTCACATTAGGGTATTCAGGCTATGAGTTCTACTCCAGTTGCTGATATCCCTGCACCGCCAGCTTGGGGAGTAGGTCAAGCGAGTAGAGATTGCCCAAGATGGGGGAGGCCCGACCTGTTGATGTGTTTTCTATATTAGGGCTGAGGCCGCTACACTATATGATGTCGTACATGTATGGGTTTGAATTGTTATAGAGGAGCCTCGTTCGTATTTTGTTTTAGTTCTGCTTATCGGGGTGAGGGCTCCTATTTTGCTTCACATAAGGGTGAGTTTCATGATTTTGTACTCTATTTATGTGTTTACCCTTGTTGGGAGATTCTATAGTGGTAGCCCATGTCTATCGTGTTGTTTTAATTCATTATGGAGAGCTATGAGACTAGAAGTGACTTCATATTACTCATTTTGGTAGTTTTGATGTGATTTATGGGTAATGGGTTATGGATTGTGATTTAGATGCTCTACTAGTGTGGGAGTTTAGTATGTATTGTGATTTTGTTGGTGGAATTGAATTAGAGGAAGGTTTTGGTTGGTATGATGGGTATTCTACTTGTGATTCAGAGTTGAGAGTGAGACCCTCGCGGTTTCATCTGATTCGATGTGTTTGAACTGGGATGCGTGCCGCGGTAGAGTTATATCAAGATGAGATCCTTGCGATTAGTTCATTTGTTTTGATTCTCCCTTGTGAAATTGATTTGTAGTATGATACTGATAGGGAGTGGTGCCTGTCGAGCTTGTTTGATAGTTCTCTTATGTGTTTTTCCTTGCATATTTAGTCGTATTCGCATTATGCTTATTGGGTTTTAGCTTACGATGTGTGTGCCCAGGTGGCGTTAGATGTGACTTGTTGATTCGGGTGTATAGTTATGATATCTTCATGTTTCTTGCATCGTTGTCAGTGTTAAGAAGGATTGAAACAAGGTTCTAGCAGTTATGAGGCTAATTGCCGGTGCTGGATTTGATTATGGGCAGCTATTGGGCTAGAGTTGTTGTTAATGGCATATGTGTGATGTGCTACGTCGTGTGGTTGTACCTTGTGGGTGTAGGAATAAGTTGTTGCAGCTAATTGAGGCTGATACCGTATGTTGATGTGGGATATCAGTGCGAGTGAAAGGTATAACTTTCAGTTGAGACAGTGTTGTCAGGCTTATGTGGATTGGGGTGACGTGGGATCACCCGCGAGTGTAGGTACGGTAAGTTCACTCAGTGATTTGATGACTTCAGAATGGGTCTTGACACGTTCGAGGACGAACGTTGGTTTAAGACAAGGAGGATGTAATGACCCGGTCAATAATTTTGAGAATTAACATCCCGTTCAGCGTTATAAGGCCTCGAGAAGCTTCGTATTTTGTGTTATGACTTGCGTGTATGGCCGAGTTTAGTTTTCGGATGATTCGAGGTGAATTTGGAAGAATGATTCTTGTTTTAGAAACTTATGCGGTAAAAGTTGACCGGAGTTTTGACTTATGTGTAGACGACTCCGAAATGGCATTTTGATGATTCCAATAGCTTGGTATGGTAATTTTGTACATAGGTGTGCGTCCAAATTTGGATTTGGAGGTCCGTATGGTAATTTGAAGCATTTCGGCAAAAATTGGAAAATTGATGTTTTGGAAGGTTGAGAGGTTTGACTGAAAATTGACTTTGGTGATATCAGGGTCGGATTTCAATTCCGAGAGTTGGATTAGCTCCGTTATGTCATTTGGAATTTGCATACAAAATTTGACGTCATTCCGGGTTGATTTGATATATTTCAGCGCGAGTTTTGGAAGATAGAAGATTTGGAATTCATAAGTTCGATTCGTGGTGTGATTCATAGTTTTGACGTTGTTTGATGTTATTTGAGACCTCGAGGGGGTTCGTGTTATGTTATGGAACTTGTTAATATATTTTGACACGGTCCTGGGGGCCTCGGGCATGTTTCGGATGGGCTACGGGCCATTTTCTCATGTTTTTGGATGGTTGATATGATATTTGATGTCCCTTATATGTGATCACGAAGATCAAGCCGCGTATGCGTAGGTTGTGCTGGGACTGACCATTTTCCTTCTTCGCGTTCGCAGTGTATGGTCCGCGATCGTGTAAGCGTGAGTTTTGTTTCTTCGTGTTCGCATGGGCAGTTCCGCGTTCGCGAAGCACATCTCAGCAGCTGGTATATTTCCTCTTTCGTGATCGTATGTTCTGGTCCGCGATCGCATAGTACATTTCTTGGGGGCATCAGTTGTTCCTTTATTCGCGATCGCCTGGGTTCAACCATGATTGCGTAGTATATTTTGGGGCAGTAGTTATTTTTTTCTTCGCGACCTCATTATTGCATCCGCGATCGTGATGTATAAATACCTGGGAAATTAAATATATTTTCCAAATCGAGGGTTTGGCCATTTTTACCATAGCTTGAGTTGTAGACCTCGATTTTGAGCGATATCTCGTGGGTTTTTCAAGCAAATCATTGGGGTAAGTGTTCTTTACTCAGAATTGATTATACTTCATGATTTGATCTTTATTTTTATCATTAAATTAGTGTTTTGAGTTGAGGAAAAATGGAATTTTTTGAAGAAATCTTTCAAAATGGAAAATGATGATTTGAAGGACGAATTGATATCGGAATTTGGTAATTCTTGTATGGTTGGACTCGTTATCAAATAGGTGTTCGGATTTTATAATTTTGGCAGGGTTCTGAGACGCGGGCCCGGGGATTGACTTTTGGGTTGACTTTTAGTTCTTGTTAAAGATTAAAGTTTTATTATCTGGAATTGTTTCTTATGAGTTTTATTTATGATTTGAAGTTATTTTAGCTAGATTTGAGCCCTCAAGAGGTTGTTTTTCTCGAGAAGGTCATTTTATAGTAAAGCCTTATTACCGATTAAACTCTTATATGCCTTAACTAAAGTTGTTTCCTTTTTTATCGTCATATTATCTTTTCCGTAATTGCTTAACCTTAATTGAATTCATTATTATCTTTCCGTAATTGCTTAACCTTAATTCAAATAATTATTATCTCTTCCGTAATTGCTTAGCCTTAATGGAAGTTTGTTATTCCTTTCATTGTTGACGTATTCTTATTTGGGGTCATTGATGCATGTTATCTCTCTTGTTGTCGAATTGCACTTTCGTGGAATCATTGTTACACATTACTTCTCCCTTGTTGAACTATTCTTGTTGAGACTATTATTTCCCTGTTGTTCCTTTCTTTGTGAGTTCGTTCTTCTATTTCTTTGTGTTCTGAAGTTCTTGTGTTGATTTACTTGCCGTATTCTCGTGTTATTGTTGTTGTGGCTGTTGTATTTAGTGTTTTTGAGCCGAGTGCTATGCATGGTGGTGATATTGAAACTATTTTTAGGAGCCATGCAGTGCGATAAGGTGGGCTAAAATGCGGGATGCTGTTTCGGGAAAATAATTTTCAAAACTAAATGTAAAGGCTCCCGTGGTGATATAAGGAAAGTTGTAATTCATTTTACGATTTGAGACTACGAGGCGGTATCTCGGGAGGGCTCTTGTTGTCATTTCCCCTTTTATGTGCACTTTTCTTTGATTGTTATTTTCCTTAGCATACTACTAATTGTTTTCCTCTGTGATGCACTTTTTACTCAATTCTATGTAGTTAATCTTGTTGTGTTGGTCGCTGCTTCAAAATTCATTAATGCTTTTATTACATTGTACATTTCGTGGTGATTATTTCTTATGTGCCATTCATTGTCTCTACTCCTATTTGTTGACTGGAATTGTGGTAGAATAATTGCACAAGCATACACGTAGTTAAATCACCCATATCGGTTTCAAAAGGTGAATCCTGATGTCATTAACCATTATACATACTCTTGTCTACTTGCCTTCTGTGTGAGAATGTTCTATTGGCATGTGAGTCATCCGTGAGGATATATTTTGTAACGTAGGCACAAGATGCCAAGTGATTAGGGTTAAAGAATTAGGACCTGTGAGCTTTGATTATGAGGTTCGGTACCTCGTGGAAATGCTTGAACAAATCTGGTGTGACAACGGTTGTTCTTATTGAGTTGTTGCTGTTTTTTCCTTTATTTTGATTTCACCGGACTTAGACTGTGTCGAGCTAACTCTACGGCATTATTATCCGACTGCTTCCTATTAAATATTGTTGTTGGTGGTGTCTCGTTGCAAGTATTGCTTAGTATTCCTTATCCTGCTTAGTTGTATATTAATATTATTTCTCTGTTAGTTCACATTCACACTTGTTCAGGTTGTTTAGTCCAGTATGTGTCTTGACTATCCCTTGTCACTACTCTACCGAGGTTAGTCTTGATACTTACTAGGTACCGCTGTGGTATACTCATACTACGCTTTTGCACATTTTTTGTGCAGATCCAGGTGCCACGTTTATTGTTCATTATTAGCTGATTGGTCGAGCATTGCTGTGGAGACTCAAGATAAACCCATCGTCGCGTTCGCAGGCCTCAGAGTCACCTTCTGATACTTTACTTGTGCTGTTTAATTCTATTCCGAACAATTGTATTTAGGGATTTTCTAGTAAACACATTAGAGCTTATGACTTGTACTAACGGTTTTGGGAATTGTAATTGTGTATAAGATTTTTATCTCGTATTTATCATTCGATGGTTGAATTCTTCTATTTATTCAGTAAGTGTTTGTCTTACCTAGTCTTAGAGACTAGGTGCCATCACGGTATCCAACGGAGGGAAATTGGTGTCGTGACATAGATTTGATGATAACATCATCGACATACACCTCTATCTCTTTGTGTATCCTATCATGGAAAAGGGTCGTCATGGCCCTCATGTTGGTGGCCCTAGCATTCTTCAAACCAAATGGCACCGTTTTGTAACAATATATACCCAATGACATGATAAAGGCTATCTTATCGGCGTTCTCTTCGTCCATCCAAATCTGGTGGTATCCTGCGAAGCAATCCACAAAGGATTGGAGTTCATGCTTGGCGCAGTTGTCAATCAATATATGTATGTTGGGCAACGGGAAATTATCCTTAGGACTTGCTTTATTCGAATCTCGATAGTCGACACACACCCTAACTTTCCCATCCTTCTTCAGAACCGGCACAATGTTGGCTAACTAGGTCGGGTATTCGACCACTCGAAGGAACATGGCTTTGATTTTCTTGGTAACCTCTTCCTTTATTTTCAGACTCATATCTGGCTTGAATTGCCTGAGCTTCTGTTTTACCGGCGGACACATGGGGTTGGTAGGTAGCTTGTGAGCTACTATGGATGTGCTTAACCCAGTCATGTCGTCGTAGGACCATGCAAAAGTATCCTCATATTCTTTTAGAAACCTGATATACTCTTCCTTCTCTGATGGTGATAGATGAATGCTTATGCGAGTTTCTTTGACTATTTCAGAATCCCCTAAGTTAACTGCCTCAGTTTCCTCCAAGTTGGACTTTGGTTTGTACTCAAAATTCTCTACTTCTTTGATAATTTCCTCAGGTATTATATCATCTTCCAAATCTTCTGAATCAGTTTCCTTATGCTGCGTTGTCTCATTATATGTCATAGTCGTAGGTTCATCAAGATATGTAATAATTACGCTAAAAAGAATGTAGAAAGATAATAATAAATAAACGAAAAGCAATAATGCATTAATAAAACATAGAAATGTCAACAAGTACGACTCGATGGTTCGAGTAATTATTTCAAAAACAAAGTGCTGAAAATATCTTAAATGCTCAAAACAATTTTAAAAATAAATCATGCTAATTCTCCCAAGGGTACCCAAGTACACGGCGAGCCCGGGATGGTGCAGCAATCCAGTTCTTGAGAACGACTCCTTCTCCCACTGTCTGAATGGTAAGGTCTTCTTCCTCCTCCTCCTCTAAAATTGCACTGTAGTCCATATTTTCCTCATCCACAAACAACTTCTTCATATCGGCCAAAATCTCTTCTTCCTCGGATCCCTAGATCACATCAGTCTAACGGAATATCTGGTATGGCAGTGGTATGGGTTGTTCCAACGGATAATAATCAGTGCGCCATGGTGGTGTCCAATCCTGGTATTCTTGCATAGTATATTCATGTCACGCCCCGAAACTGGGGGGAGAGACCGGCACCCGATGCCTCACCTATCCTTACGTACCAACTTACGACTAAGGGACTCTGAACATATAATTTCATACTTTGGCCATGGGCCACATTGCAAGACAATTGCGAATGCTGACTAAACATCAATATAAAGCTGGGCCGACAAGGCCGTCATAACTACTACGGCTGACAAACCAACAAAATATACATAAAAGGCCTACAAGCCCAACATACTGCACTAACTGATAGGAGATGTCTACAAGCCTCTACTGATGGATATACTGTGATCGGAACAGGGCCCGACCTACTCATAACATATATACATATATACACAAAATGTACATAAAGCTCTAGATCCGGCAACTCCGAAGGGCATGGAGCTTACCGATCAAGCTGAACTCGGGTAACACCTAATGAGGAGGTCTACCCGTCTGTCTGTCTGAACCTGCACGGATGAAATGCAGCGCCCCCAGAAAAGGGACGTCAGTACGAAATAATGTACCGAGTATGTAAGGCAATATACTGAAAGCTGAAACTGAACTGATAATATAATAACTGAAAGTAACTGGGAGTTAAAGATATTCTGAAGATATGCTTACCTGCTGATACTGACTCAACTCTCTCAATATTGTAAGTAAAATAGTTGTCCGGCCCTATAAGGCTCGGTATATATATAACTGCTCTACCGTAGTAGGCTCACTCATAGGCGCTCGGCCATACTAGGCTTTGTATCTCGGCTAACTGGGCTCGCTCATAGGCGCTCGACCACAGTAGGCTCGGTATATAACTTACCATCTGATCAGAGGTTGCCCAATAGGGGCCTGTCCATCGATTATTGCTCGATGGTAATGAGAATACTGTAATACCGTATTTATAGGCTCTCTGCTCTCTTGACTGGAAGAAGACAATACTCAATTAAATATAAAGTCCCGATAAGAAAAATACTGTAATTTATGAGACTAGGATAATGTATATAAATTCGGGAGTATGAACTTCTCTTTATGGCTTGTTATCAAACACATGTAATTATGAGATCATGACAAGATAAAGGAAGGGCTTAGCCTTAACATACCCGAGCCGACTCTCTTGATAATCCCTCTAACACACGTCAATTGCGACAACACGTAACGGCGGATCGAAGTAGGGAGAAATCTGTATGATATTATTGAGAAAGATTGTACCGTACTCCCTTAGAATCAAAATCACACGTTGCGATAACATTAGGTAGACTTCGTATGAAATATTTGAATCAATTTCGTTGCTATTGCAACATTAGCTTTGCTGAAGCTTTTTACGTTGCTATGAATATTGTGAAGTCTCGTATGACTTTTTTTGTGGCTCTCATCCGTCACTTTGCAAACATAGTATCTCCCTTTTATGAATTGAATTAGGGAGCCCTTTTATTAATATGGTTGCGGGCCCCACTTGAAAGATGACTTGTCCATAAAACTTTCTTAATGTGCCACGTTATATTATGGACTTAAGAGTCACATTTTGGGCTTTGAGCCATTCCTCAATCGCTGCCACGTAAAAGTTCAAGGGCTTATCCAAAAGATTTATCCACTAATTTCTTAATTAATTGCTAATCTTTCCCTAAAAATCCACAATTAACCAAATATCCACATAATTAATAATTATCTCAAATTACATAAAATACTACTCACTTTTAATACACTTTATACACCTTACTATCAAGGACATGTGGTACCTTGTATGACACTAGTCCATAAATATCGAGTATTTTAGCTCGGGTCGTATTTTATCCCAAAATGTCAAACTTTGACGAAATTCCTTTTCTTCGATTTGCTTACCCTATCTCCTTCATGAATCTACTCATCACGTGTTTGAAATACCATCATGCTTATCATTTCAAAATAACCTCATTCCCGAATTTTACATTGATTAACTTACGACGAAAATTTAAAATACGAAAATGCGGGATGTAATATCATTCCCCCCTTTGGAACATTCGTCCTCGAATGTTGACTGATGCACTTATCATTTTCATTTCCCCCCTTTTGGTCTCTTTCTCACACCACGACTCGTGGTCGAAATCATTCCAATCTTGTAACTGTTGCTATCTTTTATCATGTAGCCTGTACAACTTTGACTTTGTAAGTGCGCCTATGCGACTCTTCTCTCCTTTTTCCTCCATCTTTTAGCCAATCCCTAGGCCTCATTTTGCGAACATATACAGAGCTTAATAAGATGTCCCTCTGGGCATTTATATGTACAATAAAGTTCTTCGCTCGGTACTTTGTCGAACTTACGAATATTGCTATATCTTATTTCATAAGCCCGGTTATCGATAAGGAGAATACTATAATTTATGAGACTAGGATAATGTATATAAATTTGTGAGTATGAACTTCTCTTTATGCCTCGTTATCAAACACATGTAATTACGAGATCATGCCAAGATAAAGGAAGGGCTTAGCCTTAACATACCTGAGCCGACTCTCTTGAGAATCCCTCTAACACACGTCAATTGTGACAACACGTAATGGTGGATCGAAGTAGGGAGAAATCCGTATGATATTCTTGAGAAATATTTTACCGTACTCCCTTAGAATCAAAATCACACGTTGCGATAACTTTAGGTAGACTTCGTATGAAATATTTGAATCAATTTCGTTGCTATTGCAACATTAGCTTTGCTGAAGCTTGTTACATTGCTATGAATATTGTGAAGTCTCGTATGACATTTTTTGTGTGTTGCGAGATTGTTCAGATTAATTACGAAATAGCCATTGAATTCGTACTTACAAATCTGCACTATTTGCTAATATTGAAACCAACATATCTCCTTCATTATAAGGTCAAATGGAGTGATTCAAAATCTTAACTCGATAAGAATGTCACAAGGAATCCATTGGAGGCATCAAAAGTGAGTATTAGGATCGTTTTGCATGAAAAATGAGGTAGGACAGTTGGACGGAAGCATATAAATCAAGAGTTTGTTCATTTGGTCATATTTTGAGTTGGGGAGCTCGGATTTGGATGATTATTTATGTGATTTTCACCACATGGATTGGGGCAAGTGTTCTCTACTCATTTTTATTATATTTCATGAATCTATCTTCGGTTTTGGCAATTGGTTGATGATTTCAAAAGTGAGATTTGGGGGGTTTTGTCTAAAATTTCATAAAGTGAATTTTTGAGTTTTGAACATCGATTTGGAGTCATATTTGTGTGAAACTAGTATGGTTGGACTCGTAATTGAATGGGCTATCTGATTTTATATGTTTCATCGAGTTTTGAGGCGCGGGCTCGGGTTGGACGTTTTGGTTGATTTTGGGCTTTTGAGTAAATATTCGATCTTTATCGATTGGGTTTGATTCCTTTGGCATTATTTGATGTATTTGAGTTGCTTTTGGCTAGTTTCGAGTCGTTCAGAGGGTCGTACGCATGAGATGGAATTTTTGGAGCATCGTCTGGCTTGCTCGGTGTTGGATTTGGCTTGTTCGAGGTAAGTAACACTTCTAAAGTTGGTGTTGAGGGTATGAAACCCTGAATTAAGTGTTATGTGATTGATGTTGAGGTGATGCGCATGCTAGGTGACGAGCGTATGGGCGTGCACCGTGTAAATTGTGATTTAGTCGATTCCATGGGACTCTGTAGCTATTTTATCTGAACTTTTTTACCGAACTCTATGTGTTAGAGCACTTGAGCTTTAATTCACGCTAGAAATCATGTTTAGGCTATATGATAGTACTATTTGGACCCACAGTTGTTGTTCTTAGCTGTTGAGTTATTTACTTAATTGCAGTTACGTACTCAGTTGTATTCATCATTACACATCATATCTTAGTCTCTGTTATTGTGTATAGTCACATCTCGTATCATTGATTAGGGCTGCTTAGTATGAGCATTGTGAGCCCCAGGGACTGGAGAGATTGATGACTGGGTGAGGCCGAAGGTCTGATTGTGAGTTATATTTATGGGATCGAGCTGTACACCGCAACATGTTATATTTATTTATTCCTGGATCTAGCTTATTATAGCTCTTGGGCTGAAATAGCTCCTCCGGAGTCTGCACATCCACAGTGAGCACAATTGATATATATTGAGGGAAGGATCTTCCATTGGCATGGATCTTGCCCGAATCATTTATATTTGGGGATAGATGTTCCCTAGGGTGGATTGGCCTTATACAAAACTGAGTGACTGACTGTCAGTTGATATATATATATATATATATATATATATATATATATATATATATATATATATATATATATATAGAGAGAGAGAGAGAGAGAGAGAGAGAGAGAGAGACCAAGAGATTGAGTACTCTAGGAGTGTAAGTACATGATTTCATCACTGAGATACATTGCATTTGACATGCGTACTTGAGATACATGCATAGAGATGCATTTACTTCTGCTACCCGGTTTTGGTGACATTCATGATCTTACCTGTATCTTGGCATGTAGGCATATAGATGTATTTTCTTCATGCTATCTAAAAATGAAAACTTCTTATTTATTGTTAAAAGGTTTTTGGACAAATCCTAGTTTTCAAACTTACTCGTATGCTTTTGGGACTTTTAGTGAAAGATCTCTGATTACTGTCATACTTGAAAAGCATGTCCATTTTCCGTAACTATGAACGAGTTGAGCATCTTACCTCTGAGTTATTTTCATGTACCCTTTTATTATATTGTTATAAATTGTTGATGGTTATTGGAGTTGGACCTTGATCCTTGTCCCAGCTCGTCACTACTTTCAACCTAATGTTAGGTTTGTTACTTATTGAGTGCATGGGGTTGGTTGTACTCATACTACACTTCTGCACCTTGCGTGCAAATTTTTGATGTTGATGTTGTTGTGTATGAAGGAAGCTAGCATTGAAGACGTACCTGCGTTTTAGTTACAGCTGCCTCATGTTCATGGTAGCCCTAGACTTATAAAAATTTATTTATGTATATTTGGACAGATGATATATTTATTTCAAACTAGCTTTGTAAATTCTAAATCGTAGAAGCTTATGACTTGTACTACCAATCCTTGGGGGAGTTATATAAAATTCAGTTATCTCATATTTGACTCACATCAGTAGTATTATATTGTGCTTTATTGTTAATTAGCTTACCTAGCGGGTCGGGTTAGGTGCCATCACGACAATTCGGTTTTTGGGTCATGACACATATCAACCATCACCTCCAAAATATCAATTCCCCTCCACCACCTACCATACCTATAACACCCAACCTGCATATTACCATTCACCTCCTCCCGCCTACAAAACTACCCAAAACCACGACCACATTCTGACCGTAGAGCTCCCAGATAATACATCCGAATAGCTGAACCCGTAGCCCAACTATATGAGAGACTAAAGGCCGCTGGTTACATCACCACTATTCTTGATGTTGCTGTTGAGAACCCTTCCTAGTGGGTTAACCCCAAACAAACTTATGCCTATCATTCAGGCATAAAAGGGAATACCATTGAGTAATGCCACATGTTAAAAGACAAGATTCAAACACTAATCGACACCAAGGTTATACAAGCAAAGGAAGTCGTACCAAATGTACGTAATAACCCTCTCCCGGATCATAGGGGCGAGGGAGTGAATGTGATAGAAACTGATCAGGAGGGATCCATCGGACTTATTCGAGAGGGGGATACTCATAAAAAATCTCCGTTCACCCTATCGTCGATTGTGGTGCAAACCCAAGTACCGTTTGAGGTCGAGGTAGCTACGCCTTTCACTGTGATGGTAGCTCCCACACCATCTTATAATTCTGATATTGTCCCATGGGATTATGTTTCAGAGGAAAGAAGAAAAGGAAAAACCAAGATGGAAGAGACAGGTGTTACGCAAGGTATGACTAGAACTGGCAGAGTTTACACACCTGAGAATCTTGGAGGAACAAGAAAAGAAACTGCATCTAAGCCACATGTCATTGAGACGGGCACTGACGATCTTTGGAGGAAGGTACATGCGAGAGAATACTCTGTTGTTGATCACCTGAACAAGACTCCTGCCCATATATCCATTTTGTCACTGTTGCAAAATTCAGACGCGCATAAGAATGCCTTGATGAAAGTGTTAAGTGAAGCTTATGTACCCGCCGATATCATTAGTGGGGAGATGGCTTACATGGTTGGACAGGTACTGGCGAGTCATAAAGTTACTTTTCATGAAGATGAGCTACCACAGGAAGGGCTGAGTCACAACAAATCAGTGCACATCACTATGCAATTTGAAGACAAGTTCATTGCCAGGGTCCTGATAGACGGAGGTTCGAGCCTGAATATATTCCCGCTGACCACTCTGAAAAGACTAGGTAAAGGCCTGCATGAGATACGGATGGGAAGCATGAATGTGAAAGCGTTCAATAGATCATAGGGAGCTACTATTGGGGAAATCAACCTTGATCTACAGATGGGCCCGACCTGGTTTGATGTCGAATTCCAAGTGCTAGACATATTCGCCACCTACAACCTGTTGTTGGGATGACCATGGATACATGCAGCTAGGGCAGTCGCTTCTACTCTACATCGGGTTGTGAAGTTTGAGTGGAATCATTAATAGGTGATCATTCATGGAGATGGAATCAACCCTATCTACACCAACCAGACCGTTCCAGTCATCGAAAATAGGAGGAAATTGTGAGGGGCAACATACCAACACATTGAGCGCATAAACGCAATTAATAAGGATCAATGGTGGAGCAATAAGATAAAAAGCATATTTATGTGGTTGGGATATGAACCAGGAAAGGGTCTTGGCCAAAAGATTCAGGGGATCACAGAACCCATATGACCACAATATCAAGGCACAACCTTTGGTCTCGGGTATGAATTGTTACATCCCGCATTTTCGTATTTTAAATTTTCGTCGTAAGTTAATCGACGTAAAACTCGGGAATGAGGTTATTTTGAAATTATAAGCATTATGCTATTTCAAATACGTGATGAGTAGATTCGTGAATGAGAAAGGGTAAGCAAATCGAAGAAAAGAAATTTCATCAAAGTTTGACATTTTGGAATAAAATACGGCCCGAGCTAAAATACCCGGTATTTATGGACTAGTGCCATACAAGGTACCACATGGCCATGATAGGAAGGTGTATAAAGTGTATTAAAAGTGAGTAGTATTTTATGTAATTTGAGATAATTCTTAATTATGTGGATATTTGGTTAATTGTGAATTTTTGGGGAAAGATTAGTAATTAATTAAGAAATTAGTGGATAAATCTTTTGGATAAGTCCTTGAACTTTTACATGGCAGCGAGTGAGGAAGGGCTCAAAGCCCAAAATGTGACTCTTAAGGCCATAATATAACGTGGCACATTAAGAAAGTTTTATGTCCAAGTCATCTTTTAAGTGGGGCCCACAACCACATTAATAAAAGGCCTCCCTAATTCAATTCATAAAAGGGAGATACTATATTTGCAAAGTGACGGAAGAGAATTCCTCATACGATGTCAAAACATGATGATTCCAGTTGGTATAGTTCCAAAATTAAGATACAGATCTAATTCTTCAATCAAAACAAAAATTGTAGCTCATTTGCTTAATGTGGCACCATTTATGCTTGAAGAAACAACGTCGAAACATAAAATAACGAGCGCAACACAACCCAAACTTATCCGAAACTCACCCGAGCATCTCGGGACCCCGTCCGTACATACTAACAAGCCCCATAATATAACTTGGACTTACTCGAGGCCTCAAATCACACATAAAAATAACAAAATGATGAATCACACCTCGATTCGAACTTAACTAAACTTTGGACTTTCAACTTGCAAAACTCGCGCCGAAACACATCAAATCAACCCAGAATGAACCCAAATTTTGCATACAAGTCCCAAATGACATAAAAAAGCTATTCCAATTAACAGAACCATAATTCGAATCCGGTATCATCAAAGTCAACTCTCGGTCAAACTTATGAACTTTCCAAACCTTCAAATTTCCAACTTTTGCCAATTTGCGCCAAAACCTTCTAGAAACATCCAAACGCAAATCCGGGCATACGCCCGAATGTCCAATTCGAGGTCAAATATTAAAAAGTCAAACTTGGTCAACTCTCATAACTTAAAGGTTCAATCATGAAATTCATTCTTCCAAATCTATTCTGAATAACCTAAAAACCAAAACCGACGATTCACACAAGTCATAATACATCATACAGAGCTACTCATGCCCTCAAACTACCGTGCAAACTACAAATGCTCAAAACGACCGGTCGGGTCGTTCATCCTCCCCCACTTAAACATACATTCGTCCTCGAACATGCCGAGAGTCATTTCAAAGCCAACAACAACTGTGTAACCTTTCCATGCACTTACCCGGGGGTGATTCCATGTCACCCTATTCCATATAGGCCTGACAACACAACATAACAGAAGATCATTACTTCAAACTCAGCCCGTAAACCACAGAATCCGTTTTCTAACACCTGAAATTTCTTACAAGACCCGAATCTCGCTGCGACACACTGTATGAGTTTGAACAAGCAGTATCAAGCCATAACATAACCCAAGATGTAATCACATGACATATCACACGACTCGCATACTCATATCAAACAAAACCTCATTCTAAAACCTTTGTACATTGCTGATGATGAAAGGAACAAGCAGAAACTCCTAACCACTCATCAGATCAACAAGCCATGGATCTCCCTCTCCTTCGACAAGAACTATAGCCAATTTCTAAGCCGATCAGCAACATTGTCCGTTCAAATATACCGCAATCAAATCCAATAGCACCGATTCTAGGTCCGGCGACCTCCTCTTATCAAATACAAGCTACTCTACTGACACACGACACCAATACTACACAGAGCCACAACCATGCAATCCGTGCACCAATACGCAATAATTCAAATGTACTCAATAATGGAAAATGACTCAAATGAGAGAACTGTCCCGCAAGTTCAACAAATACCACCACAACCGCAATGCCATGAGTCTATCATATATAGTAGAACCACGACACACGAATCTGACGCAAAGGATCATATCTCAACATAACTCTTTTGCAACGCGTGACCCCGTCCAAACACTATCCATTTGGAATACCTCAAGCCACCATGCCCAAAATCAACAGCCACGCGCAATTCGACCTCAAGTACCCAAGGTGCATGACTATAACCATAGAGGAACCAATAGCACAATACCACAGTCCAGAAAGAACATAAAATAATGCTCAATCAATTATTCAACACCCTAATATCCATCTCGCTCAAATTCCGCTATAAGGCCCAAATAAGACCGCACCATGTGTGCCTATAACCAATGGATCCCAACCCCTCGTAGCATAGAAGGGTAACTCATAGAATATCTCAGAACATGAAGAAGCTCAACTCTAACCGAATGGCACATCCCTCAACAACAGTAGTATGGAGTCAACCAATCCGACCCTGTGTAGAATACACATCCTCATTTGGCCTGCCAATGGACCCCAAATCCACTACGGTCACACACAAATAGATACATAACCCTCCGAAAGTTCACAACGACTGAACCATAACACATACTATCACCTGGCTAGCATTGGCCACATCTTCACATTCCATAACCATGAAATGATCTGTTTCTAAGAACTTTTGGTCTCCAAGTCCATAGAACACATGAATCACCATATCCGATCCCAACTCCACCGCCCGAATGTCTAACACATCTCTCATACAAGATCATCCCATGAGGAATACTTCTATAATTCTTCCGTGCCATATAGCAAAATCTGAATATTAGCAGTCGATCAATCAGGCGAGTACCACAATACCAATGAAGCATCCATAACTCTGAACACAGTGCACCTTCTGAAATGCGCACCCTTCCCAGGAATTACCAAATAGTTATAGTATTCATCTAAACTTCGGAAGCAGTCCATATTATCTAAGAATTTATGATCTTCCCTTCAAAATGGACCCATGACCTTGCACATGCAAATCTCAATCCCACATAACACGCCACATCTATTATGTCACCATAGGAAAAGTACGAGAATCTCATAATCAACTCTGAGTCATAAGAAAACTACATACTCAATTGACCAGGAACCTTCCATTTGATCTCATCCAGGAGAAAATCACAATACGCAACATGTTCCTCACGCCGGTAGGAAATATACACCTGTAACCGTGGTAGAAATCCCCGAGAGCACTTTAAAATCCATTTGCACACAATCAAGCCGTTAGAACTGAATCTCTCTAACTCAACCAAGCCACGTGAGTCGCCAAACCCAAGAGTACTGCTACAAAATACCTGTAGAGACTTATCAAATAATGCGAACCAAAAGAATCAAGCATACCATTACCCTATTGATCCAACCTACTATCGGGCTGCCCTATTTCTCCGAGTTCATTTGAATTACCCTCAAGTTGACTCTCCTCCTCGCCATAATACCATGATCCTCAACCAAGACTTACCCCAAAATATCCTAGGATAAAACTACACCGCCCTAAGGCCCATACGCCATTGTATTCCCTCTTAAACACCCCAAAAGTACTACAAACGAAACACCCACTCTGAAGAGACCTTCTGTGAATCTAAAGTTGTTTTCCTTCACCTTTATAATGCTAAAATGAAGGATCCATAATGATATAGAAATGCCACAAGTCTCGACACCATCCAATGAAAAATCTCAGATCCTAGCCATATACAAATCCGAAAAAATTCACAATTGCTACATAAAAATCTTGAATCTATTAGAACTTTCTCGAGAGTCATCCACTCTGCTCAAATCTCAATTACACCACCCCAAATGGGCCGAACAACTTGTGCCCCATTAGCACAACAACACCCACAGAAGTAGCCCCGCCTTAACACAACCGAGCAAATTCCTACTCCATGCGCACTACATCCTTCACGAATAACACCTCAATCATTCCATGATTCCTATATACCCATAAAGTATAATACACCATGCATCTTGAAATTTCCTTGCTTAAGTCATCCTCAAAACTAGCTTCTGCAAGTCATAACCGATCCACAAGTATACCTCAGACCGAAACCAATACAACACGTAACCATGTAATCAAATCGTCGATAGCAGACTCTCCCACTAGGCTCAAAGGCATAGATCAAAACACTTAATAACTCACAATGCCCATACTCTATTACTTCCATAATACCAGAGTAAGATTCAACTAAATCCTTCATAAGCTCATGTAACACAAACCATATAATACGCCAAATCATCTGCTAAGCTCGCGTTCATCCTCGTGACAGTCAAGCCAACCTCCTCAAGCGATCCAACCTCAAGTTGATACACATATAAATCACCAGTAAGAGAAAACTCTCCAAAGAAACAACATAGGGATCACACAACCTCAGGACACCCCACAGGTGATAACCTGCCTTCTTAGCCTCAAACTTACATCTCTGTATGCCCTTTCACAACCACAACTCCTATCCAATCACTTATTCTTCCTTAGTCTGAATTCATCAACAAGTCATGAGAATCTAATTCGTTCCACAATTAACCAATGTGAAAGAACCTTCAACACAATCATAACTCGAGACTATACGTCAAATCATGACAGAAATTAAGAACCTAATAGTCCTTTTACATCTCAAGAAAACTCTTCTCGTCACACTTAAACCATATGAACACATCCCGCGACCACATCTTACTCATCACATAGCCATCCAACTACTCATTGAGCCACAAATTCCACTAATAGGGACACTGCCGAACTTATAAGTCTAAAAGCACGTGCTCACATAACCGAAATCCCAGTGCTCAAGCTACAGGAAAAAACCGACCTCAAGTCCTCTAGACTGGCCCATCATCGGCACCGAAATCACATCTCGCACCTCATCCATGGAATCACAAGCCGGCGATGCACAGCTGATAACGAGCGTTCGCATGCGCACACGAATGTATGGAAGGAATTCAAAGAGTTATGTTTCAAGCTGAATCAATTTCGCACGATAAGGAAATAACGATGGGAAATTATCATAAATTCCATGTCGTCTCTCGAAGATAGGTATAGACGTCATCATACCGATCTGCAAGAATCTACTAGACACCTGCTCATGACTTGTAGAACCTATGAACCTAGAGCTTTGATGCCAACTTATCACGACCCAAAAATTGAACCGTCGTGATGGAACCTAACCTGACCAGATAGGTAAGCCAATTAACAATAAAGCACAGTATACTATTACTGATGTGAGTCAAAGATGAGATAACTGAATTTTATACAACTCCCCCCAAGGACTGGTAGTACAAGTCATGAGCTTTTAAGATTTAGAATTTAGAAAGATAGTATGAAATAAATACATCATCTGTCCAAATGTACATAAATAGTTTTTTATAAGTCTAGGGCTACCATGAACAAGAGGAAGCTATAACTGGAACGCTGGTTTGTCTTCAATACTAGCTTCCTTCATACACAGTAACATTAACATCCAAAATCTGCACACAAGGTGCAGAAGTGTAGTATGAGTACAACTGACCCCATGTACTCAATAAGTAACAAACCTAGCCTAAGGTTGAAAGTAGTGACGAGCTGGGACAAGGTAGGTCAGAGTCCAACTCTAATAACCAGCAACAATTCATAACAATATAATAAAACAGTACATGAAAATAACTCAGAAGTAAGATGCTCAACTCGTTCATAGTTACGGAAAATAGACATGCTTTTCAAGTATGACAGTAAATCCCAGATCTTTCACCGAAAGTCCCAAAAACATATGAGTAAGTTTGAAAACTGTGATTTGTCCAAAAACCTTTCAACAATAAATAAGATGTTTTCATTGTCAGATAGCATGAGGAAAATACATCTCTATGCCTATATGTCAAGATACAAGTAAGATCATGATTGTCACCAAAACCGGGTAGCAGAAGGAAATGCATCTCTATGCATGTATCTCAAGTACGCATGTCAAATGCAATGTATCTCAGTGATGAAATCATGTACTTACACTCCTAGAGTACTCAATCTCATGGTCTCTCTCTCTCTCTCTCTCTCTCTCTCTATATATATATATATATATATATATATATATATCAACTGACAGTCACTCACTAAGTATTGTATAAGGCCAATCCACCCTAGGGAATATCTATCCCCAAATATAAATGATTCGGGCAAGATCCATGCCCATGGAAGATCCATCCCTCAATATATATCAATTGCGCTCACTGTGGATGTGCAGACTCCGGAGGGGCTATTGCAGCCCAAGCGCTATAATAAGCCAGATCCAGGCATAAATAAATAAAATATGTTGTGACGTGCAGTTCGATCCCATAAATATCACTCACAATCAGACCTTCGGCCTCACCCAGTCATTAATCTCTCCAGTCCCTCGGGCTCACTACGCTCATACTAAGCAACCCTAATCAATGATACGAGACGTGACTATACATAATAACAGAGACTAAGATATGATGTGTAATGATGAATACGACTGAGTACGTAACTGCAATTAAGTAAATAACTCAACAGCTAAGAACGACAATTGTGGGTCCAAATAGTACCATCATATAGCCTAATATGATTTCTAGCATGAATTACAACTCAAGTACTCTAACACATAGAGTACGATAAAAATGTTAAGATAATATACCTACACAGTCCCATGGAATCGACTAAATCACAATTTACACAGTGCATGCCCACATGCCCGTCACCTCAACATCAATCACGTAACACTTAATTCGGGGTTTCATGCATTGAGCAACAAGTTTAGAAGTTTTACTTACCTCGAACAAGCCAAATCCAACACCGAGCAAGCCAAACGATGCTCCAGAAATGCCATCTCGCGCGTACCGCCCCCCGAACGGCTCGATTCAAAAACTAGCCAAATGCAACTCAAATACATCAAATAATGCCAAAGGAATCAAACCCAATCGATAAAGGTCGAATCTTTACTCAGAAGCCCAAAATCAACCAAAAGGTTTAATCTGGGCCCGCACCTTGAAACTTGACGAAATATATAAAATCCGACAACCCATTCAATTACGAGTCCAACCATACTAGTTTCACTCAAATTTGACTCCAAATCGATGTTCAAAACTCAAAAATTCACTTTATGAAATTTTAGACGAAACCCCCCAAATCTAACTTTTGAAATCATCAACTAATTGCCCAAAACGAAGATAGATTCATGAAATATAATAAAATATAAGTAGATAACACTTACCCTAATCGATTTGGTGAAAATTCCTTTAAAAGCATCCAAATTCGAGCTCCCCAACTCAAAATATGACCAAATGAACAAACTCTTGATTTATATGCTTCTGCCCAACTGCCCTGCCTAGTTTTGCCTGCCAAACGATCTCGAAACTCATTTTGGATGCCTTCAATGGATTCCTTGTTATATTTCAGTCACGTTAGGATTTTGAATCACTCCATTTGACCTTATAATGAAGGAGATATGTTGGTTTCAGTGGCTAATTTATAATTAATCTGAAAAATCTCGCAACCCAATTCTTAGTAAAATGACCATAAATTCCTCATACGATGTCGAAACTTGATGATTCTAGTTGCTATAGTTCCTAAATTATGATAAAGATCTAATACTTCAATTAAAACAAAAATTAGAGCTAATTTGCTTAATGTGGTACCATTTATGCTTGAAGAAACAATGTCGAAAGGTAAAAGAACGAGTGCAACACAACCCAAACCTATCTGAAACTCACCTGAGCCCCTCGGGATCCCGTCCAAACATACCAACAAGTCCCATAATATAACATGGACTTACTCGAGGCCTAAAATCACACATAACAATATCATAACGATGAATCATACCTCAATTCGAACTTAACTAAACTTTAGACTTTCAACTTCCAAAACTCGCGTTGAAACATATCAAATCAACCCGGAATGCACCCAAATTTTGTATACAAGTCCCAAATGACATAAAAATGTTATTCCGATTCCTGGAACCACAATTCGAATCCGATATCATCAAAGTCAACTCTCGGTCAAACTTATAAAATTTTCAAACCTTCAAATTTCCAAGTTTTGCCAATTTGCGTTGAAACCTTCTAGAAATATCCAAATGTAAATCCGGGCATAAGCCTGAGTCTAAAATCACCATCCGGACCTAACTAAACCATCAAAACTCCAATCTAAGGTCGAATACAAAAAAAGTCAAACTTGGTCAACTCTTCTAACTTAAAGCTTCAATCATGAAATTCATTCTTCTAAATCGATTTCGAATAACCTGAAAACGAAAGCCGATAATTCACACAAGTCATAATATATCGTACAGATATACTCATGCCCTCAAACTATCGAGCGAAGTGCAAATACTCAAAATGACCGATCCGGTCGTTACAATATGTGGGTAGAGGTGTTTGGTATGTAAGGGGAGACTTAGGGCATTAGGCTACCATCACGGCACCCACTTCTTTCTTTTTAGAGATGCCTCCTAATTGCAAGGCTTTGTTTTTGGCTTGAAGCACCTCAAAATTGGTCACCATTCCACTCTTGATTCCTTATTCTATCTTTTCTCCTAACTTGATGATATCTAAGAACTTGTGATTCTTGATATCCATCAACCTTTCGTAATACTATGGCTCCTGGGCTTTAACAAAGAACTTGTTCATTTTCTCTTCTTTAAGTGGAGGCCTTACCTTGGTGGCCTTTGATCTCCAACAAGTAGCATACTCACGGAAGGTTTCTGTCAGCTTCTTCTTGAGGTTCTGGATATAGAAAACGTCTGGTGCATTCTCTGTATTGAACCTAAATCTGTCTATGAAATCTGATGCCATGCTCACCCAATTCGCCCACTTCTATGGATTCGGACTGATATACCAAGATAATGCGTCTCCTGTAAGACTTCGCATGAACAGTTTCATGCGAATTTGTTCATTCTTACCCACTCCTACAAGCTTCCCGCAGTAGGTTCTCAGATGCACCTTTGGATCACCAGTGCCATCAAACATTTCAAATTTGGGAGATTTGTAGCCCTCTGGTAGTTCTACATCTGGTTGGATACACAAATCTTTGTAGTTTAAACCTTCAACACCTTTCCCACCTTCAACACTCTGGACTTTCCCTGTTAGTTTCTTGAGTTCCTTTGCTATATTTCGAATGAGCATGTCCTTCTCGGTTGGCTCAGGTATGTATAGGGTTTGTTAAGGGGTATGGGGTACATTTTCCATGTATATCGGGTTGCCTTGGTAAGTTCCTGGAACTTGGGTATATGAGTGATCATTGATTAAAGTTTGAGAGGAATCAGGGATAAGTTGTGGCACGTTTTGAGGAGTGTTATAAGTGGTGGTTTGTGGATATTGGGTCGGGTGTTGAGGGGTTTTCACTGGTGGTGGGTTAAAGATTTAGGGAGGTGCTGGATTGTGATACTGATGCGTTGCAGGAGGATTCGAAGCTACGGGTGGTGGATTTTGGTTTTAGGTAGTTTGCGGTGGTGTTTGGTTTTGAGTGGTTGTGTTTCGCTGGTTAATGTCAGGAACATTTAGGGTAAGGGAGAGGTTTGCCAGATTTCGGACCTGCTCAAGCTCACCCTGCATCTCCAGGATTTTCTGCTCCAAATGTAGGACCAACTTATTCTGTCCTGGAGTACTTTTTCTGTCCGGGGTTTCAACATTGTCTGCTATGGTAGCATTGTCTTTTCGGTTACCACTTAGGACATCCAATTTTCCTTTGCCTTTGTTTTTCGGATCGCCAGGTGGAGGAGGAGGTGGAGGACCTTTGGATCTCGTGTGGTAAGCTGATGATGCCAGAATGCATGAACCAACCTTTGGGAATGGGAGTAATCAAAATAAAGAAAAAAGCAAAAAGGTAACCAAGTCAGCAAAACGAAGTAAAAAAGTGTTTGCAATATTTAAGCATGTATCACATAAGGTCATGTAATAATTTGCGTCCTAATATTGGGGACCTAATTGTGCCTGAGGTAGGCTTAAGCGACACATAGACTTGGAGAAAAATTTATGCCAACGTTTTCCCCATTCCATTAATTCGAGAATAAGCCAAATCAATCTTTCACTCTATCGACAATAATAATAAAGTCATTAATGGCATTAAGCCTTATTACATCGAAATCTAATCTAATATAGAAATAAGTAAAGGTCATCATCTCCTAGTCTACTTGGTCCTTAAAGTACCTTCTCCATGATTGGCTCTCTTGACCCCATCAATCACGTTCCCTAGATCGCGCATGTCCAGTAGCAAGTAAGCCTTTGTCAGTTTCCCTCCTTTATTATCGTCCATGCCTTGAAAACCCCAAAGCCTTTTTCTCATCTTCCCCTCTTGTTCCATCAATCCTTGCTCTAGATATTCGAACCTCTATGTCGACTTATTGGCAATCTCCTTTCATTCTTTTATCGCCTCCATGTTCACTTTATGTTGTTCCAGATGCTTAGTTTCCGATTCGAACACCCTTTTGCGTAGCCTCTTATACTTCACTTGTGCCCCATACACCTCATATATGATCCTATCTTTCAGATTGACCCCCGGTTTGAAGTCCCCGGCTATGTCGTCCTCCAACCATGAGAGATAGTAGCACATATGACCGACGTGATACCTGTCCAGCTCAATAGTCTCTCCTTCCACGATGATCTTATGGTTCCATATGTGTTGGGCCTCAAACTTGAATGGGGTGACTTCTTCTTTAAAATCTACTTTATACTGAACCATGTTAGAACCTCGCGGTATGACTTGTTTCCATCCAGCTTTCCTCATTACCCTTATAGGAGCATAAGGGTAGGTGTCTCGCAGCCCGATGATTACTAAGTAAGTAGTTCCTTTGGATCTGATAATGAATTCACTAAGAGGAAACCATTCAAATATCCAATGCACTTGCTCGTCTGTCAAATTGCTGAAGAAACACACGCAACCTATATCATTTCCAGGCTTAGCAAACCTGTCTGGAATGAACGTCATCTTCTTTGGATGATAACTGGCTATGTAGTCATTCAGTGGCCTTCGCAGAAGCTCCTGGCGATACTCACCCCTCTGAAAGTGTTCCAGCAACCAAACTTGTGGCAAGATGATAGTGTACTTTTGCCCCTCGATGCGCTCCATTAAGGTCCTGGCGACCATGGCTAAGCGAGTATGAATTCTTCCCTCTTGCATCAGAAAGATCAACAGACCCAAGAAATAGACTATGAAAACATAAACCTGGCGGTTCACCCATCCCAAATAGGTAATGGCTAGCTCCTCGTGATGAAGGCGATATGATTTTCTATGCCCGTAACGCTCATAGAGAAATTCAAAGGGGATGTATGATTTCTTCAGACAAACCAGTTCATCATTCTTCCTAAAACCCAACATTTTCAGAAAACCACGTGGAGTGCAATTCTCTGGCACCAATAGTCCTGGACTATCCCATGGTAACTTAGCAAAACCCCCTATTTCTTCCAGGAGAAGAGTCATTTCTATATTGCCAAATCGTAAAATGGCTATTTTCTCATCCCAGAACATGGTAGCAGCCTCGACTAGTTCCCTGTTTGGTTGAATGTTTAGCAAAGATGGTAGGTTACCTAATACCCTTGTCATATGATTTCTGTCATAGCGCGTAAGGTCATTGCACCAGCCAATTAGCGGAGGTGAGATTTTGAATTTGGGGATTTCGTGCTTCATTTTCTGCAAACAAATAAAAGCTAGACCTTTCCCCCTCCAGATTTGACTATTTACGCAATAATGATCAGCATGTTGGCACGTTTTTCTCCAAGTAATGCACATAATATGATGATGTCCTTTGGGAATATGGAAATCCCGTTGGACTTTGGACAAGGTTCATCTAAGCGGGTTGTTACGTCAATGACGTCTCAATCCGTACTAGGTTTAGCATGATGCATGTACATTTCAAATCGGAGTATGGTTTTCTAAAAAGGTTGAGACTGGTACTCTCAAGTGGACAACGTGAGAGGTAAAGGCATGGGACAATCGACTGCACCGCTGATCGACTAGTCTACCGCAAATAAGCCTTTTCGGTTTAAAAGGGTATTTTCAGGAAAATGCATACACTCACCAAGCGCCGCTATGTTAATTATAAGCGCGAGTGGAGTATGATGTGAAACATGCTTTATGCGAAAATATATGTAATATGATAAAGATGAACAGGAGAAAGAAGAGAAAGAAAAGACAAAAGAGGGAAGTCAGTTTAACTCATGAAAACATGCATGAATTAAATGAAGTAAATAAGGGGATATGGATGGGAGAAACATGATATAGCAGTCTTGTACATGTCATAGCAATAAAGGGAAACATGGAGGGGATATTCATGTCACAGAGATTTAAACAAATGAAGGAAACTAAAGGAAGGGATATACATGTCATAGAAATTTAAACAAATGAAGGAAATAGGGGAAGGGATGCACATGTCATCAAATAATCCACACACGTCAAATTCGTTATGGTAAGAGCCTAAGTGTAAGTCCCCAGCAGAGTCGCCATGTTGTCATGCCCTTTTTCTCTCAAACGCGGGTTTCAACATGTGACAACTCTTTTAAAATGGGTATTAAAAGAGAAAAGTCGCCACCTAACAATTTTAAGGTGCGTTAGGGCACCTATTTGAAAATAACTCTATTTTGACTAGTCTGTGTTACCAAAGTTGGATAAGGGCTCAAAGTACCCTAAAGAGAAAGTGTTAGGTACTCTTTGAGGTCCACAACTATGGGTCCCGGCTGAAGTTTACACTATGTGGATTATTGAATTATAATTAAGCATAGTGATCATATAAGTGAAGAAAGACATGTAATTTAAAGGTTCTATTGTAATATAAGCAAGTGTAAAGAAAACAACACAAGAACTAAACTATATAAATAATCAGTACAAGTTTTTAGAGGCTACAGGATACTACTGTGTTGGTCTATATTTGATGACTAAGTGTGAACAACAAATGTATAAAACAAAAGGGGGATCCTAAGTTTTTTAGCCTAAAGGATCACCTCGTGCAACATAAATAATACTTCGCAACTCCCTTAAGGTACGGGTTGCTTATATATTCAGCGAGTACTGACTATCATCTCCTGCTACCTGATTACTATGTTAAAATTATTTACTTAAAGGTGCTCTAATTTAATTCTAGGTCGTATCCTATGTGTGTACTGCCCGTCCCATGCCTATGGTCCAAGAGGCTTTGGACCTACTATTAGGTGGTTCTAGACTTTACTTAGGATGTTGAAAATGATAAAACTAGTCGCGCATTCAAAACATATATGACTTCAAATAAAGGCAACACATGGCTCAAGTTCGTCTCCACAAATAAGCAACAAACGCACGCGTGCAGATTTAGGCAGTAGATAGTTAAGACGTATTAGAGTCGTTGAATCTTATAGGCATGGTTTCTATATGATTCTGATTTCCAGCATCGTACATGCAGTATTACAACCTTAGATTAATGAATTTGCAGCTTGTAAATGTTACAAACCCTATAGGCATGATACATAAATTGTCTGCGCAACGAGGCAGTAAAATAGCTTGAAAGCCCAGAATTAACAACATTAATCTTTATAAAACATGCTTCTTATGCGAGTGAAAATATCCTATAGGCAGGATTTCTAACAGTTGACAATTTGACTTGGTTTTATAATATTTTATCTCTATAGGCATATCATCAAGGTGGGGCAGTATAATAAAAAGAAACAGAAAGCAGCTGATTAATTAATTAAAACCCGACAGTCATGGTATCTAGATGAGCATTATCAAAGGCGTATATTATTGTATCCTATAGGCATGTTGTCTAATGATTAAGTACGGCGTTTGATCCCTATAAACATGCTGTCTAAGAGCGTTCAATAATAGACATGGAAAAAAGTGTAATAATTACTTAAGCTAACATGCTTTGAATAATGTACCAGTATTAGACAAGCTAAGTAAAGTGTGTGTGATTCCTATAGACATGATTTCTATAAGTGTGTAGAATCAAAGCACACCAAAACAAATATCAAGCAATGCAATTAAACCCTATAGATATGTTTTCTACCCGTTCATGCGAGCATTAGAATAGCCCAGCCCCATTGTTTCACTAATTTTCCCATCATTCAGTTTTACAAGTTATTACAGACCGCATTGAATGATTACAGGCCCAAATAAAAATAAAAAATAACCCAGTAACACATTCATGCATTCAAATAGTCTTAGAACTTTATGCGGACAGCAGGCCCAAACTCCATGTGCAGACAGTGTGCTTCAGACCCCAAATACCAAAGCAGGCCCAACATACCAGCCCAAAACAAGTAGAGTAACTATCTTGTTTAACCATTCATATTAACAAGTAATAAACACACCAGATGGGTTACAGCTTCATGAAATTAGCTCAAGATAGCAATATACCTTTTAGAATAATCAAGACTCGATCATAAGGAACATGATATCAAAAGTTCAGGGTTGACATTCTCCAGAATTGATCCGGAACTAAGTAGAGGTTCATAGATGGGAGCCTTAGCATGAAACATCTAGGATGAAGTGCAGTCAAAGGTTATTTCCAGTAAAATTTTGCAGGAGAGGTACTTAACATGAAAACCCAAGGTTACTAAAAATTTTGTAAGTTTTACCCGTTTGGAATTTATTATATACAATAACTACTACGGGAATAACCTAGTAGTATATTTACTTAAAAGAAAAACATGAAAACACAAAATAAAATTTCTAGGAACTAACTCGGAGTAGAT
The DNA here is from genome assembly GCF_000390325.3 of Nicotiana tomentosiformis. Lineage (NCBI taxonomy): Eukaryota > Viridiplantae > Streptophyta > Magnoliopsida > Solanales > Solanaceae > Nicotiana > Nicotiana tomentosiformis. The sequence continues at coordinate 11,515,388 of NC_090814.1, forward strand.
AAGAAGCAGCAATTCATATAAAGAAATCCTAACATGAAAATCTACAAGAAAACATGGTCAGACTAATCCCACACTCAAAAAGAATCCTCATAGGAAAGACTAGTAAGAAACTCAGGAAAAACAAATCATGATCCAATGCTAGTAACTAGTAACAATTCCCACAAGTAAGGGGTTCAGTATGACAACCTAAAACAGATGTAGTTAAGGACTAATTCAGAAGAACTAACATGAAGCAATGCATACACGAAAGGACTTAGCATGACACTCTTAATGGTCCCAGAAATCTAAAGCAGGGCATGAATATGAACTCATAACAAGCAGAAAATACAAAATTCAAGACTAACATGAGCATAACAAATTAGACAAGACCTAAGAAGGCCAGAAACCCTTTGAGTCAAATGCATAGAGTGGGGGTATACTACACATGTTGAAGCCTATCAAGTTTGCTACTAGAGAACATAGAATTGCAGAACATTATTAGGACAATAGAATTACAGTAAAGCATACAACAATACAATACCAGGATTTCACAAAAAGCAGAGAAACTTAGGTCATGCTTGTCTATAGAAGTTCAAACAGTGTTGGCACGCAGAAAACATATTCATGAATAAGTAGAGGAGTGACAATTAAGGTGGTAAAGGATCAAAAACACTAACCAATTGCAAATATAAACAAGCAAAAGAGCGAGCAGCTTAGAATCTCAACAGTGACAACAATTGAAAGATAACACTGAGAACCCCAGATCCTAGTGCGTCAGAGTTCACAAGAGCTTCAGTGAGCCCCAAGCAGTGCTCGCACTAGGAAGGTCGATAGAGAAGATTCCTATGGCTTTGGCTTCCAACAGGCCACAATAGATAGATTAGGTGTGAATTTTAACATGGAAATTAATAGAATTTTGGGATTTTGTTGAAAAACCTAAAATTTGGTAAAAGTGAGATTTTACCAGGAAATTGATTTTGGAATTGGGTATAAATTATATTTTTGAGTTCTTGACGCCATGGGTAATATTTATTTTTGAAAAGTTTCTAAATTCAGGAGCGTTGGCTTGGGGTTGACTTTTGTTGACTTTCCGAGCGGGGTTGGGAATTGACTCTAATAGTTAAATTTTGAGTTCTTGAGCTTATATTGATTGGTTTGTACATCCTTTTGCCTATTTTCGAGTTACTCGATGTTAATTTGAGGTGTTAGTGAGTTGTGGTAGCTGTGTATTATGCTTGGGAGCAAGGTAAGTCTCTTGCCTAATCTTGTAAGAGGGAACTATCCCTGTAGGTATTTTATTTGTTATGTGCTACATTTTATGAGTGCTACGTACGAGGTGACGAGTGTCTGTGTGTAATCTAGATTTATATTTATGTCCGGGTAGACTTAGACCTATATCACGCCTTAATTGTTCTACTTGAATCAAACTTACTTGTTTGATTACTTAAGTTCGTAACTGAGATTTAGACTAGAATATACGTATTGACCGAGCCTCTTTACCTTGAGTTTTGGGCGGGATATTTGATTGTCATTAATAATTATGTTTTTTCTTACATTTCTATCCTCGTATTGTGTTTATGTGACTGATAGTTTCATGTCTTATTGACCCGCACATATCTTCGTGGGTTAAAAAGTTTCTCTATTCCTATGGGATCAGGCCGTACGCCTCGGCAATGCAATGAAATATTATTATGGTTCGGGCTGTATGACCTCAGCAGTATTATGAGATCATCTATGGATCGGTCTGTACAACCTCGATGTTGTACACTATTCTTGTGGATCAGGTCGTACGACCTCAACAACATTCATGCGTAATATTCGATAGGGAGCTATAGTACACATGTGCTTTTCCTAACTTGAGATTTGACTTTTTATTTGATATTGGTTATCATTGTTTTAGAGGCAGTTGCAGTATTTGATAATTTCGCAGTTATTCTTACATTGAGAATCATGTTATTTATATTTTGTTGTTTAGTTGCTACTTGTTGTATTTTGCACTTGTCTACTTTATGTATATTGTTATTGGACCACTAGTAAGTATCGATATCGACCCCTCATCACTACTTCTTCGAGGTTAGACTAGATACTTACTGAATACGCGTTGATATATGTACTCATACTATACTTCTGCACTAATTGTGCAGGTACCAGTTATGTACTTCAAGTTGTCACTCGGGCACGTAGTTGCATCAGTTGGAGACTTAGTGGTGAGTTGATTTCCATGCCTTGATCCATAACACCCGGAGTCTCATTTCCCCTATGTTTATTTTATTCTATTTATTTTATTCCATATAGTAGTTATAGTGGTTTAGCATATTCTACTAGATGCTCATGTACTTGTGACACCGGATTTGGGAATTTTTAATGGTTGTACATGGTTACCTAATATTTATGTAATTTTGCCTAATGTTTTTTTATACTTCGTAACTTAGTAAGAATAAAAGTATTTTACCATGGTTTCTAAAAATAATTCTGCTTTATTAATGTAATTCTTGATTTTAAAAGTTTTATGAATGGATGATTGTGTTGGCGGTTCACCATTGGCTTGCCTAATGCCAGCATTGGGCGCCATCACGGCTTATGGTGGGAATTGGATCATGAAAATATGCCACTAAAAATGGGAGTATGTGATGATTATCTCATATGTCTCTTTCTAATGAGTAGATAGGGAATCAATGAGTAGATAGGTTATCTAACGACCCGACCGGTCATTTTGAGCTTTAGCATTTTGTTTGTTGGTTAGAGAGTTTGAGTAGCTTCATTATATCTATTATGACTTGCGTATATGGTCGGTTTTTATTTTCGAGTAGTTCGGGATTGACTTGGAAGATTGACTCGATTTCGAAGCTTTAAGTTGGGAGAGTTGACTAAGGGTTGATTTATGTGTCAATAGTCTCGAATTCATGTTTTGATGGTTCCAATAGGTTCATATGGTGATTTTGGACTTAGGCGTATGCCTGAATTCATATTTGGATATTTCTAGAAGGTTTTGACTCTATTTGGCAAAAGTTGGAAATTTAAAGATTTAAAAAGTTCATAGGTTTGACCATGAGTTGACTGTGATGTTATAGGATTCAGATTGTGGTCTCGGGAGTTGAAATAGGATCATTATATTATTTGGAACTTTTGTGCAAAATATGGAGTCATTCCGAGTTATTTAGACATATTCGGCGTATGTTTAGAAATTGGAATTTTGAAATAGTTTATTAAGCTTGAATTGAGGTGTGATTCATGGTTTTGATATTATTATTATATGGATTTCAATGCCTCGAATAGGTTCAAGTTATATTTTGGGACTTGTTGGTATGTTCGGATGAGGTGCCGAGGGGTTCGGGTGAGTTTCGGGGTGGTTTCGGATCATTTCCCCATTGTTGTTGATTGTTAGATCCTCTGATTTCTGGTTTTGGTCTGATGAGCATTGCGATCGTGTAGAAGCTTCGCTATCGCGAAGTGTGCTTTGGATCCCTGATGGTTTTTGCATCCCGTTCGCGTCAGTAGAAGCGCATTTACGAGTGTTGTGATTGTTGTTCTTCGCATTCGTGCAACATGCATCTTCTTCATGGAGATTGGGGGCCAATTGTCCATCGCGTTCGCGCGTATCAGGCCGTGTTCGCAAAGTAGTTTTTTAGGTAGTGTATTTTGTACATCGGAATTGCGAGGATACAGCTGCGATCATTCTCTCTAACATTCTCTTTCCTCTCTAACGATCACCCCCTTTGACCTAGCCTTATCGGCGCCTCACCTCCGTTGCCGCCTGTCACCATCGAGTTACCGGCGGTACACAAGTAAGCTCTCTATTCTCTGGCACGACCCTCTTCTCCTCTTTTTTTGCTCTTTTTATCTTTTTCTTTCTCTCTATCTCCCCCTCTTCTCCCCCCATTATTTTCTGGTGTATCGGCGCCGGCTGGTATTTCATCGTCTGTCGACCACTTTTTTTTGCCTTTTATCCTTCTTTATCTTGTTGAACCCCTTCCTCTATTTCTCTTCTCCCCTCGATCTTTCTCTCCCTTTCTCCTTCCCCTTCTGGTCGGATTTCAGCGAAGCCGTTTGCCTGTGTCACCGGCACCCCCAATCCTCCTCTTTCCTTTTCTATGTCTGCTGTAGGTGATGGAAGGTTCCAGCACTCTGGTCGGTGTTTGTATATGCATACTTGCAGGCAGTCTCTCAGATGTCTACTCGGCAAGCCCTCCATCATTCCAGCCGTTGTAGTACTAAGCGACCCTCCCACAAGTTCTCAATCTATACGGTAGCATCTCGGCATCTCCAACGTGTTCCAGGTTCTACCTTTCCTGCCTTTGGTATTTGCTAGTTTTAGTATTTGCATGTCGTCCATTAATTTTTAGTTTTAGTTTTTTGTTTTTTGTTTTTAGTTTGACTTTCCTTTCTTTGTATTTGTTTTTATTTATCACACTCACTTGAAATACCTACTTACCTTCCTGTATTTGCATTCAATTAGTGCCTTTAATTGTAGACTATTTTCTATTTCTAGTATACCTTGTTGTGTATTCTAGTGGTACTAGCGCAGTATTCCCTAAGATCAGAGCGGCTGGGGTGAGTGATGGTGGAGTGAGGTCATGACCCCGGGTGGATTGGGGGGCAGGAGGTAAGGGTTCCACTAGGCTGAGAGTCTGGTCCTAGAATATAGGGACTTTGATGGGGAAGTCTATAGAAGTAGGGGAGATTCTCCAGAAGAGAAGGATCAATATAGCCTGTGTCCAGGAGACTAGATGGGTGGATACTAAGGCACAAGATGTTAACGGGTATAAGTTATGGTATTCAGGAGCTGTTACGGGCAAGAACAGGGTAGGAATTTTAGTAGATATAGATCTCAACGAGCTAGTGGTAGATGTTATAAGGGTGAACGATAGGTTGATGTTTATTAAGCTAGTGGTTGGCGGGCTCACCTTAAGTGTGGTTAGTGATTACGCTCCTCGAGCGAGCTTGGACGAGGATGTTAATAGGTACTTCTAGGAGGATTTGGATTAGGCGGTGAGAGGTATTCCACACACCGAGAAGCTATTCATATGAGGTGATACTAATGGCCATATTGTGGAGACGGCTGGGGGATATGACAATGTGCATGGCGGGTTCTGTTTTGGAGTTAAGAATGAGGTGGTACATCATTGTTGGAATTCTCCAAAGCATTTCATTTTGTAGTAGCTAACTCGTGTTTGTGAACAACTAAATTTTGACCGTACCCGAATTTGATACTATTTTAGTGTAAATATTTCTTTTAGGTCTAATCTTGATATTTTAAACTTTTAGCTTACATTTATAGGTTTTATTTGAGAAAAATTAAAAACTACAAAAAAACATTGCATATTCTTAGAGTATATGTTTTGTTCTTATTTTTAAGTAGAAGAAAATTTACAAAAAAATATGTTTTTTTAATTAGGATCTTAATAAGTAAACTAGTAACTTTTAATCTATTTTTAGTGTTATTTAAATCATAGTCCAAGTATATATTTATATTAGTCTAAAAATAGGTAATTAATGTTCTTAGCTTTATATTTTCTTTTATTTCTCTGAACAAAAAAAAAAGAAATGGATAAAAGATCCTAATTTAATCACTAATCCGAAATCTTTAGCCTGCCGAAAATCCCACTAGCCACACGTCTCTCATCCCACACTCCCTATGTAACGATCCGACCGGTCGTTTTGAGGATTAGTATCTCATTTAGTGGCTTAAGGTCTCGAGCAACTTCGTATTATGTGTTATGACATGTGTGCGTGGTCGATTTAGGATTTCAGATGATTCGGGATTGATTTGGAAGAAGGATTCTTGTTTTAGAAGCTTAAGCGGTAAGAGTTGACCGGAGTTTGCCTTCTGTGCAGACGACTTCGAAATGGCATTTTAATTGTTCAAATAGCTTCGTATGGTGATTTTAGTCTTAGGAGCGTGTCTAGATATTGATTTGGAGGTCCGCAGGCCGTTTTGATATGTATTGGCGAACGTTGGAAAAATGAAAGATTTTGGAAAGTTTGACAAGGAGTTGGCTTTATTGATGCCGGGGTCGGATCTTGATTCCGAAAGTCGGAATAGGTCTGTACTGTCATTTATGACTTGTGTACAAAATTCGAAGTCAATCGGAGTTGGTTTGGTATGAATCAGTATTAGTTTTGGAATTCGGAAGTTCATAAGTTTCTTAGGCTTGAATCGATGCACAATTCGTGATTCTAGTGTTGTTAGAGGAAATTTGAGGCTTCGAGCAAGTTTGTATCATGTTTTGGGACTTGTTAGTATACATGGTTGGAGTCTCATGAGGCTCGAGTGAGTTTCAGATGGGTTTGGATTGTGCCGCGCTCTTATTTGATGTTTCGGGGTCGTTTCTTTTGGCATAAACGACCTTTGATTTGTGATTCTATTAAACCATCAGATCCGTATCGTAATTACAGAACCATAGCGACAAGAATCGTCGCATTCCGATGTCATATGAGAGAGTTATGCCCATTTTCGTGTCTGGAAAGACTGTTATTTTTCTGGTGTTTGAGGGAACAAAGGAAAATCGCAGGTTTCAAATGCAATTTATAAGTCTCAGGTGTCAAATGCGATTTATAAGTCTGAGGTGTCAAATGCAATTTATAAATCTCAGGTGTCAAATGCGATTTGCCTGGAGTGGTTTCCAAAAATGGTGAAACCCCCATTTTTATCATATTTTGAGATGTAGACTTCAGATTTGGGCGATTTTTGAGGGAATCTTCACATGATTGTTTGGGGTAACTGATCTTTACTCGGATTTTATTTTATTTTATTTCATGATTTTATCTTTGTTTTTATCATTAAATTAGTGAATTGAATAGAAGAAAATGAGAATTTTGTAAAATCTTTAAAAAATGAAAAATGAGGATTTGAAGGGAGATTCGATATCGGAATTTGATAATTTTGGTATGGTTGGACTCGTATTGAAATGAGTGTTCGGATTTTATAAATTTTATCGGGTTCCGAGGTGCGAGCCCGGGGTTGACTGTTTAGGTATACTTTTTAGTTTTAATTAAAGACCGAAGCTTTATTATCTGAAATTATTTCCTATGAGTTTTATTTATGATTTGAAGTTATTTTGTCTAGATTTGAGCCGTCCGGAGGTTGTTTCACTCAAGAAGGTCATTAGATATGAAGTTGTTTTAGTATGTTAAATCCTCCATTTACTAAATTCACCCGTATGTGTCTTATTTGGAATTGATTGATTCATGTTCTACCCTTGTTGCCAATTAAACTCTTATGTGCCTTAATTGAAGTTATTTCCTCTTTATTGTCTTGTTGTATTTTCCGTAGTTGCTTAACCTTAATTGAAGTTATTATTATTTTTTCCGTAATTGCTTAGCCTTAATTGAAGTTTTATTATCCCTTTCATTATTGACATATTCTTACTTGGGGTCAATTATTCATGCTATCTATCTTATCGCCGAATTACACTCTCGTGGAATCATTGTTACACATTATCTATCCCTTGTTGATCTATTCTTGTTGAGATCATTATTCCATGTTGTGTCTTTCTTTGTGAGCTCGTTCTTCCATTTCTTTGTGTTCTGAAGTCCTTGTGTTGATTTACTTGTCGTACTCTTGTGTTATCATTGTACTCAGTGTTGTTGAGCCGAGGGCTTTGCGTGGCTGTGGTATTAAAACTGTTTTGAGAAAATATTATGAAATATGTGCACATGTTGTAAAAGTCATTTTATTATGTTATTTTGTTTTGGCACACTTGGTATTGTTGAGAGGATTATCGGGGTGTTCACGTGAGTTGTCTGTGCAGATATTTAATATTGTCACTCTCTTGGCACGTGAGTCGTCCGTGCGGTTATGAATTATAATGTGGGCACGAGATGCCAAGTGATTAGGGTTCACGAATTAATACCCGTGAAATGTGACTATGAGGTGAAGTACCTCGGGAAATCTTTGAACAAATCTTGTGTGGTAGCGGTTGCTCCTATTGAATTATTACGTGTTCCCTCTACTTGGTTTCACTAGACTTTAACCGTATTCAGCTTGCTCCACGGTGTTATTACCTGTTTGTTTCCCTGCTGCTAATTGTTGCTCTTAGTTTCCTATTACAAGCATTGTTTGGTATTGTTATCATGCTTAGTTTTATTATGATATTGTTCCCTGTTAGTTTCACATTCATACTTGTACAGGTTATTTGATCTAGTAGGTGTGTTGACTGTCCCTCTCACTAATTCACCGAGGTTAGTCTTGATACTTACTGGATACCGCTGTTATGTACTCATGCTACGCTTTCGGCACATTTTTGTGTAGATCCAGGTACTACAGAATTGGTTGATCATTAGCTAGTTATTCAGACTTTGCTGTGGAGAATCAAGGTATACCTGTCGTCGCGTTCGTAGGCCTCAGAGTCACCTTCTGATATTGCACTTGTACTGTTTATTTCTATTCTAAAACAGTTATACTTAGAAAGCTTTCTAGTAAACTCAGTAGAGCTTATGACTTGTACTACCAGTTTTGGGATTGTAAGCTTTGTATAGAAAATATTTGTTCATGTTTCATAGTTTTTGGTTGAGTTTGCCATTAATTCAGTAAGTGTTAGGCTTACCTAGTCCCTATGACTAGGTGCCATCACGACATCCTACGGAGAAAAATTGGGGTCGTGACACCCTAACTTTCACGTCACTCACACACGACATCACATACACACACGATCTCACCAACACTCATTTCTTTGAGTGCATAATCCCATTTCATTCATATAAAGACACAAAAGGGAGGAATATTGGAGGGAATCTGATATAGAAAGATCAGAACTAAGAAAAATAGCATTGTTCATTTAGAGTGAAAAATTATTTGGAGACAAACTATTTTGTGGACTTATTAGATTTGTAGTCGAAAATTGAAGTATCCTTCGTGGTTTTAAGTTTCCGGGTCCAAATTATTAGATTGTAGATATTCTCTTTATTGTGAAATTTTACAAAAGATAACACTGAATCTCTCCGTATGGTTTAAACATGATATATGAGATCTATGTCTTCTCAAAGTTTGAATTTTTTTTTTATTCATTTGTGAATTTTGTTAGAATTATATATTACCAAATTTAACTATATATATATATATATATATATATATATATATATATATATATATATATAGTTAAATTTTCTCGTATATAATTCTAACAAAATAGGAGCCCATTAATAAAGGAAAATTTTTTGCAACTAAGGTTCATTCTTTCCCTTTCTTGCTTTCACTGTTAACTTATCTATTTTTGTTATTTATTCTCGTCAATTTGATTGATGTTCTGTTGCTTATATTTGAGATTTTTATATTCAAATAGCCATGTGGTCTTTAGTAATTGTATTGAGGTTGCTTAATGAAAGATGCATTTGAAGGTTAAAATGGGATGGACCGTGATAAAAATATTTGGTCTTACTGTTTAAATAGAATTCATGCCTGAAATGTACATCTCCTCAATATTTGTTGATTTGGTATCTCGAATAGGTTATGCGGCTTTTGCATGAACACAATACAATTTTGCTTTAATTTAAATTAGATATGAGATTCGATGGACAGCAAGTTACCAAATTAAGGGGATGTAAAGGTTGGACTAACACTAATAATGTTTGGGCCTGGAGATTTGCACGAGAGTTGGCCCAAAGTTAATAAATCAAAATCAGGCTGATTTTTTCCATAACCGAGTAATTGTTATACTTGGTCCAAAAGGGTAAAGTACCTTTCTTCCACAAAGATATTCATCAACAAACCATGACCTTCACGACAATCTCAAATTAGTTTAGGAAAATAACTCATAAATTACGTAGTTGTTCTAGGCGCGATTAAATAATAAATCATCGTTACTATGGATACAGTTTCTGTGGCATAGTCATGATACGTAACCGCAACTTCAAATGCACGTTCGCGTGACTTGAATCAATTCTAGAATAATAATAAAAATAAATATGTCGTAAATCCGGGGTGCGTTTCACGTGGCACGGTTTGCGATGTGTATAAAACGACAAATGTACGACATCATAACTTGTTCAAATAAATTCCATAAATACATAAAATGGCCAAACTATTTGTTAAAAGCGGTAAGAGGGTAAGCACAGATAATAGGTCTAAAACATATAATAATCGGACAAATAAGTCAAGTGTAATTATAAAGCGACCTTGCTAAAACCACGGAATCCGGGAGTGCCTCACACATTCTCCCGAGTTAACAGAATTTCTTGATTTGGGATTCAAAATTAATGACGACTTGGGACACCGTAAATAATTATTCCAAGTGGCGACACTATAAATTAAATAAAATAATCACTTTTCAAATAATGTCACTTTAATTGAAAAAATACTTTTCCCCCGTAAAAATGAGGTGTGACAGCTTTGGCGACTCTGCTGGGGACTACGAACCCCGAACTTATGGTTCAGGGTTCAGAATTCGAGCTTAGATAACTGTTATACTCGGCTACTTGTCATTGTCTGATATTACTTGTTTGAGCCTAATATGCCAATTGCCGCTTTTACAACTTTGATATTATTTGAACTCTATATAAAACTATTACGACACCATTCTTCTCTCTGGGTCTTCTAAATCTTCTAGGAAGCGCACGCTAGCGTGGCTTCTTTTCTGTTAGAGTGTCATATCCCTAATTTTAGAACAAGGGTCAGATTAGCTACAAAGCCGGATGGCCTTTTGATTCCCGGTATATTGCCTCCCCCCTCCCTCCCGGCTCAAGTTGTCCGCTCGGGTAAGCGAGGTCTAGAACAATACACCCCAGGATTTAAACCTAGAATAACACAATCTCATGATGGATCCCTAGTAGGAACGTTTGTTTGCATCACGTGCATATGAATTTGGGAACTCAACACATGGGTTGGGTACGTCTAGGACAAGTGTACCCAAATTAAAAGATCATCCTGATGCATTTTACGTGCTACTTGTGCATTTGTTTGTGTCGGCTTGCATGTTGATCGACTTCTAGAATAGGGAAAGAAAATCGAGAAGAACCAAGAGTGAGAGGTAGGAGAGAGAAAATTTACCCAGTTTTTTTGAAAAACCCAGGTATTTGAGAAATCCCGAAACTCTACCAAAATTTTGAAAAAAGAAGAAAAAAGAAAAGTCATTTCCAAATGAGCCAATAATTTTCAAAATTCATGTTTTTCTTGGTTTGTAAAAATTGTATGAACTATGTGGGTTTGATTCTCACCGGATGTGAGATAAGTAGTCAACCTTCATCGGGTTCGGCCTCGCCTTTGCTAAAATAACCAAAAATATGAAATGCGGTAAAATTGTCGAAAATAAAGTCAGGCGATGCCGTTTTTATCCAAACAGCCAGAAATATCCCGTCAGGACGCCGGCAGGCCATTTTTGCAAGAATAGCCACATATGGTCCTTTTTCCAAATTTTAGGCCACTCAGCAAGCACAGCCCTAAAATCTTCCTTTTCGAAGTGCTGAAGGGCCGTATTTGTAAAAGTAGCCACGTTTGTTTTGACTTAGGTTTTGCTAATTAATGTTTTAAGGTGAGTTTAAAAAAAAACAATTTCACTTGTTTTTAACCCGGTCACCCTATTAAACGTGTAGAATGAGCACTGTTCAACATTTACCTATGAGGGTTGTGGACCAGATCCCACTGACACTCTACATGTGGTGGGAAAATTTGGAAAAACAAAGACGAGACCGAGTCAATCAATACTTTGGGGCGCTCACCGGACTATTAAAGATTTAACCTAGAATTGATTTGATATAGGCACTAGTGTCATTTTAGTACCCAACCCATAATGTTTTTCACTTCTCAAATTTTGAGCTCACACCCACTCTGGAAGAAATGGAAGGCTAGGCCGGGAGTACAGAAGGATTAAGGCACAAGTATCTGGTGTCTCCAAGGACCGTCACTCCCCATAAGTTTCTAGATTTACTGAAAATAAATAGGCATATTAAGACAGAAAGTCTGGCGGGTGAAACTTGCACTCTTCATTTTCTATACCAGCGGTACGGGTATCGAGGTAGATTCGAGAACCCAGAAAGTGGACTCTGCAGTAAAGGTAACCAGTCAAAATGGGAGGTGCATAGGTGCTTTGTCTTCACGGTGGCACTTTTAGGCATTTTGGTGTTTCCAAGGGAGGATGGGCACATTGACATACGTCGAGCCGGAATTGTCCTTGTTTTGACTACTCATACCAAAAGCACCCTCGCACCTATGATTATATCAGATATATTATGACCCTTGACCTTTTGTAAGGCTAGAGCCAAGTTTTTTTAGGGGAGCAAGCTACTACAAATGTGGATGATCAAGAACCTTTGTCACCGTCCCCGGTACATGAATTATTGTTCTACCGGGAAAAGCTGCATCGAGGAATTTGGTATGCGTGTGACAGGATTTGTAATACCAGAGGGAGTCAGGAATTGGATCACTATCCTTCGTTATTTGACTGCGGATCAAATAGAATAGAGATTGGGTTGGCTTCCCATTGATGAGATTCTTCATATGCCGGCCACCGGCCCCTATTTCCTGTTGATGGGTCTCCGTAGTATCCAGCCATATACCCCATACCCGATTTTGAGATAGTTGGGAAGATGTCAAATAGTTCCCAAAGATGTAGACCTTAGTACTTACGTGGTGGAAATCCGCTCTGATGCTCAATTTCCAAAAGATGTGGTCAGTCAAATTTGGAGCGAGTGCCAATATTTGGGGGTAAGCACCCGACTACATAATTTGTCTAAGGGTAAGGTTTTACCTGGGTACACTGCTTAGTATGGAAAATGAGTCACAGTGAATGACGAATACGAAAGGCCGGCTAGAAGGCCCCATGTCCAGGAATTTATTGAAACAACCCAATAAGAGTGGGCTTGGTTAGTCATAGAGAAGGAATACCTATAACGACCCGACCGGTCATTTTGAGCATTTGCACTTCGCTAGGCAGTTTGAGGGTATGAATAGATCTGTATGATGTATTATGACTTGTGTGAATCATCGGTTTTGGTTTTCAGGTTAATCGGAATCGATTCGAAAGAATGAATTTCATGATTGAAGCTTTAAGTTGGAAGAGTTGACCAAGTTTGACTTTTATTAATTTGACCCCCAAAAAAAGGTTTTGAGGGCTCCGTTAGGTATGGATGGTGATTTTGAACTTGGGCGTATGCCCGGATTTGCATTTGGATATTCTAGAAGGATTCGGTGCTAATTGGCAAAAAGTTGGAAATTTAAAGGTTTGAAAAGTTCATGAGTTTGATCGGGAGTTGACTTTGATGGTATCAAATTCAAATTAGGGTTTCGAGAATTGGAATAGCTTCGTTATGACATTTGGGACTTGTATGCAAAATTTGGGTTCATTTCGGGTTGATTTGATATGTTTCGGCGTGAGTTTTGGAAGTTGAAAGTCCAAAGTTCATTTAAGTTCGAATTGAGGTGCGATTCGTCATTTAGACATTGTTATCTGTGATTTGAGGCCTTGAGTAGGTCTGTGTTATGCTACGGGACTTATTGTATGTTCGGACGAGATCCCAAATGGCTCGGATAAGTTTCGGACGGGGTTCAGAACGTTTGGAGCCTTGTTGATGTTCCTGAAAGTTTTGGCTACTAATGTGTTCGCACCTGCGCATAAGAGACCGCAGGTGCATGCTCGCGGAAGCATGGAGCTGGTCACAGAAGCAACCTAGGGAAAGGCTGGCTGGTGAGGCTTCGCATTAGTGGTTCGTCGTGCGCAGAACCGCCATCGCAGGAGCGAACCTGGGCATCGTAGAAGCGGCCACTACTGGCCAAGACTGTCTCGCAGATGTGACCTTGTTTAGCAGAAAGGAAGGTCGTAGGTGCGGCCTACTGTCCGCAAATGCGGAAAGGCTGGCAGAATGCTTTAAGTTCGAGGGTTGGCCATTTTTATCACATATTGTGCTATAGACTTCAGAATGGATCGATTTTAGAGAAAAGTTTCACCACAAGGATTGGGGTAAGTGTTCTACACTCGGTTTTGATTATATTTCGCGAATCTATCTTCATTTTTGGCAATTGGTGGATGAATTTTAAAAGGGAAATTGGCGGATTTTGTCTAAAATTTCATAAAGCAAATTTTTGAGTTTTGAACATCGATTCAGAGTTGGATTTGAATGAAACTACTATGGTTGAACTCGTAATTGACTGAGTTGTCGGATTTTGTTAGTTTTATTGCGTTCCGAGGTGTGGGCCTGGGTTTGACTTTTGAATTGATTTTGGGGTTTTGATTAAGGATTCGACCTTTATCATTTGGAATTGTTTCCTTAGGAGTTATTTAATGTATTTAAGTTGTTTTTGGCTAGTTTCGAGCCATTCAGAGGTCGGTACGTGCGGGATGGCATTTTTTAGCATCGCTTGGCCTGCTCGGTATTGGATTTGCATTGTTCGAGGTAAGTAACACTTATAAACTTAGAGCTGAGGGTATGAACCCAGCTTATACGTATTTTGTGATTTGTTTGGAGTTGACGCACATGCTAGGTGACGGGCGTATGGGCGTGCACCATAAAAATTAAGACTCGGTCAATTCCGTAGAGCTGTGTAGTCAATTGAGACCCACTGGGGTCATTTCTGCTGTCGAATTATCGGTTTAAATTGTAATTTTGTACTAAGTAATATTCATTCATTGCAAATCATATCTCAGTCTCTGTTGTTATTTATTAATATATCATATCATCATTTTTGGCTAGTTTCACGACATTGTGAGCCCAAGAGACTGGAGAGATTGATGACTGAGTGAGGTCGAGGGCCTGATTATGAGTGATATTTATCGGATCGGGCTGCACGCCGGATCATGTTTCTATTTATTTATGCCTGGACCTGGCTTATTATAGCGCTTGGGCAGAAGGAGCCCCTCCATAGTCTACACACCCATAGTGAGCGCAGTGGATATTATATTTGGGATGGAGTTCCCTGGGCATGGAGTTACCCTATATATATATATATATATATTCATATTTGGGATGGAGTTTCCTGGGCATAGAGTTGCCCTATACTTTTATATTTGGGATGGAGTTCCCTGGGCTGGATTGGCCCTATACAGTACTGCGTGACTGACTGTCAGTTGCTATTTATATTGAGGGATGGATCTTCCCTGGGCTGGAACTGCCCCGTTCAGTACAGTGAGATTGAGTACTCTGAGAGTGTGAGTACATGAGTTCATCATTAAGATGCATTGCATTTGACATGCATACTTGAGATACATCTATAGAGATGCATTCCCTCACGCTACCCGATTTTGGTGACATTTATGATTTCACCCGTATATTGACATGTAGGCATAGAGATGTATTTTCCTCATGCTATATGAAAATGAAACACCTTATTTATTGTTGAAAGGTTTTCTTCTTTTTTATTTTGGAAAAATCACAGTTTTCAAACTTATTCATATATTTCGAGGTTTTCGGTGAAAGATATGGGATCTACTGCTATACTTGAAAATCATGCCTATTTTTCGTAATTGTGAACCATCTGAGTTATTTCTTATACCGTCATTATTATATTATTATGAAGTGTTGCTGGTTATTGGATTTGGACTCTGACCCTTGTCCCAGCTCGTCACTACTTTCAACCTAAGGTTAGGTTTGTTACTTATTGAGTACATGCATTCAGTTGTATTCATACTAATCTTCTGCACCTTGTGTGCAGATGTTGAATGCTGATGTAGCTGCGTATGGTGGGAGATGGATCTAAAATTGTACCTGCATTCCAGTCATAGCTGCCTATTGATCTTGGTAGCTTTAGTATTTCAAATTTGTTCTTGTATGTTTCAGAAAGATGGTGTATTTTATTTTAAACCAGCTTTGTAAACTCTATATCTTAGAAAATCATGATTTGTACGACCAGTCCTTCGAAAATTCTTTTATAAAAGCAGTTGTATTTTTATTTCTTTTCTTAATAAATCTCATTAAATTAGATAGTTGTTAATTGGCTTACCTGACGTGTTGGGTTAGGTTTCATCACGACTAGTTAGATTTTGAGTCGTGACAAGTTGGTATCAGAGCTCTAGGTTCATAGGTTCTATGAGCCACGAGCAAGTGTCTAGTAGAGACTTGTGAATCAGTATGATGACGTTCATACCTATCTTTGACAGGCTACAAGTCATTTATGATAATTTCCCATCTTTCTTTCCTTATCGCGTAGAATTGAATTAGCTTGAAACATAACTCTTTGAATTCCCTCCACGAATTCGTGTGCGCATGTGAGCACTCGGTATTAGCTGTGCATCGACGGCTTGTGATTCCATGGATGAGGTGCGAGATGTGATTTTAGTGTGCTGATGATGGGCCAGTCTGGAGGAATTGAGTCTGGGGGTTATGACTATAGCTTGAGCACGATGATTTTTGTTATGTGAGCACATGCTTTTGGACTGATATGTCCTGTAGCATCCCTATGAGTGGAATTTATGACTCGAAGAGTGGCTGGATGGCTATATGATGAGTATGATGCAACTGCGGAATATGTTCAGATGGTTTGATTGTGACGAGAATAGTTTGCTTGAGATGTAAAAAGGACTATCGGGTGCTAGATTTCTGTCTTGATGTGATATATAGTCTTGAGTTATGAGTGTGTTGAAATATTTTTCATGTCGATTAATTATGGAATGCAGTAGATTTTCATGTCTTGTTGTGAGTTCAGACTCAGGAAGATTAAGTGATGGCATAATAATCGTGGTTGTGAAAGGGTATAGCAAGATGCCAATTTGAGGCTAAGCAGGTGGGTTATCTCATGCGGAGTAATCTACGGAGGTGTGATTCTTATGATTTTGTGTGGAGAGTTTCCTTTCTACCAGCGGGGTATATGTGTTAAGATTTGAATTTAAACTTGGTTGAGAAAGTTGACCTGATCGTCATATGGATGTATGCGAGCTTAGTAGATGATTTGAGGTACTATATGGTTTGTGTTATGTGACCTTATGAAGGATTTAGTTGAATCTCCATGCGGTATTATGGCAGTAATAGAATATAGGTATGGTGAGTTATCACATGTTCTATTCTATGGCATTGAGCTAAGTGGGGGAGTCTGCTATCGACGCTTTTGTTGCATGGTTATGTGTTGTGTCAGTTTCGGTTTGAGGTATATTGTGAATCAGTTATGACTTGCAGAAGCAGGTTTTGAGGATGACTTAAGTAAGGAAATTTCTGGATGTATGGTGTATTACACTTTATGGGTATATGGGAATCATGGAATTATTGAGTTGTTATTCGTGAAGGATGTAGTGCGCATATAGTAGTAATTTTCCCGGTTACGTTAAGGCGGGGTTACTTCTTTGGGTGTTGTTGTGCTAATCGGGCACATATCGTTTGGCCCGTTTGAGGTGTTGAAATTGAGATTTGAGGAGAGTGGATGACTCTCGAAAAGGTTCTAATGGATTCAAGATTTCAAGAGGAGAGTGGTATTTCTATATCATTATGGATTCTACATTTCATTATCATGAGGGTAAAGGAAACAACTTTAGATTCATAGAAGGTCTCTTCAGAGTGAGTGTCTCGGTTGTGGTACTTTTGGGGTGCTTAAGAGGGAATACAACAACTTATGGGCCTTAGGGCTATGTGGTTTTATTCTAGGATCTTATGGGGTGAGTTTTGGTTGAGGATCATGGTATTATGGCGAGGAGGAGTGTCAACTTGAGGATAATTCTAATGGAACTCAGAGAAATAGTACAACTTGGTAGTAGGTTGGATTAGCAAGATAATATATATGATCGGTTCTTTGGGTACATATGATGTGGTGAGGCTCTACAAGTGTTTTGGTGTAAATACTCTTGGGTTTGGCGACTTGCATGTCTTGGTTGAGTTAGAGAGACTTAGTTCTGATGGTTTAGTTATGGGCAAATTGGTTTCAAAGAGTTCTCGATGGTTTCTATCGTGACTTGAGATGGACATTTCCCATCGTCATGAGGAGCATGTAATGTATTGTGATTTTCTCCTGGATGGGATCAAATGGAAGATTTTTGACTGATCGGGTATGTATTTCTGTTGGACTCAGAGTTGATTATGAGATTCTCGTACTTTTCATATGATGGCATGATAGATGTGGTGTGTTATGCGGGATTGAGATTTGCATGTGCAAGGTCACAGGTCCGTTTCGAAGGGAAGATCATAAATTCTTAGATAGTATGGACGGTTTCCAAATTTTAGATGAATGCTATAACTATTTGGTAATTGCTGAGAAGGGTGAGCATTTTAGAAGGTGCATTGTGTTCAGACTTACAGATACTTCATTGGTATTGTTGTACTCACCTGGTTGATCCACTGCTGATATTTTGATTTTGCTATGTGGCACGGAAGAATTATAGAAGTATTCCTCGTGGGATGATCGTGTATGAGACATGTATTAGACATTCGGGGGTGGCGTTGGGATCAGATATGGTGATTCACATATTTTATGGACTTGGAGACCAGGAGTTCTCAAAAACAGATTGTTTCTTGGTTGTGGAAGGTGAAGATGTGGCCAAAGCTAGCCAGATGTTAGTATGTGTTATGGTTCAATCATTATGGATTTTTGGAGGGTTATGTATCTATTTGTGGGTGACCATAGTGGATTCGGTGTCCATTGGCAGGCCCAATGAGGATGTGTATTCTACACCGGGTTGGATTGGTTGATTCCGTACAACTATTGTTGAGGGATGTGCCGTTCGGGTAGAGTTGAGCTTATTCGTGTTCTGATATGTTCTATGAGTTACACTTCTATGCTACGAGGGATTGGGATCCATTGGTTATAGGCACACATGGTGCGGTCCAATTTGGGCCTTATAGCGAAATTTGAGCGAGATGGATATTAGGGTATTGAATGATTGATTGAGCATTTGGTTTTGTTCTTTCCAGACTGTGGTATTGTGTTATTGGTTCCTCCGTGGTTATGGTCATGCAACTTGGGTACTTGATGCAGAATTGCGTGTAGTTGTTGATTTTGAGCATGGTGGCTTGAGGTATTTCATATGGACCCGTGTTTGGATGGGGTCTCGCATTGCAGCGAAGTTATATATTGGGATATGATCCTTTGTGATAGATTTGTGTGTTTTGGTTCTATTATGTGTGATGGGTTCTTAACATTGCATTGTGGTGGTACTTGTTGAACTTGCGAGACGGTTCTCTCATTCGAGTCATTTCCCATGATTAAGTACATTTTAATTTGTTGCGTATTGGTGCACGGATGGCACGATTTGTGGCTCTGTGTAGTATTAGTGTGGCGTGTAAGTAGAGTAGCTTGTATTTGATAAGCGAAGGTCGTCGGACCTAGAATTGGTGCTATCGGATTTGATTGCGGTGTATTTGAAAGGACAATGTTGCTTATTGGCTTAGAAATTGGCTATTGTTTTTGTCGAAGGAGAGGGAGCATCATGGCTTGTTGATCTTATGAGTGGTTATGAGTTTCTGCGTGTTTATTTCATTAGCGGCAGTGTACGAAGGTTTTAGAGAGAGGTTTTATTTGATATGATGTTTATTACCGGTACCGGGTTTTGTTTTGAGTAGCTACTATGATCGAAAGTTATTGCTATGAGTATTTGAGTTATGTGGTTTATCATGTGATTTTGTATTGGGCTATGGTTTTGACTTGATGCAGCTGGTTAAGACTTATACAGTGTCTAGATGCAAGATTCGGGTCTTATAGGAAATTTCGGATGTTGTAAATTGGATTCTAAGATTTACGGGCTAAGGTCGAAGTAATGATCTTCAGTTATGTTGTGTTGTCAGGCCTATATGGAATAGGGTGATGTGGGATCACCCCCGGGTATGTGCATGGTAAGGTTACATGGTTGTTTAATGGCTTCGGAGCGACTGTCGGCACGTTCGAGAATGAACATATGTTTAAGTAGGGGAGTATATAATGACCCGACTGGTCATCTTGAGCATTTGCACTTCGTTCGGCAGTTTGAGAGCATGAGTAGCATCGTATGATGTATTATGACTTGTGTGAATCGTCGGTTTTGGTTTTCAGGTTAATCGGAATCGATTTGGAAGAATGAATTTCATGATTGAAGCTTTAAGTTGGAAGAGTTGACCAAGTTTGACTTTCATGAATTTGACCCTGGAATGAAGTTTTGAAGGCTCTGTTAGGTCCGGATGGTGATTTCGGATTTGGGCGTACGCCCGGATTTGCATTTGGATATTTCTAGAAGGATTCGGCGCTAATTGGCAAAACATTGGAAATTTGAAGGTTTGGAAAGTTCATGAGTTTGACTGGGAGTTGACTGTGATGGTATCAGATTCGGATTGGGCTTCCGTGAACTGGAATAGCTTCGTTATGCCATTTGGGACTTGTATGCAAAATTTGGGTTCATTTTGGGTTGATTTGATATGTTTCGATGTGAGTTTTGGAAGTTGAAAGTCCAAAGTTCATTTAAGTTTGAATTGAGGTGCGATTCGTCATTTCGACGTTGTTATGTATGATTTGAGGCCTTGAGTAGGTCTGTGTTATGTTACGGGACTTATTGTATGTTCGGACGAGGTCCCAAATGGCTCGGATGAGTTTCGGACGGGGTTCAGAACGTTTGGAGCCTTGTTGATGTTGCTGAAATTTTTGGCTACTAGTGTCGTCGCACCTGCGCATAAGGGACCGTTGGCGCGTGCTCGCTGAAGCGTGGAGCTGGTCGCATAAGCGGCTTGGGGAAAGGCTGGATGGGGAGGCTTCACATAAGCGGTTCGTCGTGCACAAAAGCTCCATCGCGGGAGCGAACCCGAGCATTGCAGAAGCGACCACTGCTGGCCAAGGCTGTCTTGCACATGCGACCTTGTTTCGTTGAAGCGAAGGTCGCAGGTGTGACCTACTGTCCACAAATGCATAAACGTTGGGCAGAATGCTTTTAGTTCGAGGGTTGGCCTTTTGTATCACATATTGTGCTATAGAGTTCGGAATGGAGCGAATTTGGAGGCAAATTTCATCACAAGGATTAGGGTAAGTGTTCTACACTCAGTTTCGATTATAATTCGCGAATCTATCTTCATTATTGGCAATTGGTGGATGCATTTTAAAGAGGAAATTGGGAAATTTTGTCTAAAATTTCATAAAGCGAATTTTTGAGTTTTGAACATCGATTTAGAATCGGATTTAAATGTAACTAGTATGGTTGAACTCGTAATTGACTGGGTTGTCGGATTTTGTAAGTTTTGTCGGGTTCCAAGGTGCGGGCCCGGGTTTGACTTTTGAGTTGATTTTGGGCTTTTGATTAAGGATTCGACCTTTATCATTTTGAATTGTTTCCTTAGGCATTATTTGATGTATTTGAGTTGCTTTGGGCTAGTTCTGAGTCGTTCGGAGGTCGGTACATGGAGGATGGCATTTTTGAAGCATCGCTTGGCTTGCTCGGTATTGGATTTGGCTTGTTCGAAGTAAGTAACACTTCTAAAATTGGAGGTGAGGGTATGAACCTAGCTTATACGTGTTATGTCATTTGGTTGGAGGTGACATACATGTTAGGTGACAGGCGTGTGGGCGTGTGGGCATGCACTGTAAAAATTGAGACTCGGTCGATTCTGTAGAGCTGTGTAGTCAATTGACTTGTATTTTTTATGTGTTAGAGAAACTTAGTTGTGAGCCATGTTAAAAATCATGCTTAGACAAATGTTGGTATTATTGGGACCCACTGAGGTCATTTTTGCTGTCGAATTATAGGTTTAAATTATAATTTCGTACTCAGTCATATTCATTAATTGCATATCATATCTGAGTCTCTGTTGTTATTTATTGATACATCATATCATCATTTTGGGAAAGTTTCATGACATTGTGAGCCTGAGAGACCGGAGAGATTGATGACTGAGTGAGGCCGAGGACCTGATTGTGAGTGATATTTATGGGATCGGGCTGCACGCCGCAGCATGTTTCTATTTATTTATGCCTGGACCTGGCTTATTATAGCGCTTGGGCTGAAGGAGCCCCTCCGGAGTTTGCACACCCACAGTGAGCGTAGTGGATATTATATTTCTGATGGAGTTCCCTGGGCATAGAGTTGCCCTATATATATATTCATATTTGGGACGGAGTTCCCTGGGCATGGAGTTTCCCTATACTTTTATATTTGGGATGGAGTTCCCTGGGCTGGATTGGCCCTATACAGTACTGCATGGCTGACTATCAGTTACTATTTATATTGAGGGATGGATCTTCCCTGATTTGGACCTGCCCCATACAATATAGTGAGATTGAGTACTCTGAGAGTATGAGTACATGAGTTCATCATTGAGATGCATTGCATTTGACATGCGTACTTGAGATACAGGCATATAGATGCATTTCCTCATGCTACCCGATTTTGGTGGCATTCATGATTTCAACAGTATATTGACATATAGGCATAGAGATGTATTTTTCTCATGCTATCTGAAAATGAAACACCTTGTTTATTGTTGAAAGGTTTTCCTCCCTTTCTTTTTTTTTAGAAAAAACACATTTTTCAAACTTATTCATATATTTCGAGTTTTCGGTAAAAGATCTGGGATCTACTGTTATACTTGAAAAATATGCCTATTTTTCGTAATTGTGAACCAGCTGAGTTATTTCTTGTACTGTCATTATTATATTGTTATGAATTATTGCTGGTTATTGAAATTGGACTCTGACCCTTGTCCCAACTTATCACCACTTTTAACCTAAGGTTAGGTTTGTTACTTATTAAGTACATTGGGTCGGTTGTACTCATACTACACTTATGCACCTTGCGTGCAGATATTGGATGCTTATGTAGCTGCGTACGACGGGAGCTGGATCTGAAGATGTACCTGTGTTCCAGTCATAGCTGCCTCTTGATCTTGGTAGCTTTAGTATTTCAGATCTATTCATGTATGTTTCAGACATATGGGGTATTTTATTTACAATCAGCTTTGTAAACTCTATATCTTAGAAGCTCATGATTTGTACTACCAGTTCTTGGGAAATTCTTGTATAAAAGCAGTTGTATTATCATTCTTTTCTTAATAGATCTCATTAAATTTGATAGTTGTTAATTGGATTACTTGACAGATTGGGTTAGGTGTCATTATGACTAGTTAGATTTTGGGTCATGACAATACCGGACCACCATCAACAAATTAGAGTATGAGGTCAGAACCATTAAATTTGAAAGTGGTTTGCAAGCCACCGAAGATGAAGGAGAAAAGAAAATGTTGGCTCGAGAAAATAAAGCCCTTCGAGCTCAACTCCAGGAAATGAGAAAAGGGAGGAGTATTGGAGGGAATCTGACAGAGAAAGATCAAAAGTAAGAAAAATAGCATTGTTCATTTAGAGTGAAAATTACTTGGAGACAAACTATTTTGTGGACTTATTAGATTCGAAGTCGAAAATTGAAGTATCCTTCGTGGTTTGAAGTTCGTGGGTCCAAATCAGTAGTTTGTAGATATTTTATTTATTGTGAAATCTTACAAAAGGTAACGCTCAATATCTCTGTATAGTTTAAACATGATATATAAGATCTATGTCTTTTCAAAGTTTGAATTTTTTTTAATTCATTTGTGAATTTTCTTAGAATTATATATCCAAATTTAACTTTATATATATATATATATATATATATATATATATATATATTGGACCAGATCACTTCAATGGATGTACATGATAACATTTTACTGAGACATCAGCCCTGTCAAGCCACAATCCTTTCAAGCAAACCTTAAACCACCGTCCTCCTCACGACGCTCTTAACGCCCACCTGGATAATACGAGTCTTAAGGACCACCGGTTATGTTTCCATAACCAAGGTTTACTGCCTGGGCTCTACAGTCTCAACCTCAGAATCATTGGGTGATACAATATAAAACTAGCAACAAAATATATTTTAAGAATAGACTAGTATGCATAAGTTCAAATTAATTAATATATTAATTATAAAAAATAAAATTAATTAATATATTAATTATAAAAACTAAAATTAATTAGTACCTAAGACTGCCGAGATTGTGGCCAAGTGACCTTTTCTGATTTTATTTCCAATATAAATTTTTTACAGAGGGAGATTTACAAAAGAAATTTAGAGAGAGGTGAGAGCTATTAGCCGAAGCTTGCCTCTAACAAAAGAATTGAGACCCTTATATAATGGATCTGTCTAAAAACAAACAAAGACTAAACAGTAAAATGGCCAACAAAATAACTACATTATGGCCGGCAAAGAAAAAGCTAAAAAGAGAAACGGACAATTAACTTTATAAAAGTAGATTCCTCATAACCTCTCATTGTGGGGTCAGATACTTTATTAAAAATTTTAGTCTCTATTACCCCAATTATTCAATGGTGAGATCTTTAGTGTCTTTTCAGGCTTTACATTTTCCTTTATCCTTCTTGACGGAAGATTCTTCCACACCTTTATTTTCTTCAGGAATTCTTCAATTTCATCTAAATTGACTTGTTCTTGTTCGCTTTCTTGGGCTTCTCATGCAAAATAGGTTTCTTCATCTGTAGTATTTTCTATTGAAGCCATTGAAACGTCATCTAACATTTCAACTTCGAAATTTCTTAGTAGATCTCTTTTTATTTCTTCAAAGTAAGAAGCAATGATTTTCTTCTTAGAAATAGCTCTTTTTTCATTTGAAGTCGTCTAGTAACTTGGTGGAATGGACTTAATTCTTTGATTTTGACATTTGTCTTTTCTTGTGTGCTATAAGCTTCAATCTTCTTTTTAATTTCTTCAATAATCTCTTGACCATAAATGTTTTCTTGCTGGTCTGATTGAAGTAATTTGTTTCAGAACTTTGAATAAAAAACCTTGTTTAAACATGAGAATCCTTACCTGATTTGACTGACTTCTACATCCCATTTCATAATTCATGGAATGGAGAATTCTATAAAAAAAAACATACAGCGTTGCTATGCCATCGAAAAAGATATTATCTTTTTGTAATGCAATAATTTTGGGAGATATATCCACCCATTGAGTATATAAACTCTTAAAGATTGGCGAAAGTATTTTCAGAGATGGACCATATGATATCCACCATTTACAGAATCAATTTGATAACTGTTGTTCAAATAAATTAGAACATAATTTTATGAACCAAAAATGTTTCCTATTAGGGTTCTCATATAAGAAAGTTTTATTAAAACTTTCACTATAATCCCAGTAATTAAACTTTACCGAGACTTTCTGTTCTGGATGAGTATATTCTCTCTCCTTTAATGTACTTATTCCCCATTCATCTGAGGCTAGTACCTTCTTTATAATAATTTTAGAGAAATTATAAATTTTCTTTGTATTTGTTGGATAAAAATGCTGAATTTCAGCTGAACCAGTAGATGAAAGAATTAACTCGTAATTCATTTTGTATTTGTATGCAGTAGCAGCATATGATGCGGTATCAAAATACCTGGTCATAATTTGCCAAGGGTTATCCTTCCATTTTAGATCGAATTGTTCCAAAAGTATTATTAACTCTTTCCTTTCTTTCTGGTTATAAACCTCAATGTTATCAAGGCTATCATCTGCCAATGATGAGGAATATGATGGAGGATTATTATCTGTGTCTTCTTTGGATTTCATAAAATCCAAAAATTCTTTGTACATTAGGCGGTCTGTATTAAGACCTGATGTACCCGTGATATTGGCAGCTATTAGCTGCTGATTTCCTATTTGGACTAGGATATTTCATCTGCCATAGGAAGATTCTGGTTTTCTTCCTCGTTTCCTCCCTCAAGGAGGTCTATATGCAGGTCTCATATTCTGTCATAAGTTTAGAAGAATTATTAATTCAAAACTTCTCTAGTAAGAAAGTCAAGGAGACTATTATTTGTCTCTTGTTTTGTAAATAATATCTAAATCAAGTGGGGCTAATAAGGCTTGCCATCTTGCAAACATATGTTTAGAAACATCATGTTTACAATCTTTATTAAAGATAAACTTTGTAATTTGGCAATAAGTTTTTATCAAAAACTTCTGATTGTATAAATCAATCTGGAACTTTAATACACATTTTACTATGGCAAGGATTTTCTTAGTCACAGTAGCATAATTCTTTTGGGAATTATTCCATTTTTCCGAATAGAATTGAACAAGATATTCTTGTTTATCTACTGGGGAACATTGTTTTAATATTCCATCATATCCTATATCCGAAGCATCGGTTTCAACAACTTTTGCCCAACTCGGATTAGCAACTGTAAGACATGGAAGATTATTAACCTTCTGGTTAATCTGTCTGACTGACTTACTATGATCATCAATCCATGCTTTTGGATTCTTCTTTAATCTTTCATAAAGAATCGAAGTATCCTTAGCAAGATCCTTTATAAAAGGAGAAATGTAAGTAAGGTTCCCAGAAACCTTTGGAGTTGAGTCTTATCAGTTATGACATCAGGGAATTTAGATTCAAACTCAATGCTCCTTTGAATCGGAACTATTCTTCCGTTTTGGGTATTATGACCTATGAATCTTACATTGATCTGAAAAAGGGCCATCTTTGGTTTAGAGATGACTAAACCATTTTGAATAATGATTTTTCTAAAAATGTCGAGATGTTTAAAATGACTTTCAATATTTTTTGAAAATACTAAAATATCATCAATATAAACAATTATAAAATTTGTATAAGGCATGAAGATATCATTCATTATTTTCTGAAATTCAGAAGGGGCATTTTTTAAACCAAAAGGCATAACATTCCATTCGTATTGACCCATTGGGACATTAAAAGCAGTTGTATGTCTATCTAGCTCAGATATTTGAATTTGCCCGTAACCAGATTTTAAATCAAAGTTTGAAAATATTATGGCATCATGCAATCTATCCAATAAATTCTTTTTATTAGGGATCGGATATCTAATCCATTTCAAAGCCTTATTAAGGGGCTTATAATTAATAACTAACCTTGGAACTCCTCGTTCTTGTTCAGCGTATTTATTAACATAAAAAGTAGTACAAGACCACTTAGACTTTAAAGGTCTTATAAGACCTTTATGCAGCAAAGACTCAATTTTTTTTTTTTTGCATAGTTCCAAATATTCTGAAGTCATTTGGTAAGGTCTTGCCTTAGTAGGAATATTTTCTTCCAAAAAGTGTTCTTCATAGGGAAGACTAACTATATGCTTTTTCCTATCCCAAAATTATTTTCGATGATCTCCACAAATTTGTAAAGCAAACTGATTTTTCAATAAATTAATTTTTTCAATGAGTTTATGACTTTTTAAATCATGTTCAATAGTAAGACTGCAAATCTCATTTTCTTAAAAATTAACTTGTCTAGTTTTTGCAGTAATATTATTAGAAATTATTTCATTCAAAAATCTTAGAACTGGTTGAGTTATAAACTCAAAAGTAATTTCTTTTCCATTAAAAGTTCATGTGAAACTATGAGTATCCCAATTAGTAAAAGGAATTAGGTGGTGGAAAAATGGGACTCCTAATATTATATCATTATAAATGTCTTTTACTAAAATAAAACTTTCTGGTATACAGACTTTGTTCTGGCAAATATAAGCCTTTGGTAGTTTATAAGAAATACGCATTTGGTGACCACTGGCATTTTTTAATCTATGAGTAGTCTTATGAAAATATCTTGAAGGTATTATTCTTTCCTTAATACAATTTAAGTCTGCACCACTATCAAATAAAGCAGTAAACTCTTTTTTGAAATTATAATCTATTAAAAGAGTCACTTTTATTAAAAATTTTTGAGTAGTAAATAGCTGAAATCTTTGTAAAAACTTGTCATCAGTCATATTGACTGCTCCTAGAAAACCATCTTTTGCCTCATTCTTAGAGGTACTAGCAATAATGTTATCAAAACTTTTTTCAGTAATATTAGTACTGAATTCCTGACTTGTAGGGACACGAGAATTTTCTAGCTTGATAATTCTCTTGTCTAAGACTATATTAGAAGCCTTTAAGTCCGAGATTTCTTCTTTGAGATTATTAATCTCATTTTTCAAATCTTGAACAGTAGTTGGCCTATCAATGGCCTGGAAGTTTTCTCTCAAAATCCTTTTAATATCATATATTGTATATGGTCCCTTTTGAGAAGGAATTTCTTCAATCTCTGAACTTGTAGGAATATTATCCTGAATTTTGTCTACCTTATCAATTATCTGGGATCTTAACTCTGGGTCCTTACTAAACCTGAGAAGTTCTAATAAACTATCATAAGTCATGATATTGACTTCTAAGTCCTTGAATTGAGAATAAATATTAAAAAACTCATCATCTGTGTTGTCATTACAACACTGATCTTAATTCTGTTTGCAGGTTTATGTTATATATATATATATATATATATATATGCTATCTTTTCTTGTTCTATGGTAAGATAAAAAAAATTGGTTAAATTTTGTTATTCCTCTTTGTATGTAATATTTAATGTGTCAAACACTTCTATACTAATTCATGAATTTGGAGGAGCCTATTAATAAAGGAAAAACTTTTGCAACTAAGGTTCATTCTTTCCCTTTCTTGCTTTCACTGTTAACTTATCTATTTTGTTATTTATTCTCGTCAATTTGATTGATGTTCTGTTGCTTAGATTTGAGATTTTTATATTCAAATAGCCATGTGGTCTTTAGTAATTGTATTGAGGTTGCTTAATGAAAGATGCATTTGAAGGTCAAAATGAGATGGAAACCGTGATAAAAATATTTGGTCTTACTGTTTAAATAGTATTCACGCCTCAATATTTGTTGATTTGGTATCTCGAATAGATTATGCGGCTTTTGCATGAACACAATAATATTTTGCTTTAATTTAAATTAGATATGAGATTCCATGGGCAGTAAGTTACCAAATTAAGGGGCTGTAAAGGTTGGGCTAACACTAATAATGTTTGGACTGGAGATTTGCGCGAGAGCTGGCCCAAAATTAATAAATCAAAACCAGACTCATTTCTTCCATAACAGAGTAATTGTTATACTTGGTCCAAAAGGCTAAAATACCTTCGCGTCACTTGAATCAACTTCAAAATAATAATAATAACAAATATGTCGTAAATCGCGGGTACGTTTCACGTGGCGTGGTTTGCGATATGTATAAAACGACAAGTGTACGACATCATAACTTGTTCAAATAAATTCTATAAATACATAAAATGACCAAAATATTTGTTAAAAGCGGTAAAAGGATAAAAACGCACAATAGGTCTAAAACATATAATAATCAGACAAATAGGCCAGGTGTATTTGTAAAGCGACCGTGCTAAAACTACAGAATCCGGGAGTACCTCACACCTTCTCCTGGGTTAACAGAATTCCTTACCCAGGTCTTCTGTGTTTAGACTGATACAGAGTCAAATATTTCTTGATTTGGGATGCAAAATATGGCGACTTAGGATGCCGTAAATAATTATTCCAAGTGGCGACTCTATAAATTAAATAAAATAATCTCTTTTCAAACAATGTTACTTTAATTGAAAAAACTCTTTTTTCCCGTAAAAGGGAGGTGTGGCACTGTTTTCAGAACATGGAGGATCACTTGGTCACGTTCCGAAGTACGATGGCCAAGACTCACATTGATTACCTTTTCTGCAGGAAGAGTGATAGAGGCTTATACATTGATTGTAAGGTTATACTGAGTGAATGACATTAGGAGAGAAAGGAAGAATAGAGCAGTGTACGGTCAATCTAAGATCAAGTGGGGAGCCTTGACTAAGGATAAAGCTCAAGAATTAGGGGAGAAGTTGTTGGCTGTGGGAGCTAGAGGATCAGTGGGGACACTAGTTGCATGTGGCCACAACTGCGAACTGCATTAAAAAAGTTACAACAGGTGTTAGGGGGATGAAGGGCTACCTGCGGGGGCTACAAAGGGGACTGGTGATGGAGTGAAGAAGTCCAAGGAAAAGTGAAAGCCAAGAAAGCAGAGTATATGAAGCTACTGGAGAGCGCCGATGAGGAGGAGAAGAGGACAAACATGGAGTATTATAAAATGCCTAAGAAAGAGCCGGAGTTAGCGGTCACGACGGCTAAAACTGCAATATTTAAATGCTTGTATGAGGAGCTAGGCGACAGAGGCGGTGACAAGAAACTGTTCTAGTTAGCCAACTCTAGAGAGGGAAAGACTCGGGACCTAGACCTCGACCAAGTAAGGTACATCAAAGACGAGGAAGGTAAGGTCTTGATAGAGGAAGTGTGTATTAGGTGCAGGTGGCAGACTTACTTCCGTAAACTCTTGAACGAGGATGGGGACATGATCATTCTACTTGGGGAGTTGAAAAACTCAAAAAAGACAACGTGATTTCAAGTTTTGTAGGCGTATTAAGATTGAGGAGGTAATGTGGAAGATGAGTAGGGGTAGGCAACCGGACCAGACGACATTCCGATGAGCTTCTAGAAGGACGTGGGTCGGGCAAGCTTGGAGTGGCTTACTGGCTTGTTTAATGTTATTTTTAGGATGAAGAAGATGCACGAATAGGGGAGGCGGATTTTGATGGTCCCGTTGTTTAAGAACAATAATGATATCCATAATTACAAAAAATATAGGGGTATCAAGCTGTTGAGTCCCACCATGAAAGTTTGGGAGATGGTGGTAGAGAGAAGGGTGAGAAAGAGTGTGTCTATTTTGGAGAAACAGTTCGGATTCATGCCAGGGTGGTTGAGTACAAAATCCATTCACCTGGTAAGGAGGTTGATGGAGCAGTATTGGGAGAGGAAGAAGGACTTGCACATGATGTTTATTGACTTAGAAAAGCCCGCGATAAAGTCCCTACGGAGATATTACAAAGATGCTTGGATATTAGAGGAGTTCTGATAGTGTACATTAGGGTGATTAAGGACATGTACGGTAGAGCTAAGACCTGGGTGAGGACTATGGGTGGAGACTCGGATTATTTCCCAGTGGTGATGGGGTTGCATCAAGGATCAACTCGTAGCCCATATTTATTTGCCCTGGTGATGGATGTGTTAACGCGATATATTCAAGGAGAGATGCCATGGTATATATTCTTTGCAGATGACATAGTGTTGATTGAAGAGACGCGTTGCGGGGTTAATGCTAGGCTAGAGGTGTGGAAACAGACCCTGGAGTATAAAGACTTCAAGTTGAGTAGGACAAAGACAAAATACATTGAGTGTAAGTTTAGATTTGGGGCACATGAAGCAGTAGTGGACATGAATCTTGATACACAAGTCATCCCCAGACGAGATAGTTTCAAATATCTTAGGTCTGTGATACAGGGTAACGGGGATATCGACGAGGATATCGTACATTGTATTGGAGTGGGATGGATGAAATGGAGGCTCACTTTTGGTATTTTATGTGATAAGAATGTGCCACCTAGACTTAAGGGCAAGTTCTATAAAGCGGTAGTTTGACCAACCATGTTGTATAGAGCCGAGTGTTGGCTAGTCAAGAAATCTCAAGTAGCGGAAATGAGAATGTTGAGATGGTTGTGTGGTCATACCAAGAAAGACAAGGTTAGGAATGAATATATTAGGGACAAGGTGGGCATGGTTTCTGTGGAAGATAAGTTACGGGAATCGAGGCTGAGATGGTTCGGACATGTGAAGAGGAGAGACCCTGATATGCCGGTTAGGAGGTATAAGAGGTTGACCATATGGCGTGTCAGAGGAGGGGTAGAAGGAGGCCTAAGAATTACTGGGGTGAGGTGATTAGGCAGGACATGGCTCTACTTCTGCTTACCGAAGACATGACCCTCGATAAGAGGATGTAGAAGTCGAGGATTATGGATGTGGGTTGATATGCAGTTTAGAGTTTCTTCTAGTCTTTCGAGTAGTATTAGTACTAATCTTGTATTTTCCTATTCCTAGACCCTTTATATTACACGATGTGTCATTATTTCCAATAGGATTGGCTCTATTCTTGTAGTGACGTACTTTTGGATCTTTGTTTTTGCACGTTGCACTATTTGCTTCTGTGTCTTATTACCTTGCCATTGCTACTGTTTGTTTATTACTTCATTTTCACTGTTCTTGAGTCGAGGGTCTTTCAAAAATACCCTCTCTACTATCTTAAGGTAGGGGTAATGTCTATGTACACTTTACCCTCCCCAAACCCCATTTGTGGGATTTCACTAGGTTTTTGTTGTTATTGAACTCATTTTATCATATTTTTAGATTAAGAGCTCGAATTGAGGCAATTTTCACCAGCTCTTATTGGGCAAGTGTTCTTCACTCATATTTGATTATTATTCATGATTCATGATTCTATCTTTGATTTTGGCATTTTATTGTTGGATCTATAAGAGAAATTGGGGGGTTTCGGCAAAACTTTTCTAGAGTGAATGATTAGGTTTTGAACATCGATACGAAGTCGAATTTGGATGAAACTTGTATGGTTGGACTCGTATTCAGATGGGTTGTAAATATTTGTGAGTTTTGTCGGGTTTGGAGGTATGGGCCCAAGTTGACTTTGAGTATTTGATTAAAAATTCAACCTTTATCGTTTGGCTTTGATTCCTAAGGCATTATTTGATGTTATTGAGTTATTTTTGGCTAGACTTGAGCCTTGGAGGCCAATTCACGTGAAAAGAAATTATTAGGGTATTGATTTGGCTTGTTTGAGGTAAGTATCTTGCCAAACCTTATGTGGGAGAATATCACTTAGGATTTGGCCTTAATTACTTATTTGTGTTATGTTAAAAGCGATGTGCACACGAGGTGACGAGTGTGTACGCGGGTGATATTTGTGGATTATCACCGATTAGACCTTAGACTATTAATATGCCTTATTTTGGGGATGTATTATATATAAAATATGCTCCATAACTTTGTGTCTATGTGAACATGATCACTACACTTGTTTTAGCCATGGTACTACTTTATTTTATTAAATGCTCATCCGTATTTTATAATTTCTATGTCCTTGTGCACCTTGTTGATAAATTATGAACTCATTCTGTGATAAAGTTTTAGCATTATTGTTTTGTGATTTTGGTGGCACATGTGGGCATGTTGGGCGGAGCGATACGGGTGGCTATCGTGATATTACTGGGCGGAGCGATACATGTGGCTATTGTAATATTGTCAGGGCGGAGCGATTCATGTGGCTATTGTGATTTTGTCGAGGCGGAGTGATACGAGTGGCTATTGTTGTTGTGATAAAAATGTGGGGCACGAGATGCTATTTGTGTGTGTTTCTTTGTGATGACTTGTTGTTGAAGTTTAGCCTTTACTTGCATTGAATTGTTATTACTAGTTCTGATGAAATTTCTGTTATTACTTTTCTACCATACTTTCTATTGCTAGTCTTTGATATAATGCACATGTCATTTGTCTAGTTTGTATCACATGACTTGAACAACGTCACTACTTTACCGAAGTTAGACTTGATACTTACTGGGTACCGGCCTTGGTCTACTCATACTAAACTTCTACACCTTGCGTGCATATTCCTAGAGCTGAGGTGTTGTGGATGACGAAGGCATGTATTGAAGTCGTAGCTACATCCCAGATTCGATCTACCACTTGTTCATGGTATATTAGGACCTCATTTCTGTTTGTTTAATCTTCAAACAAATGTTGTGCTTATTTATTTTGCCAGTTTTGTAAATCCAAATCATAGTAACTCATGACTTATACTACCAGTCCTTGGGATAGTTGTATTGAATTTAGTTGCAATTTTATTAATATATTGATGACTTCTCATTATAGTACTAACTTATGATGTTCGGCTTACCAAGTGGGTTGGGTTAGGTACCATCACGACTTGGTGAGGTTTTTGGGTCCTAAAAAATTGGTATCAGAGCTCTAGGTTCATAGGTTCTAAGAGTCATAATCAAGTGTCTATGTAAGGCCCCGTAAATATTTGCAAAAGAAAAATAATGTTTCGTGGTGCCGAATTGGTTTTACGTGTTGAGTATTATAGAAATTCTTCGCGGCGAGCTTGCTCACCGTGGCTCGGACTTTTTAGGTTGAATAATGCACCAGAAAGTAAAGGAAAGTTTTTGGCAGAAAAACGCGTTTCTGCAATCCATTATGCGACTGCAGAATCACTCTGCGGGCCGCATAATAGCCGTATAAGTGAGGCAGGAGAGGGTCAGTCTGGAAGCAATTATGCGATCGACTATGCGACCGCATAACTGTTCTGTGGTGCATTATGCGGCCGCAGAACAGTTATGCGGGCCGCATAATGACCACCGCAGACACAGACAGATTTTTGGTCGTTTTGGTCAGCAATTATGCAACCGATATGCGGTCCGCATATTGATTATGCGATCGCAGAACCTGTTCCGGAGTTCCATTTTTGGATTTTTATAACCCGACCCTACTTCATTAAATACACACTTTGGGCCATTTTTGAGCTATAATCTGATATTTTAGAGTGAGAGAGAGTACCCTAGAGTGAGAAGGTGTTCTTCAATAATTGTTCTTCAATTCTTGCTCAAGTTTTGGAAGATTAAGGAGGGAAACTCACTAGGTCTTCATCCTACAGGTAAGATTCTACATCCTAACCCTCAATTTCGAATTTTGTCTAGAAATGGGTAATTAGCAAGATAATGTTTGGGCGTGAGAGTTATTTATTTTACATGCATGTGTGACCAAAGGGTGTAGGAATATTGTTGAGCTAAAAATGGTAAAGATTGGGTTGTGGATGATGGAATTCTCCATAAAAGGACCTTGAAACCTTAATGCACACCTAGTGTTTGATAAAATGCTTAAATGAGCTAGAACCATGAGCATGTTCCTAATTTTGATTCAATTTGTTATATTTCTACAATAGATTAAAGTTTCTAAGAATTCCGGAACATTTTAGAGTTAAGGAAGCTCTATTAAGGTATGTTGGCTAAACTCTTCTCTTAAAATTGAATCCCACGATATTTATGTAAATTATGTAAGTCCTGTCTGGTTCATTATAAAATTGGCTATTCCGAGTAAGATTGGGTTGAAAGATATATGTTCAACAAGTATCCCAAATTCTTTATTTATGTTATGTTATCAATTGAGGAAGTGTTAAAATATGGGTATTATGCCAAATTTTGTGGAATATCTCTATGTGCCTTATACTCTAAATTGCTCACATGTGTACTACACACCTTGATTTGAATTGTATTTGTTGTTGTTGTTGATGATGATATTTGAAATTGAAAAGGTGAGCATAGAATACTAAATACGGCCAACATGCCAAGAATGATTGTATAATTATGGCCATTAGTGCCAATGAAATGTAAAGATGTGAAAGAAGTATGAAATGCAATGATTGATATAAAAAGGTTGATGTCTCGAATAAGACAGCCTAGCCAATCGGGTCGTGATCGGACACCATGCAGCACACATAGTGGTGATTGTGCTGGAAATTATAATTGAAATGGTAATTGTGGTCGATGTCCTTAATGGATAGCCTAGCTGATCGGGTCGTGATCGGACTCCGTATTAAAGACAGTGATTTTGACATTGAGAGTAATTGGGGTTGATATCTCTAATGAGATAGCCTAGCCGATCAGGTCGTGATCGGACTCCGTGCTGAGAGTACGATAGTATTGGTGTTGTGAATAATGGTATTGTGAACAATGGTATATCGATACTAAAAATCTCCTAATGTGAGATATGGAAATTAATTTGAACATTGTCTTGATCCTAAATTGAGGTTTGATGTTGATTAAAGCTTTCATTGATATTATGATAATCTTGTTTGTATTATTCGTCATTCTATTGAGAGGGTGTTTAGTTATACATACTAATGTTATTCGACGGTACTAACATCTTTTTTGCCGGGGGCACTGTATCTTTAAATGGATGCATGTGATTTCACAGCAGGAGATATTGATCAGTGATAGCAGTACACCTTCTTCCCAGCCGACTTGGTGAGCCCCACTTCATTCCGGGGTCATGAATCTTTTGTACTTTGTGTATTCTATTTGAGGTATAGCAGGGGCCTTGTTGCCGGCATTATCATTGTGCTCTTCTTTATCTATAGAGGCTCCGTAGACATAGTGTGGGTTGTATATTAGTGATGGGAAGTCAAACTCATTATGTTGTATTTGAATTACTATTTCCACTTCAGATTATGAAAAATATGTGGAATTGAGACTTTAAAAATGAAGTAACTAATGGTAAGAAATTGGTATTGCAGAGGTGATCACTTTATTGTTTGATTAACAAAGAGATATATATATTATCTTTATTCATGAATGGGTTTGGGTAGAAGAAAATCTAATAGTCTTGCTTGGCCGGGTTCACTCGGCTGAGTGCCGGTCGCGCTCCTCGGTTTTGGGGTGTGACAGTCTAGTAGAGTCTTGCATATCAGTATGATAATGTCCATGCTTATCTTCGAGAGGCTGCAGGGTATCTAGGAAACTTCTTATCTTTTTTTCCTTATCCTGCAACTTTATTTCAGCTTGAAGCTTATATCTTCGATTTCTTTCCACTTAGTCGTACGTGATATTGAGCACCCAGTATCAGTTGTGAACTGATGACTTGTGATGTCGTGGATGAGGTGCGAGATGTATTTTCAATGTTATGGAGGTAGGCCCGTCTGGAGGACTTGAGGCCAGGTTCAGGTTACGGCTTGGGCTTGGTAGTTTCAGTTGTATGAGTATGTGTATTTGGAATTATATGTCCAGTAGTGTCCCTGGGAGTGGGATTGAGGACTATGCTTAGATGGTCTGGATATGACGAGAAGGATTGCTTAGGGTGCAAGGGGCTATGAATGCTTGATTTCTATCTTGATGTGTTGTACAGTCTTGAGTTGTGAGTAAGCTGAGGGATCTCTCAGTTGCTCACTTATGGAATGAAGTAGATTCTTCTGTCTTGTTGATGAGTATAGACTCGGTAAGATTAAGTGATTGTATAGTATTTGTGATCATAATAGGGTCATAGAGAGATACCAATTCGAGGCTAAGCAGGTGGATTATCTCCTGCGAGATGGTCTACAGTTGTGTGATCCTTCTGATATTTCTATGAAGAGTTCACTTTTGGGTCAAGTGGGATATATTTGGTACAATTAGAGTACGAAATGCTCGAGGAAGTTCGCATGAATATCACAAGGATGAGTATACATGTAGTAGACGAATTGAAGTATTTTATGGCTAGTGCTACATGAACTTATGAAGAATTCAACTTAGTAATTGTGCGAGACCATAGTAGTTATGAATGAAGAGTATTGTGGGTTATTGGATGTTATGCTCGACGATCAGATTGCATGGTCATGTGTTATATCTGAGGCATACTTGTGGATCAGTTATAACTTGAAGGGTCTTACTTCGAAGATGATGCGAGGAAGGGAATTGATGGATGTATAATGTACTATACTTTATGGGCATATGAAAATCCTGGAACAATTTAGGTTTGATATTTATTGTGGTCATGGGTGCAAGGAAAAGGAATTGGTAGGGCGCTTCTCTTAGAGTATTCATGTGCTAATAAGGCACAAATCGTTCTGCGCATTTTGGCCGTGCATCAGGGATTGGAGTAGGTAAGTGATTCTCAGGAAGGTTCTAATGAGCTCAAGATTCATATGTTGTTTTGAGGGTTTTCTGGATTTGTATATGGCTAATATCTGAGATTTGCATTGGATAGTGCCGAGACTTGCGATATTTCTATATCATTATTGATTCTACATTTCAGTATGAGAGAGGTTAAAGAAGCAACTTCAAATTTGCAAAAGGTCTCTTCCGAGTTGGCATTTCGGTTGCGGTACTGTTGGGTTCTTAAGAGGGGATAAATTGGCTTATGGGCCTTAAGACGATGTGGTTTGCTTCTAGGATCTCTAGGGGTGAGATTTGATTAAGGACCGGAGTGTACTAACAAGGAAGAGTTTTAACGTGAAGGCAAGTCAAGAGGAACTCGAAGAAATGAGTCAACTTGGTAGTGGTTTGGATCAACATAGTAATAGAAGTGATAGGTTCTGTGGGTATGGTGAAGCTTTACAGATATTTTGTGAAAATACTCTTGGATTTGGCGACCTGCATGACTTGGTTGAGTTAGAGAGATTCAGTTTTAATGGCTTGGGTTTGTACAAATGGGTTACGAAGAGTTCTCGATGGTTCCGACCACGACTTGAGATGGATGTCTTCTACAAGCATGGGGAGTTTGTTGTGTGTTATGATTTTTCTTCTAGATGGGGTCAAGTAGAAGGTTTTTGGATGATGGAGTATGTGTCATATTTATGATTTAGAGTTGATAATGAGATTCTCGTAATTTTCATATGATGAAATGATAGATACGGCGCATGTTATGGGATTGGGATTCCATGTACAAGGCTGTCATTCAGTTTTGAAGGGGATGTTATGAGTTCAAGACAACATGGATGGTTTTAGATGTTTAGAAGAATGCTGGCACTATTTGGTATCACCTAAGAAGGGTGAGTATTTCAGAAGGCGCATTATGTTTCGACTTGCGGATGCTTGGCTGGTATTATGGTGATCACATGGTTGTTGACTGCTGATGTTCAAATTTTGCTACGTGGCATGGAAGATTCATGTGAGTATTTCTCATGAGATTATTGTGTATGAGGGAGGTGTCGGTCATTTGAGTGGTGGAGTTGAGATCAGATATGGAGATTCCTATATTTTGGATGTTAGAGGTTGTACATTCTCAAAGACAGGTTGTTCCTTGGTTGCGGACAGTGAATATATGTTAAGAAATGGACAGCTGGTTGTATGTGTCATTATTTCCAGTAGGATTGGATCTATTCTTGTAGTGTCGTATTATTGGATCTTTGTTATTGCACGTTGCACCATTTGCTTCTGTGTCTTATTACCTTGTCGTTGCTACTATCTGTTTATTGCTTTATTTTTACTGTTCTTGAGCCGAGAGTCTTTCGGAAATACCCTCTCTACTATCATAAGGTAGGGGTAAGGTCTGTATACACTTTACCCTCCCCACACCCACTTATGGGATTTCACTGAATTTTTGTTGTTGTTGAACTCATTTTATCATATTTTGAGATTAGGAACTCGAATTGAGGCGATTTTCACCCGCTCTTACTGGGAAAGTGTTCTTCACTCAGATTTGATTATTATTCATGATTCTATCTTTGATTTTAGCATTTTATTGCTGGATCTACAAGAGAAATTGGGGGGATTAGGCAAAACCTTTCTAAAGTGAATGATTGGGTTTTGAACATCGATGCGAAGTCAAATTTGGATGAAACTTTTATGGTTGGACTCGTATTCGGATGGGTTGTAAATATTTGTGAGCTTTGTCGGGTTTTGAGGTATGGGCCCAGATTGACTTTTTAGTTGACTTTGAGTATTTGATTAAAAATTCAACCTTTATCGTTTGGCTTTGATTCCTATGAAATTATTTGATGTTATTGAGTTATTTTTTGTTAGATTTGAGTCATTTGGAGGTCGATGCACACGAGAAAAAAATTTTAAAGTATTGATTTGGCTTGTTTGAGGTAAGTATCTTGCCAAACCTAATGTGGGGAAATATCCCTTAGGATTTGCCCTTAATTACCTATTTGTGTTATGTGAAAAGCGACGTGCACACTAGGTGACGAGCGTGTACACTGGTGATATTTGTGGATTATGACCGGATTAGACCTTAGACTATTAATATACCTTAATTTGGGATGTATTATATATAAAATATGCTCCATAACTTTGTGGCTATGTGAACATGATCACTACACTTGTTTTAGCATTCGTACTACTTTATTTTACTAAACATCCATCCTTATTTTACCATTTGTATGTCCTTGTGCACCTTGTTGATAAATTATGAACTCATTCCGTGATAAATTTTTAGCATTATTGTTTTGTGATTTTTATGGCCCATGTGGGCATGTTGGGTGGAGCGATACGATAGCTATCGTGATATTATCAGGGCAGAGCGATACGGGTGCCTATAGTGATATTGTCAGGGCAGAGTGATACGGGTGAATATTCTGATTTTGTTAGGATGGAGCGATACTGGTAGCTATTGTTGTTGTGATAAAAATATGGGAACGAAGTGCTATTTGTGTGTGTTTCTTTATGACGACTTGTTATTGAAGTTGAGCCTTTACTTGCATTGAATTGTTATTACTGGTTCTGATGAAATGTTTGTTATTACTTTTTTGTCATACTTTCTGTTGCCAGACTTTGATATATTGCATAGGTTATTTGACTAATGAGTATCACATGACTTGAACCTCGTCACTACTTCATCGAGGTTAGTCTTGATACTAATTGGGTATCGACTGTGGTATACTCAACTAAACTTCCACACCTTGTGTGTAGATTCTTGGAGCTGAGCTACTACGGATGACAAACGCATATATTTAAGTAATATTTTCGTCCGCGATTCGAGCTACCATTTGTTCATGGTAGATTAGGACCTCATTTCTGTTTATGTAATCTTCAAACAGATGTACTTATTTCTTTTTTCAGTTTTGTAAATCCAAATCATAGTGGCTCATGACTTGTACTACCAGTCTATGGCATATTTGTATTGAATTTAGTTGCAGTTTTACTAATATATTGATGATTTCTCATTATAGTAGTAACTTATGTTGTTTGGCTTACCTAACAGGTTGGATTAGGTACCATCATTAAACCTTGATGAGACCTTTCAATTGGAACTTTAGTTGCTTTTTCAAACTCATTTTCAGCCACAAATATCTTCAAACAAGGCCTTGTACCACCACTTTTAACATCATGTAGGTACGATTGCAGATCATTGTCATTCTTAATGAAGGAAGGAGGAATCTTCGGTACAGAGCTAAGCATATATGTGATATTCAGTTGCCTCGTCAACTATGTTAGTTTTCCATGTTTAATGACGACATCAACAAAATCGCCAAATGTATAATTGCTAGGTATACGAATAGGTATTGTAACCTTTGTATATGAATTTCAATTTTTAACTATTTGGTCCCTCAACCCATTCACCAAAATAAAGACCGTATACTAATATATAGTTTCTTATCAGTCTATTATGAACCTGTGATCGATTTTATAGTGATTTATTATAACTAGTGATCGAGTAACTATGCACAGAAAATCTGCAGAAACCCAAATGCATAATGACGAAGAAAATGAGATGCAAATACTTACCAGACAAAGGAATTACACATTATACCACATAAAATAAATTATCAATCCAATGTACCACCAATTTCATCCCCACATCCACAGATCCAAAATTTTGTGCTTCCTTTTTGTAATTGATAAATCAAAAGAATGAGACTTTGAGAGGAATGGTAACGAAGGGAGACAACCTATGCGTGAGGAATGGAAGAAAAACAAGCTTTAGTGGAGGGTTCAACCATGGAAAATGAGGATTGGGAAGGCGCTGAAATGTGAGAATCGGACGGGGGGTTTGGGGTTTTTTCTTTTTTAAAATTCTAAAAATATTATATTTTATAGGTCGGGACCAAAGTGAAATAATTAAAACTTTGGGAATAAAGTCTGAACCTCCCTCCTTCACTTTATAATTAACCCAAATCTCATTTAAGCACTATTTAAGGAAAAAGGCCAATCCTACAATAATTAAAACTTAAAGGTTAATTTGCAATATAAGTTTAAAAAAATTGTCATGTGGTCAACTATCCCATGAGACAAAAGTGTGAGATTCAAAGGTGTAAAGACTATTTAAAGCATACACAATCTCAAATGGAGACATACCAATGACAAAATGAATAGTTATATTATATGTAAATTCAATCAATGGTAAATGCTTCTCTCAAGAAGTATACTTTCCTTTGTGGCCCTAAGCATAGTTCCCAAGATTCTATTAAAAACTTTAGTTTTACATCGATTTGAGGATAACAAGAAATAGAGAGTAGCAATCAAGTCCCGGATCTTTCCTATAATTCCTTCCAAAAGTTGTTAAGAAACTTAGAGTCTCTATTAGGGGTGTAGTAGGTCGGGTTGGTTCGAATTTTTTAATTACCAAATCAAATTAATTGTGTCAGGTTATTAAATCTAAAAACCAAACCAAACTAATAAAAGTCAATTTTTTTAATCACGGGTTATTTCGGATTTTTTTCCATAATGTCTTCATAGCAAAAAACATAGAATTTGTGCTCCAAATATTTCTTCGATCCTAGTAAGACATAACTATATAAGATATTTTTCAAGAAAATAACATAAAATATGATATGAGCTACGACATTGTACTAAAATATTAATAATAAAGATAATAAAATTGCATAAAATAAATATTATTAATATGCCATAATAAAAATAAATATAATCTAAAATTACTAAGTTACTAAAATAAGTACGACTAACAAGTACTATTTTTACATGACTAAACACTATAAAAAAAAAATAAGTTGTGCATTATATCTAAACCATGAAAAACTAAAAAAATAGATATTCAAGACTATTTTCATTCCTAGTACAATTTAATTGAATGTCTTGTATTAGCATTAATATTGACTATATAACTTATTGTAACATTCAAAAATTATAAGTCTAAGTTTAAAATAATACGTTAAAAGATAAAATTATAAGAATGTTTAAGAAATAGTTTTAAACTAGACAACAATAAATATTATTATGTATTAAATATATTTAAAACTTTTACATATGTAATGTCGGGTTGGTTTGCTTCGGTTTGACTTTTTTTAGTTTAAACAAAACCAAACCAACTATGGTCGGATTGTTTTCCTAACACCAAACCAAATCAAAACAAATCATAATAGGATTTTTTTCTCGGTTTGATTCGGATTATCGATTTGGTGCGATTTGTCGGTTTTCTTTGTACACTCCTAGTCTCTATCATTAGGAATAGTTTTGGAAACTCCATGAAATTCAAGTACGTATCCAATAAACAAAGAAGTAGGATAGGAAACATCCTCACTTTTATGACAAGGAATGAAGTGAGCATTTTAGAAAATCTATCAAGAACAACAAAGAATTTATCCTTACTTTCTTAATCTTAAGCAAAACAATCACAAAATTCATAAAAATACCAAGTTATGGACCATTAATTGAGTGTATAAACCATGTGCAAATAACATAAACTTATGTCACGTCCTTAGACTTAAACTAAGCACGTGTGGCACTTGACAACTCGCGCACGATCTCACATAACTTGCTCACATTCTTGCTATGCTAAGTCATCCTTATTTCACTCAATATCGCTAAAGGAATATTTGAAATAACACAAGAGAATGGCCAAAAGAAGCTTTGTATTATAGAGAACTTGAATTGTTTGCTTGATAATTTACAAATAGATATCCTCCTATTTATACTAGTTTTCTAAGGGCTAGTGTGTAAATATTAATTATTGCACAAGTCCTTAATATTTATAAGATAAGAGATTTCTCTAGAATTATCTACAAAACTAGAAAGTTCCAAGGTCTTTCCTAGCAATGCCATAGGGTTCTAAGGTCTTTCATGGGAAATCTCCATAATTCTCCAGAACCTTTTTACATGTGCTAGTCTCCTTCCTATGTAAGCTTCCGCATTGCAAAAATATGTACCAAATAGCACATATGTCGCATGATGATGTGACGGGTCATGACACTCTCTTTCACCAAATTTTGTGCCACCCTCGTCACAAAGTATCGACACATACACGCACACCTCGCCTTAGCATTTCCGGAGATCTTTGTCCCTTAGCCACGGTGCTATGGAGTGGTTTGCCTTCCCATGTCACAAGGTACTTGTTACTTTTATTCTTGACCCATTTGTACTTTGGACGGCTAGAAATGATGGCCTCGATACTCTACCCATCGAATACCTTCCCTTGCACTTCGTCTGAATCTC
Source organism: Nicotiana tomentosiformis (assembly GCF_000390325.3). Lineage (NCBI taxonomy): Eukaryota > Viridiplantae > Streptophyta > Magnoliopsida > Solanales > Solanaceae > Nicotiana > Nicotiana tomentosiformis. The sequence continues at coordinate 11,558,804 of NC_090814.1, forward strand.
ACCATGACTTGACCAAGTCTAGCAGCTTCTCAAGCAATGGGTCTATTCTTCCACTCCCTGCTTGGCTACCTTCCGTGATTACAGCCTTGCTAGCATGCTTGACCCCTCTTCTTGGTGTATCGCACAAGATCGATGGCATGCCATCATTTTTCAACTCACCATCCTTTTTAATTATGTCCACTCGACATTTCTTGCTGCCACAATGCTCCATTTGCATGGCGCCAAGAAAGGCCTTGAAATCCCCTACTCCCGACTTAGATTTCAAGTGCATCCCCTCAATATAGGAGGTCTCTCCTATATCACCGTAGTGTGCCTGTGCAAAGTTCCCGAACATTGCTGCAAGCTTCCTCAACTCTAGGCATTTACTCACTGGATGTGATCTTTTAGAGAAGTAGCACCCTCCCTTGGGCACGTACTCGCCACCAATTTTTGGCCTCTTGAGATTTCTCCTAGACCCTTGTCCATTATGGAATGACCCTTTGCCACTTCCTCGTGTGCCTCGACTATGTGTTTCCCTTTGTCCTTGTCACGATTTCCCCCACCCATCTTGGTGTTGCCCTCTTTGGACTTGGAAGGCTTCATTTTGAAGTCAACGAGCGACTCAGCTATCGCTATGGCCTAATCCATGTTGGCTACTTGATATCTTCTGAACTCCTTCTTTGCCCAATTTTTCAACCCATCCATGAAGTAGAAGAGGGAATCTTCCTCGGACAATGTCGGAATTTGCAGCATTAAGGTAGTGAACTCGCACATGTACTCCCAAATTGTGGTCATCTCTCAGAGCTCCCTTATATTCCACCTAGCCTCGTACACCATATTCACCGGATAGAATTGTTTCTTCAACTCTCTCTTGAACTGCTCCCACATCTCAATTTTACATAGCCCTTTTCCATGTTAGCACACTTCTGACGCCACAATGTGCGTCAACCTCGGTCAAGTACATTGAGGTGTTGTGTACCTTGGAAACTTTGCCATCCTCTTTGACTACCTCAAATAACTTGTCCATTCTCCAAAGAAAGTCGTCCACCTTGCGTGCATCCCATGTATTGCGACACTTGACAACTTGCTCACGTTCTTGCTATGTCAAGTCATCCTAACTACACTCAAGATCGCTAAATGAATATTCAAAAGAACACAAGAGAATGGCCAAAGGAAGCTTTGTATTAGAGATAACTTAAATTGTTTGCTTGATGATTTATAAATAGATATCCTCCTATTTATACTAGTCTCCTAGGGGCTAGTGTGTAAATACTAATTATTGCACAAGTCCTTAGTATTTACAAAATAAGGGTTTTCTCTAGAATTATCTATAAAACTAGAAAGTTTCAAAGACTTTCCTAGCAATTCCATATGAAGTCTCCATATTTCTCTAGAACATTCCTATATATGCTAGTCTCATTTCTATGTAAGCTTTCACAGGCAAAAATATGTGCCAAATAGCACCTATATGGCATGATGATATGACGGGTCATGACATTTAGATTGTTTGCATTTAAACATTAACCACGTACTTTTTAACATCACTTTTCAGTTTTCTCGTCAACACAATGTCTAATCTCTGCAATTATGGTGACACCGTATTTGCCTAAAAATTTGCACTAGAGATTGCACTAAAAATGGTATCTTTCACTGTTGTGTTTCTTTGATATTTTTTTGTCCTTCTCCGTGAACTTCACTGCCAACATGTTCTAAATCTCCTTGAATGTCATCAAAGCACTTTTATTTTAATCTCCATGGAAATGCCTTGCAAGTAGAGGCTGAGCCAAGATGAAGTTTATGTCTTCGAAATATTTTAGTTTTTTGAGTTATTGGAGTCTAAATTAATTATTTTTACATATTAAATATATTTTTAAGACAAATAACATATTTGAACCACTATTATTAGGTTCTGTCAAACCTGCTTCCTACACTCTAGCTCTATTCTTACTTGCAAGTCCTTGAATTACTTGGCTTGGCTCCTAGTAAAAAGCCTTGATGTGGCTTGACTCACATCACCAAGGCCAAGCATTTATCCACTCTGAATGCAAGATTAAGGGCCCGTTTGGACATAAAATTTGTTGGAAGATTTTTTCAAAAAAATTTCACTTTCTTTCTAAATCAGTGTTTGTTCATAAAATTTTCAATTTTCATTTGAAGATGCATTTTAGAAATTTTCGAAAATTTGAAAAACTGCAAAAAGTTATTTTTTAAAATTTCACTCAAATCACTCACAAAACTTCAAAAACAATCCAATATGAAATTTATGTCCAAATACAACTCTAAATTTCAAATACAATTTTCACTATTTTTTCGAATTTTACAATTCGTTTGTCCAAACGCCTACTAAGTGTCGGAAAAAAAAGTAGAGTAAAGACATAATAATAATAATGATATATTGACACTTATGCCAACTCGCAAGATATAATTAAACTTAGAGTGATGCCTTTCCATCTCTACAAAAATTTTATATTACCTGTCAGCAAAGGAATTTTATCAATTCGCATAAATTGAATAATCATTAAGCAAAGTATATATATGTCACGACCCAAAAACGACCGTTGTGATGGCACCTATCGTGGAACTAGGCAAGCCACAACTCGACAATTTCAACACAGTAAAACACTCTTCTAGAAATAACAACGGAATAATTTATATTAAAGAAAAGTCATTTTAAAACAGAATTTAACCAAAATACGGTACAATCCATCCCAAAACCGGGGTGTCACTGAGTACATAATCGTCTAAAACTAGTATACAGTCCATAACAGTATCTAGAGAATAAAACTGAAAGTGTGGATAGAATAAGGAAGGAAAATCAAGGCCTGCGAACACCATGTAGCTACCTCTATAGTCCCCGAACTTTGATGCCTCAATCAGCAGCCGTCGCCATGACCAGGAACGCCTGGATCTGCATACAAGGTGCAGGGAGTAACGTGAGTACATCCAACTCAGTAAGTAACAAGTCCAAGCTTTAGACTGAAAGGCACTGACGAACTCAACTGGTACAGATAAAATGGAAATAACTGTGCAGAAACGTAGGCATGCTCTCAAATCACATAGGCAACTCAAACAGTAAAGTAAAGCAGATACGAGCAGTGTAATGATTATAACTCTGTTATCTCTACATACCAATGCACATACTGTAAGTGATGCACCATGCTGACAGCCTCAAGTACTCACACTCTCAATATCTCAACCACTCGGTACTGTATATGGCCCACACGACCCAGGAAAGATCCATCCCAGAATATATACTACACTGATCATAGGTCACCCAGTACTGAGGAAAGGCCAATCCAGCCTTGTGGAGAAGATCCATCTCCAGGTATCAAGTACTTCAGAGAAGATCCATGTCCAGGGAAGATCCATCCCTCAATAATATCAACCGCACTCACTGGGGGTGCGTTACAGACTCCGGATTGGCTCCTACAGTCCAAGCGTTAACATAAAATCAGTATAATCGCTACGGCGTGCAAACCGATCCCATAACTGTCACTCGTAATCAGGCTCTCAGCCTCCCTCATTCATCAATCTCTCCAGTCACACTGACGGGCTCACACTATCATGAAAACAAGCCCGAAACAATGATATGATGTATCAGTAAATAACAACTGAGACTGAGATATGATATGAAATGTATGAACATGACTGAGTACATAATATCAATGAAATCAGTGAGATGACAGCAAGAAACGACTACTAGGGGTCCCAACAGTACCGACATAAAGCCTAAACATGATATCTAGCATGATTGACAGCTCAATTACTTTATCACAAGATGAAAATACGGATATCAACAAAATAGAGTCACTATACAGTGCCATGGAATCAAACAGGCCACAATTCTCACGGTGCACGCTCGCACGCCCGTCACTTGGCATGTGTGTCACCTCAATACCAATCGTAAAGCACATAATTCGGGGTTTCGAACCCTCAGAACCAAGTTTGAAAGCGTTACTTACCTCAACTGCACAAAATCCTACTCCGAAATGCCTTTGCCCCTCGAATCAGTTTCCAAATGCCCCGAATCTAGACACAAGCAGTACAAGATAATTAATATAGACTAAAGGAATCAATTTTACAAGAAAAATATAAAATTACAAGCCAAAATTCGAAATTGGTCAAAAGCCGGCCCCGAGCCCACGTCTCGAAATCCGACAAAAGTCACAAAACCCGAAAGCCCATTCACTCACGAGTTCACTCGTACCAAAATTATCCAAATTCGATATCAAAATCTCAATCAAAGCCCAAAATCGTAGTTGAAGAACTTCTTTCCACTTTTCCAAAATTTTCCACCCAAATCCGAAATTAAAAGATGAAATTAGTGATATATTAGTGGGATATAACCAAAATCAAGTGAAGAATCGTTACTCAATTGATGTCTCTGAAAATCCCTCAAAATCTCGCCCAAATCCCAGCTCTCAAACTGAAGTTTTGATAAAAATGGCCAAACCCTCATTTTTGAAATCTTATATTCTGCCCAGGCAAATCCTTCTTCGCGAACGTGGCCACACCCTCGCGTTCACGTATAACAAAAGTCCCACTGACCAAAATTCCTCTTTCGCGAACGCAAGGGACCCCTCACGAACGACTACCTTTCACTTTCTGATGCTTCGCGAACGCGTAAAACAAATCCTTGGGGTTCCCAGCTGCTCCACTTCCTCTACGCGAACGCGATGTCCTTCCCGCGTTCGCAATGCACTGATCCTCAAACCTTCGCGAACGCATCCCCATCCTCGCAAACGCGAAGACCAACTCCGGCTGGACTTTCAAATGCCTTACGTGATCGCGAGACCTCTCTCGTGAACGCGATGAAGAAAACTCTGCAAGAAAATACAAGAAAATCTGCTATCTCTCCTAAGTCCGAAATGATCCGTTAACCACCCGAAATCAACCCGAGGCCCCCGAGACCTCAATCATACATACCTACAAGTCCTAAAACACCATACGAACTTAATCGAGCCCTCAAAATACGTCAAACAACAACAAAAACACTAATCACCCTCCAATCCAAACTTAATAAACTTTGAAATTTCCAAATTTCACAAACGACGTCGAAACCTATCTAACCACGTCCGATTGACCTCAAATTGTTCACACAAGTCATATCCAACATTACGGACCTACTCTAACTTCCAAAATTGGAATCCGATCTCGATATAAAAAATTTAACCCCCTGGTCCAACTTTCCAAAAATTTGACTTTCACCATTTCCAGCCTAAATTAGCTAAAGACCTCCAATTCACGGTCCGGACATGCTCCTAGGTCCAAAATCACCCAACGGAGCTAACAGAATTGACGGAACTCCATTCCAGAGTCGTCTTCACACAGTTCTGACTACGGTCAATATCCTAAGAGTTAAGCTTCCGTTTTAGGGACTGCGTATCCCAAAACACTCTGAAACCAAAAACAAGACCTCCCGGCAAGTCACATAAGCAGAAAAGGACACGGAGAAAGCAGAAAATAGGGGATCAGGGATATTACTCTCATAATGACCGGTCGGGTCGTCACATCCTCCCCCACTTAAAATAATTGTTCGTCCTTGAACGAGCATAGAGACATACCTGAAGTAGTGAAAAGATGGGGATAACGGCTACGCATATCATGCTCAGTCTCCCAAGTCATCTCCTCGACCGGCTGACCCCTCCACTGAACCTTCACGGAAGCAATGTCCTTTGACCTTAGCTTTCTGACAAGCCTGTCCAAAATAGCCATTGGCTCCTCAATATAAGATAGATCCTTGTCCAACTGGATTGAGCTGAAATCCAACACGTGAGGCGGATCGCCGTGATACTTCCGGAGCATAGAAACATGGCATACTGAATGAACTCCTGCTAGATTGGGAGGCAAATCAAGTTCATAGGTAACCTCCCTAACACGTCACAACACCTCAAATGATCCAATAAACCTCGGGCTCAGCTTTCCCTTCTTCCCGAACCTCATAATGCCCTTTATAGGAGAAACCCGGAGCAAGAACCACTCTCCAACCATGAATGCAACATTGCGAACCTTCCGATCCGTATAACTCTTCTGTCTGGACTTGCTGTGCGTAGTCTATCCTGAATCACCTTAACCGTCTCTAGAGCATCCTGAACCAAGTCTGTACCCAATAGTCTAGCCTCGCCCGGCTTGAACCAACCCACCAGAGACCTACACCGCCTACCATACAGAGCCTTATACGGTGCTATCTTGATGCTCGATTGATAACTGTTATTGTAGGCAAACTCCGCTAGTGGCAAGAACTGATCCCATGAACCCCCAAACTCCATCACACATGCACGGAGCATATCCTCTCATTTCTGAATAGTGCGCTCGGACTGTCCGTCTTTCTGAGGGTGAAATGTAATGCCCAACTCCACTCGAGTACCCAACTCATGTTGTACGGTCCTCCAGAACCGTGATGTAAACTGCGTACCCCGGTCAGAGATGATAGATACCGGTACGCCATGGAGCCTGATGATCTCGCGGATATACACTCGAGCCAGTTGCTCGGAAGAATAGGTAGTCATCACAGGAATGAAATGAGTTGACTTGGTCAGCCTATCCACAATCACCCAAACTGCATCAAACTTCCGCTGAGTCCGTGAGAGCCCAACAACTAAATCCATAGTGATCCACTCCCATTTCCACTCCGGAATCTCTAACTTCGCAAGCAACCCACCTGGTCGCTGATGCTCATACTTCACCTGCTGGTAATTTAAGCACCGAGCTACATACTCCACTATGTCCTTCTTTATTCTCCACCACCAGTAATGTTATCTCAAGTCTTGATACATCTTCTCGACACCCAAATGAATAGAATACCGCAAACTGTGAGCCTCCTGGAGAATAAGCTCACGCAAACCATCTACATTGGGCACACATAGCCTGCCCTGCATACTCAATGCACCATAAAACTTTCTTAGCATCACTGTACTGGACCGTGTCCTTAAGGACAAGCAGATGGGGGTCATCACACTAACGCTCCCTGATACAATCATAAAGAGAAGATTGAGAGACCATACAAGCCAATACTCGACTCGGCTCAGAAACGGTGAATCTAACAAACTGGCTGGCTAAGGCCTGAACATCCAATGCCAATGGCCTCTCTGCTGCTGGAAGATATGCTAAGCTCCCCAAACTCTCCACCGGCGACTCAAGGCATCGGCCACCACATTGGCCTTCCTGCGATGGTACAAAATGGCGATATCATAGTCCTTAAGAAGCTCCAACCACCTCCGCTGATGCAAGTTAAGATCTTTCTATTTGAACAGATGCTGCAAACTCTGATGATCAGTGCAAATCTCACAATGGATTCCGTACAAATAGTGCCGCCAAATCTTCAAGGCATGTACAATAGCTGCTAACTCAAGGTCATGGACATGATAGTTCATCCCATGAGGCTTCAACTGGCGTGAAGCATAAGCAATCATTCTACCCTCTTGCATCAGAACACACCCAATACCGATCCGCGTAGTATCACAATACAGTGTGTAAGAACTAGAAGCTGATGATAGAACTAGAGTCATGGTCAAAGCAATCTTGAGCTTCTGAAAGCTCTCCCCGCACTCCTCCGACCACCTGAAAGGAGCACCCTTTTGGGTCAATTTAGTCAAGGGAGATGCAATATATGAGAAGCCATCCACAAAATGACGGTAATAACCAGCCAAATCGAGGAAACTCCGAATCTCCGTGGCTGAGGATGGTTTGGGCCAACTTCAAACTGCCTCTATCTTCTTCGGATCCACCTGAATACCCTCACTGGACACCACGTGCCCCAAGAACGCCACTGAACTAAGACAAAACTCACACTTGGAGAACTTTGCATAAAGCTTCTCCTCCCTCAACCACTGCAACATGATCCTCAAATATTAGACATGCTCCTCTTAGCTACGAGAGTACACCAAGATATCATCAATGAATACAATAATGACCGAGTCAAGATAAGGCTGAAACACATTGTTCATCAGATGCATGAACGTTGTTGGGGCATTGGTCAGCCCAAAAGACATCACAAGGAACTCGTAATGGCCATATCGGGTCCTGAAAGCTGTCTTAAGAATATCTTAGTTCTGAATCTTCAGCTGGTGATACCGAGACCACAAATCAATCTTAGAGAACACCCTCGCTCCCTAAAGCTGGTCAAACAGATCATCAATGCATGGCAAAGGATACTTGTTCTTGATGGTGACCTTATTCAACTGCCTGTAATCAATGCACATTCTCATAGTATCATCCTTCTTCTTTACAAATAGAACTGGTGCATCCCAAGGTGACATGCTAGGCCGAATAAACCCTTTATCAAGGAGTTCCTGAAGTTGCTCCTTCAATTCCTTTAACTCTGTCTGTACCATACAATACGGTGGAATAGATATGGGCTGAGTGTCCGGCACCAAATCAATACCAAAATCAATATCCATGTCAGGAGGCATGCCCGGCAGGTCTGCAGGAAACACATCCGGGAAATCTCGCACCACCAGAACAGAATCAATAGCAAGGGTCTCTGCACTAACATCCCTCACAAAGGCCAAATAAGATAGACAACCCTTCTCAACCATCCGCTGAGCCTTTAAGTATAAAATAACTCTACTGGGAACATAGTCTATAGAACCACTCTACTCAACTCTCGGCAACCCCGGCAATGCTAACGTCACGGTCTTAGCGTGACAATCTAAAACAACATGACATAGAGACAACCAATCCATACCTAATATCACATCAAAATCGACCATACTAAGCACCAAAAGATCTACTCTGGTCTCCAGACTCCTAATAGTCACCAAGCATGACCGGTATATACGGTCCACAATGATAGTATCGCCTACCGGCGTAGACACATGAACAGGTGAAACTAGAGACTCACGGGGCATATATAGAAAATGAGCGAAATATGAGGACACATATGAATAAGTGGAGCTAGGGTCAAATAATATAGAGGCATTTCTATGGAAAACTGAGACAATACATGTAATCACAGTATCTAAAGCAATGGCATCTGGTCTGGCAGGAAGAGCATAGAAACGGTCCCGGCCGCCCCCTGATCGGCCTCCCCCTCTCGGGCGACCCCTAGCTGACTAGGCTCTGCCCCTAGCTGGCTGGGCGGGTGGTGAAGCAACTGGTACTGAAGTCGAAGGCTGACTCCTCTGCTGAGATGAACCTCTTGAAAGGCGGGGACAATATCTCTTGATATGACCCAAATCTCCACACTCAAAGCAACCTCTCTATGCGAATGGCGATGGGGACTGAAGGGAATCCCGAGCACCGGAATAACTGCTAGAAGGTCCTGACACAAATGAACCCTGAGTTGATGATGCGTGAGATGAACTTTGAGCTGGTAGTGCACTGAATGACGACTGGCCCTGCTGATAACGGTGTGACCCATGGCCAGATAATGCACCACGGTGAACTGAACGAGCCGTCTGAGCATGTCTAAATGGACGACCCTTACCGTGCTGGAACTGACCCCCAGAAGGAACACCGCCAAATCCACCCTGACCACAAGGCCTCTTGGCCTCCCTCTCAACCCGCTCCTGGCTGCGAACCATCTCAATCTGACGAGCAATGTTGACAACCTCGTCAAAAGTAGCACCAGACACTCTCTTTCTAGTCATAAGCAATCGCAACTGAAAAGTGAGGCCATCTATGAACCTCCTAATCCTCTCCCTATCCGTGGAAACCAACCAGATAGCATGACGGGCCAACTCTGAAAATCTCATCTCATACGGCATCACGAACATATCACCCTGACGAAGCTACTCGAACTGCCTATGCAGCTCCTCTCTGCGAGACTGAGGCACAAACTTCTCCAGAAAGAGAATGGAGATCTGCTTCCCGGTAAGGGGTGCTGCGTCGACCGGCCTACGCCTCTCGTAAGCCTCCCACCAATTGAAGGCAGCCCCAGAGAACTGAAAAGCAGTGAACGAGACCCTACTGGTCTTTAAACTATCGTCTGTACGGATTATCCTCTGACACTTGTCCAAGAAGCCATGTGCATCCTCTCCCTCTGCACCATTGAAAGATGGAGGCTAGAGCCTCCCAAACCTCTCCAATCTATGTTGCTCATCCTCGGGCATAGCAGGAACCACATAGTTCTGAGAAGCTGCAACCAGCTAGGTTGGTGGTGCCCCCGATGTCCGGAGTCCTTATACCACCTGCTCAGGTGTGCGGGCGACGGGATTCTGAGTGCTTCCCCTCGTCTGTGAAGTGGCTGCTTCCATCGAAATAGAGACCGCCAGAGCAAGGCCGGTGTACACGGTCAGAATCTGAGCTAAGGCCTCCTGAAGGCTTGGTGCCTGAACTGGTCCCGCTGGTGCATCCACAACTGGGACCTCATCCTGATCTGGGGAAACTGGTGGATCTGCAGGTACTGCCCTAACTGTTGTGCGGGATGTACCTCTGCCCCTACCGTTGACTCTACCACTACCTCGGCCTCTCGCGGCCCTGATTGGTGGTACTGGTGGCAGTCCATCCTGCCCCATAGTACGCGTACTCACCATCTGTGAGAGAATTAGAACAACAGAAATTTAGTTACTAGAATCAAAAGATTCGCAGGACAAGAATTCAAGAATGTGAAATTTACTAAGAGTTCAGCAGCCTCGGGAAGATAAGTGCAAACGTCTCCGTACCGATCCGTAAGACACTACTAAACCTGCTCATGACTCATGAAACCTATGTAACCTAGGCTCTGATATCAACTTATCACGACCCAAAAATGACTGTTGTGATGGCGCCTATCGTGGAACTAGGCAAGCCACAACTCGACAATTTCAACACAGTAAAACACTCTTCTAGAAATAACAGCGGAACACTTTTTATTAAAGAAAAGTCATTTTAAAACAGAATTTAACCAAAATATGGTACAATCCATCCTAAAACTGGGTGTCACTGAGTACATGAGTGTCTACAACCAGTATACAATCCATAACAGTATCTAGAGAATAAAACTGAAAGTGCAGATAGAATAAAGAAGGGAAATCAAGGCCCGCAAATGCCATGCAGCTACCTCGATAGTCCCCGAACTCTGATGCCTCAATCAGTAGCCGCCGCCATGACCAGGAATGCCTGGATTTGCACACAAGATGCAGGGAGTAACGTGAGTACACATAACTCACTAAGTAACAAGTCCAAACTTTGGACTGAAAGGTAGTGACGATCTCAACTAGTACAGATAAAATGGAAATAAATGTGCAGAAACGTAGGCATGCTCTCAAATCACATAGGCAACTCAAACAGGAAATTAAAGCAGATACGAGCAGTGTAATGAATATAACTCTGTTATCTCTACATGCCAATTCACATATTGTAAGTGATGCACCATGCTGACAGCCTCAAGTGCTCACACTCTCAATATCTCAACCACTCGGTATTGTATATGGCCCACACGGCCCAGGGAAGATCCATCCCAAAACATATACAACACTGACCATAGGTCACCCAGTACCGAGGAAAGGCCAATCCAGCCCTGTGGAGAAGATCCATCTCCAGGTATCAAATACTTTGGACAAGATCCATGTCTAGGGAAGATCCATCACTCAATAATATCAACCGCGCACACTAGAGGTGTGTTACAGACTCCAGATGGGCTCCTACAGCCCAAGCTCTATCATAAAATCAATATAACCGCTGCGGTGTGCAGCCCCATAATGATATGATGTATCATCAATCTCTCCAGTCTCACTCACGTGCTCACAATATCATGAAAACTAGCCTGAAATAATGATATGATGTATCCGTAAATAACAACTGAGACTAAGATATAATATGAAATGCATGAACATGATTGAGTACATAATATCAACGAAAACAGTGAGATGACAACAAGAAACGACCACTAGGGGTCCCAACAATAGCGGCATAAAGCCTAAACATGAATTCTAGCATGATTGACAGCTCAATTACTTTATCACAAGATGAAAACACGGATATCAACAAAATAGTGTTACTATCTAGTGCCATGGAATCAACCAGGCTACAATTCTCATGGTGCACGCTCGCACGCCCGTCAATTGGCATGTGCGTCACCTCAATACCAATCGTAAAGCACATAGATCGGGGTTTCGAACCCTTAGAAGCAAGTTTGAAAGCGTTACTTACCTCAACTATACAAAATCCTACTCCGAAATGTCTTTGCCCCTCGAATCTGTCTCCAAATGCCCTGAATATAGCCACAAGTAGTACGAGATAATTAATATAAGCTAAAGGAATCAATTCCACAAGAAACAAATTACAAGCCAAAATTCGAAATTGGTCAAAAGACGGCCTTGGGCCCATATCTCGAAATTCGACAAAAGTTACAAAACCCGAAAGCTCATTCACTCACGAGTTCACTCGTACCAATATTATCCAAATCCGATATCAAAATCTCAATCAAAGCCCAAAATCTTAGTTGAAGAACTTCTTCCCATGTTTCCCAAATTTTCCACCCAAATCTGAAATTAAAAGATGAAATTAGTGATAGATTAGTGGGATATAACCAAAATCAAGTAAAGAATCGTTACCCAATTGATGTCTCTGAAAATCCCTCAAAATCTCGCCCAAATCTGAGCTCTAAAACTCAAGTTTTGATAAAAATGGTCAAACCCATATTTTTTAAATCTTATATTCTGCGCAGACAAATCCTTTTTCGCGAACGCAGCCACACCTCGCGTTCGCGTATAACAAAAACCCCACTGACCAAAATTCCTCTTTCGCGAACATGAGGGACCCCTCGCGAACGCGTACCTTTCACTTCCTGATGCTTCACGAACGCAACACCTGCTACGCGAATGCGTAGAACAAATCCTTGGGGTTCCCAACTGCTCCACTTCCTCCACACGAACGCGATGTCCTTCTCGCATTCGCAATGCACTGATCCTCAAACCTTCATGAATGCGTCCCTATCTTCGCGAACACCAAGACAAACTCCGGCTGGCCTCTCAAATGCCATACGTAATTGCGAGAACTCTCTCGCGAACGCAATGAAGAAAAGTTTGCAACAAAAATATTAGAAAGTCTGCTATCTCTCCTAAGGCCGAAATGATCCATTAACTACTCGAAATCAACCCGAGGCCCCCGGGACCTCAACCAAACATACCTACAAGTCCTAAAACACCATACGAACTTAGTCGAGCCCTCAAAAGACGTCAAATAACAACAAAAACACGAATCACCCTCTAATCCAAACTTAATGAACTTTGAAATTTCTAAATTCCACAAACAACGCCGAAACCTATCAAACCACGTCCGATTGACCTCAAATTTTACACACAAGTCATATCCAACATTACGGACCTACTCCAACTTTCAGAATCTGAATCCAACCCCGATATCAAAAAGTCAATCCCCGATCAAACTTCCCAAAAATGCTACTTTCGCCTTCAAGCATAAATTAGCTACAGACCTCCAATTCATAGTACGGACACGCTCTTAAGTCCAAATCACCCAACGGAGCTAACACAATTGACGAAACTCTATTCCGGAGTCGTCTTCACACAGTTCCAACTACGGTCAATATCCTAAGACTTAAGCTTCTATTTTAGGGACTACGTGTACCAAAATACTCTGAAACCAAAAACAAGACCTCCCGGCAAGTCACATAAGTAGAAACAAACACGGGGAAAGCAGAAAATTAGGGATCGGGGCTATTACTGTCAAAACAACCGGCCGGGTCGTCCCAATATAGTCAACTAGATGGAATCTCATGAATTGCAATTCAATTTCTTTTTCTTGTCCACTTTTCAGTTTTGATTCAAAAATGTAACCCAAAAATAACACACTTCGCAACAAATTTAGCCAATCATATAGATGCGAAAAACTATTAAAATCTTAACAAAAATAAAATTCTAAACTCATATTTTAAAAAGTATAATGAGTTTAATACTAAGATCCTCATAAATATTGAACCCACAAGGTGTAATACCAATGTCAGCTCTCCCATATAAAATTGTAACTTAGTTTTCCCTAACATTAACTTATTCAACAAGGTTCATCAATTTTTGTCCCTTTCCATTGGGTCATAAAAGTGTTGGATATACGAACAAAGTCCCACATGAAAAGTTAAAAAAAAAAGTTACTTATAAGGAGTTGGATACTCTCAATTGTGAGAGATATTTTGGGAAATATCATGCAGGTGTGGCCCAAAACGAACAATGTCACACCATATATTTACCCAACAACCGGTATCAGAGCCCAGGTTTGGCGAAACAAGTATGGAGATGGTAAAGTGATGTGCGGGCCGACATGCACATAAGAATAAGCTAATTGCGGATTTCTATTGCCATAATACTCTAACAATGTGGGTGGCACACAACGAATCTTGGAAATTGACTCATGGATCATGGTAAAAGGATATATGGAACTTAGTTCGAGGGGGCTGTTTCACCCAATTTTGCACATGTCAAAACAAGATTCAACTAATGGTTCTTCTGATGTTGATAAACCGTAATGACTTGGTCGATCGTATTGAGTATTTTAGCCCTATTTCCCTATTTATTATCTCCTCTATGTCGTATTATGGTTAGGTGACTTGTAGGGGTGTTTGGGTTTAGTACGGGAGAGTTCCGGAGTAAAGTGGGAAATTTAGTCCCAAGGTTGGAAGTTTAAATTGAAAGAGTTGGTCGTAGTTTGACTTTTGTGTAGAAGATTCCGGAATAGAGTTTTGACTGTTTCAATCACTCCATATGGAGATTTTGGATTTAGCAGTGTGTCCAGATGTTGATTTGGATGTCCGTAGGTCATTTCGACTTGAATTGACAAAAGTTAGAAGGTTGAGAAGTTTGACTGGGAGTTGACTTTATGGATATCGCGGCCCGATTTTGATTTTTGAGTTGGAATAGTTCCGTTATGTCATTTATGGCTTATGTGCAATATTTGAGATCAATCAGAGTTGTTTTAGTATTAATCGGCATTAGTTTTGGAAGTTGGATGTTCATAGTTCTAATAGGCTTGAATTGGGTTGCGATCCGTATAATCGATATTTTTTTATATGATTTTAGGCCTCGAGTAGGTACTTTATATTTTTTGGAACTTGTTGGTATATTCGGATGGGGTCCCCGCGGGGCCCGAGTGTGAGTCGGATTGAAATCAGATCATTTTTGTTTGGACTTAGTCGTTTTGCTGAAGTTGTTGATGGTCTGGTGTCATCTCACCTGCTGAAGGTTTGGCCATAGGTGCATGAGGGTCCATCACATAAGCGGAGGAGGTCATCCTAGGCCTGGATTCGCAGGTGCAGACACCTGGGCACAAATGCGCATCCGCAGGCGCGAGTGTTCTTCCGCATAAGCGGAACTGCGGGGACCTTCTAAAGGACCACATGTGCGAGCAAGTGGTCCGCAGAAGAGGAATTTCATGGCCTTGGTTGGAACTGTTACATCCCGTACTTTAATATTATTATAAGTCGTAGTATTCCATATGTGCTTAAAGGGATTAAGACTATCATAAGATTATAGAGGCTTTGTGACTATGTTATTATAAGACCCCGTAAGTTTAACAACATGGATACCGTTATGTACATTGGATATGTTATTTTGAGTGGAACATTTTTGTAAAAAAAAAAAAAGGGTTTGAAAAAATATGATTTTATATAGTTATTGAAATTACTACTTTAGAATATGCTTTAAATTATACAGAAGAAACGAGCAAACGCACAGTTTTCATAAACGACTCTATTCAAAAGAATCTTTTATCTTCCAACATTTTGAAAGAGTATAAATCTTTTATCTTCCAACATTTTGAAAGAATAGGAAGGGCTCTACGTAAGGCAATTTGAAGCTACAATCTGAAGCTAACGTAGGAGACAACCGGCAGTTAGCGTAGAAAGGCACGGATCTTCAATAAATCAAACGGAGATTTTGCAATTTTAAGGGAGTACGATGTAATCCTTCTCAAGAATATCATATGGATTTTCCCTACTCCAGGTATGTTAAGGCTATCCCTTCTTTCCTTTTGGCATGATCCAAGTAACGAAACGTAAACGTAATGTTATTTCATAAATGGTTCTACTCTTAGCAACTAAAAAGGTCTACGTTATTCATTCCTGTAAAATGATATTCAAGCATGTCTAAGTATGTATCTAGTTCCCTATTGAGGTATTTGATAAAGTTGTTAATGTTCATAATGGTATTATATGCATCTTCATTTACAACCGTGCTACGGCCGGTCGGGCAGTCATGCATTTACCACCGAGCTACAGACGGTCGGGCAGTTACCACCGGTTGGGCAGTTATGTATTATTATTTAGCACCGGTTGAGCAGACATGCATATTCATTTACCACCGAGCAACGGTCAGTCGGGCAGTCATGCATATACCACCGAGCTACAGCCGGTTAGGCAGTTACATATTTACTACCGAGCTACGGCCGGTCAGGCAGTCATGCATTTACCACCGCGCTACGGCCGATCGGGCAGTTACCACTAATCAGTTGGGCAGTCATGCATCATAAGATATGGATAATAGTCTTAAAGAGAAGCATTGTATATATATGAGTATAATAAGTATGCATATACGGTGGCACTTCAGAGATTCAGGTTGACTCTTATATGTCTTTAATTAATATTGACTAATTGTTATGTTTCAGTTTTGCCTTACATACTCAGTACATTATTCGTACTGACATCGTTTTGTTGGGGACACTGCATTCATGCCTCCAGGTATAGATAATCAGTTTGACGAGCTCTCATAGTAGACGAGATTGGCATTCAGCAAAGGATCGGTAAGACTCCACCTTATTCGGAGTGCAGCCGAGTTTATGAGTCATCGTGTCTAAGTTTTGCTAAAGACTTATGGGTAGGCCGGTACCCTGTCCCAATTGATGTCAAATAATCTTAGAGGCTTTGTAGACAGAGGTTCATTTTGTAGAGTATGTCAGAGGCCTTGATGGCCCATATGTATTCATGTTTTAAGAAAAATGTCCAGTGATACAGTGTTGCCCACTTATAGTTATACATTATGAGTTGTGGCCATGTTGGCCCATGATAGTTACAGAAGAAAAACAAATGAGTTACACAGTGGTTCGCTCGGTCCAGCATGGCACCGGGTGCCAGCCACGCCTCCCTAGGTTCGGGGCGTGACAGGAACCACACCTGTGATGGTTTTTTCCTCTTGTGCAACTGTTTGACCGCAGAAGCGGATGTCGTTGGGATGAAATGGCTTGAGTCGAGGGTTTTATCTCATTTTCATCTTTTGTACCTAGAGAGCTCGGTTTGTGGCCATGTTTTGAGGGATTTTCAAGAAAATTATCGGGGTAAGTGATTCTAACTCGGATTTGGTTATTATACATATATCCATCTATATTTTGGTCATCTACTCAGTGATTTGAGTTGGAAAATTTGGGGAAATATTTTGGGGATTTGGAAGGTGATTTGAAATCGAATTTGAGTAGTTTTTATATGGTTGGACTCGTTATCGAATGGGTGTTCGGATTTTATAAGTTTGGTCGGGTTCCGAGACGCGGACCCGGGGTTGACCTTTTGAGTTGAGTTTTTGTTTCTCTTTGATGATTGCAAATTTATTCTTCGAAATAGCTTCATATAGTTTGTATTTATGGTATGAAGTTATTTTGGCTATATTTGAGCCGTGCGGAGTTGGATAATCGCGGGAAAGGCTTACTAGTGGATTGAGATAGCGTGTTTTGAGGTAAGTGTCTTGCCTAACTTTGTGTGCGTGAATTACCCCTTGGGATTGGTGTTGTTTTGTGTAAAATTGTGATTTGTGAAAGCCATGTACGCAAGATGACGAGTGTGTACACGGGATAAATGTGATAATTGAACGGTTTTAGCTATGAAGATTCCTTCCATGCCTTTAATTGAGTTGCCATAATATGTTATATTCATCATCATTAGTCTATCTTCACATGTTTTACTTGTCATCATTAATACTTGTCTTAACTCTTACCTGCTAATTGTCTTTACATGTTTGATTGAAGTTATTATTCTCTCTATTCCTCATTCATTATTTAACCGTTGAGTTCCTTACTTGAAGTTGTTATTTCTTGGGATATCTTATTGTTGAATTTTGGTATTGAGTTATAAAGGTCGTGATTCACATTGAGGCACAGTTGTAAATTGTTGAAATACCATTCTTGTTGCGTTATTCACTTTCGATTTCTATTGTTGAGACTCTTGTGCATATTGTAGTTGAGACATGGGCTATTTATTGTGGAAACACTATTATTGTTGACTTCTTTGGCAAGTTGTGATAACGGGCACTTGAGGTGGGATTTGTGATACGCTGTGATATTGATACGCGTGTGGTGATATAAGGATTGGGGTTGAAACGCATGCGATGAGATAAGGTGGGCTTGATACGTATGTTGCTAGTAGGGAAACTACTTGAAGCCATGTGTCATGATAAGGTGGGCTAAAATGCGGGAAGCTATTTTGGAAAAAAATAATTTTCAAAACTAAATGCAAGGCTCCCGTGATGATATAAGGAAAGATTGTGATTCTTGTTGATACCTTTCTATTACATTACTTATGTTTTGGTTTCTTTTTTTCCTTGGCATATTATTCCTTATTTTCTTCCATGGTACCTTAATTGCCTTAGTTCAGTGTAGCTATTCTTGGTATAATTCTTCATTGTTTCATTTCCATTGTTATCATTATCACTCTGTCATTTATCTGTTCAACTTTTTTATTTATTCCAATAAGGTCTTGACCTAACCTCGTCACTACTCTACCGAGGTTAGGCTTGACACTTCCTGGGTACCGTTATGGTTTACTCATACTATGCTTCTATATATAATTTAGTGCAGATATAGTACCTCTTACCAGCCTAGGCACCACTGAGTCGAGCTCGGATTTGGAGACTTCAAGGTATACCTGCCGTCATCCGCAGGCCTCGGAGTCACCCTCTATCTAGTTCTATTTCATTTTTCCCCTTTTTTATAGATATTGTTGTATAGAGATGTTCAGTATACTCTTGTAGAGCTTGTGAGTATCACCAGATTTTGGGAGTATACTCTTGTAGAGCTTGTAGAGATGTTATCACCAGATTTTTGGAGTATTTTAATATTGAGTTACAGAGTTCTTTTTATGATAGTAATTAGTTAATTTAAATGTTTTATCATTGTCTCAGCTATATTCTGCACGTATGTTAGGCTTACCTAGTCTTAAACACTAGATGCTATCTTAACATCCTATAGAGGGAAATTGGGGCCATAACAAGTTGGTATCAGAGTTGTAGGTTCATAGGTGTTACGAGTCACAAATAGATTTAGTAAAGTCTTGCAGATCGATACGGATACGTCTGTGCTTATCTTTAAGAGGCTATGGAACTATTAGGAAACTTCACTTCCTTGATTCCTTATCACATGAATTTGTTGACTCCGAAACTCTGAACCATCGTCTTTCTATTCTCTCACAGATGGTGAGGACACACACTGTTGGATCCGACGATCAGACACCCGCGCCCCCTGCTAGAGTCACGAGAGGCTGAGGCTGGGATAGAGGCTGAGGACAGGAACGTGGTGCAGCCTGAGCACCTACCCGAGCTGCAACAGAGGAGCCACCAGTAGCTCCAGTTGGAGGACAGGCACCTGAGATGCTTGTTGCTACCCCTGCACTTCAGGAGACCCTCACCCAAGTCTTGAGCATGTTTGGTACTCTAGCTTAGGTGGGGTTGGTCCCACTTGCACCGGCCACATCTCAAGCTGGGGGAGGAGCAAAGACTCCCGCAACCCGTACCCCAAAGTAGTGGGTCCATGTTGAACAGGTCCTAGAGGTTATACCAGTGCAGTCGGTTATCCCAGTTCAGCCCCAAGTTAGGGAAGTAGCGTTCGAGGAGGAGCAACTCAGACTCAAGAGATACAACAAGTACTACCCTCTTACTTTCAGCGGCCTAGGTACAGAGGATGCACAGGGCTTTCTTGAGAAGTGACATCGTATTCTTCATACTATAGGTATAGTGAAGATGAGTGGGGTTGCTTTCACTACTTTCCAGTTGTCGAGACCAACTTACCAGTGGTGGCAGGCTTATGAGGAGGGTAGCTCCACCGAGGCAGCTTCACTCATATAGGCTCATATTTTAGAGATGTTCCTGAGAGAGTTTATTCCCCGGAGCCTTTGGGATACATGGCGCGCAGAGTTTGAGCAGTTGCGTCAGGGTGCTATGACCATATCAGAGTACGTTGTTAGGCTTAGCAAGTTGTCCAGACATGCACCTGCCTTAGTCTCCACAGTCAGAGAGCGGGTCTATTGATTCATCGAGGGGCTCAACTATGGTATTAGATTCAGCATGACTCGAGAGTTGGAGATTGATAACCCATATCGGTAGTTGATAGATATCGCACGGAGGTTGGAGGGTATGCAGGCTTAGGAGAGAGAGGATAGGGAGGCCAAGAAGCCTCGAGATTTTGGTGGATATGGTGATGTCCGTGCCCCAGTTGCAGCCCATCATGGTAGAGGCGATGTAAGCAGTCCTGTTCATTAAGTACTTTTAGCCTCTAGTTGCACTCTGGTTACTTCCAGGCCTCCAATTTCCCATTATGCACCGCCACTGTCTAGTGCACCTCCAGTACGGGGTGCTTTCAGCTGTCAGTCCAGCCGACCAGGCCTGAGTCAATTTCAGCAGTCACGTCCTCTGAGAGCATGCCTTGAGTGTGGAGACACTCGTCATATGGTGAGGGATTTCCCCAGACTCAGGAGGGGTGCCCTCCACAAACTACTCAGTCTCCACATATTCCACAGGGTCCCCAAACTTCTCAGGCCGTGATTACTGCACCAGTTTCCGCTCCACCTGCACAGCCAGCTAGGGGTGTAAGTCAGGCGGGTAGGGGTCGCCCAAAAGGAGGAGGCCAGGCCAGATGTTATGTTTTTCTGAGTAGAATGGATGCAGTTGCATCAGACGCAGTTATCATAGGTATTGTTCCAGTCTTTCTTAGAGATGTATCAATCTTAATTGATCCAGGCTCTACTTATTCATATATATCATCTTACTTTTCTCCGTATTTGGGTATATCTCGTGATTCTTTGAGCTCTCGTGTTTATGTGTCCACCCCTGTGAGAGATTCTATTATTGTTTATCATGTGTATCGGTCGTGCTTAGTTTCTATTTGTGTATTTTAGACCAGAGTTGATCTATTGTTGCTCAGGATGGTTAGACTTTGATGTTATTTTGGGCATATACTTGTTGTTTCCCTTCATTTTATCCTTGATTGTAACGCCAAGACGGTGAAGTTGGCTATGCCAGGTTTACCGCGGTTGGAGTAGAATGGTACTTTGGATTATGTTCTTAGCAGAGTTGTTTCTTTCCTTAGGGAACAACAAATGGTTGGAAAGGGGTGTGATGCATAACTAGCCTTTGTGAGAGATGTTAGTGTTGACAATCCTACCGTTGAGTCAGTTTCGATAGTGAGAGACTATCCAGATGTATTCTCGGCGGATCTTCCAGGCATGCCGCCCCATAGGGATATCGAATTTGGTATTGACTTGTTGTAGGGCACTCAGCCCATTTTTATTCCACTATATCGTATGGCCCAGTAGAGTTGAAGGAGTTAAAGGAGCAGTTGCAATAGTTTCTTGATAAGGAGTTCATTCGGCCCATTATGTCACCTTGGGGTGCTCCGGTCTTATTTGTAAAGAAGAAGGATGGTTCTATGCGCGCATGTATTGGTTATCGGCAGTAGAACAAGATTACAGTGAAGAACAAGTATCCATTGTCATGCATTGATGACTTATTTGATCAGCTACAGGGTGCCAGAGTGTTTTCCATGATTGATTTGCGGTCAAGCTATCATCAGCTGAAGATTCGGGATCCGGATATTCCGAAGACGGTTCAGGTATAAGGAAATTTGAAGTCGTATTTGAGTAGTTTTTATATGGTTGGACTCATTATCAAATGGGTGTTCGGATTTTGTAAGTTTGGTCGGGTTCCGAGATACCGGCCCGGGGTTAACCTTTTGAGTTGAGATTTTGTTTCTCTTTAATGATTGCAAATTTATTGTTCCAAATAGCTTCATATAGTTTGTATTTATGGTA
Source organism: Nicotiana tomentosiformis (assembly GCF_000390325.3). Lineage (NCBI taxonomy): Eukaryota > Viridiplantae > Streptophyta > Magnoliopsida > Solanales > Solanaceae > Nicotiana > Nicotiana tomentosiformis. Next base: position 11,580,714 of record NC_090814.1, read on the forward strand.
TGAAGTTAATTTGGCTAGATTCGAGTCGTTCGGAGTTGGATAATCGCGGAAAAGGCTTACTAGTGGATTGAGTTAGCGTGTTTTGAGGTAAGTGTATTACCTAACTTTATTTGGGAGAATTACCCCTTAGGATTGGTGTTGTTTTATGTAAAATTATAATATGTGAAAGCCGTGTACGCAAGATGATGATTGTGTACACGGGCTAAATGTGGTAATTGACCGGTTTTAGCTATGTAGATTTCGTCCATGCCTTTAATATAGTTGCCATAATATGTTATATACATCATCATTAGTCTATCTTCACATGCTTTACTTGTCATCGGTAATACCTGTCTTAACTCTTACTTTCTAATTGTCTTTACATGTTTAGTTGAAGTTATTGTTCTCTCTATTCCTTATTCATTATTTAACCGTTGAGTTTCATACTTGAAGTTATTATTTCTTGGGATATCTTATTGTTGAATTTGGTATTGAGTTATAAAGGTCATGATTCGCATTGAGGCACAATTTTAAATTGTTGAAATACCATTCTTGTTGAGTTATTCACTTTCAGTTGCTATTGTTGAGACTCTTGTGCATATTGTGGTTGTGCCCTTGGCTATTTATTGTGGAAATACTATTATTTTTTACTTCTTTGGCAAGTTGTGATACCGAGTACTTGAGGTGCGATTTGTGATACGTTGTGATATTGTTACACATGCGGTGGTATAAGGATTTGGGTTGAAACGCATGCGGTGAGATAAGGTGGGTTTGATATGCGTGTTGCTAGTTGGGGAATTACTTGAAGCCATGCGGTATGATAAGATGGGCTAAAATGCGGAAAGCTATTTCGGAAAAAATGATTTTCAAAACTAAATGCAAGGCTCCCGCGATGATATAGGGAAAGATTGTGATTTGTTTTGAGATATGAGACTACGGGGGTACCTCGCTAGTGATTCTTGTTGATACCTTTCTATTACATCACTTATGTTTTGGTTGCTTTATTTCCTCGGCATATTATTCCTTATTTTCTTACATGATGCCTTAATTGCCTTAGTTCAGTGTAGCTATTCTTGGTATAATTCTTCATTGTTTCATTGACATTGTTATCATTATCACGCTGTCATATACCTGTTTAGTTTTCTTATTTATTCCAATAAGATCTTGACCTGACCTCATCACAACTCTACCGAGGTTAGGCTTGACATGTATTGGGTACCGTTATGGTGTACTCATGCTATGCTTTTACATATCATTTTGTGTAGATCTAGTTCCTCTTACCATCCTGGGCACCAATGAGTCGAGCTCGAATTTTGAGACTTCAAGGTATACCTGTCGGCATCCGCAGGCCTCAGAGTCACCGTCTATCTCTATAGATATTGTTGTATAGAGATGTTCAGTATACTCTGGTAGAGCTGACTTGGTATCACCAGATTTTGGGAGTATTGTACTATTGAGTTGCCAAGTTCTTTTTATGATAGTAATTGGTTAATTTGAAAGTTTTTTCATTGTCTTAGTTAGATTCTGCACATATGTTTGGCTTACCTAGCCTTAAAGACTAGGTACTACCATAATATCCTACATAGGGAAATTAGGGTCGTGACATGTTGGTATCAGAGTTGTAGGTTCATAGGTGTTACGAGTCACAAGCAGGTTTAGTAAAGTCTCACGGATCGATATAGAGACATATATGCTTATCTGTAAGAAGCAATGGAACTATTAGGAAATTTCACTTCTTTGATTCCTTATAGTGCGAATTTGTTGACTCCGAAATTCTGAACCTTTATCTTTTTATTCTCTCACAGATGGTGATGATACGCACCGCTGGATCCGACGATCAGATACCCCTGCCTCCTACTAGAGCCACGAGAGACTGGGGTCAGGGTAGAGGCTGAGGACATATACGTGGTGCAGCCAGAGCACCTACCCGAGTTGCGACAGAGGAGCCACAAGTAGCTCTAGTTGGAGGGCAGGAATTTGAGATGGCTGTTGCTACCCCTGCATTTCAGGAGACCCTCGCCCAGTTCTTGAGCATGTTATGTACTTTAGCTCAGGCAGGGTTGATCCTATTTGCACCGGCCACATCTCAGGCTGGGGAAGGAGCACAGACTCCCGCAGCCCATACCCTAGAGCAGCAGGCCCATATTGACCAGGTCCCAGAGGTTATACCAGTGCAGCCGGTTGTCCTAGTTCATCCCCAAGTTAGGGCACCAATGTTTGAGGAGGAGGAGCTCACACTCGAGAGGTACAACAGGTACCACTCTCCTACTTTCAACGGCTTAGCTACAGAGGATGCACAGGGATTTCTGGAGAAGTGCCATTGTATTCTCAGTACCATGGGTATAGAGAAGACGAGTGGGGTTTCTTTCACTACTTTCCAGCTATCAGGACCAGCATACAAGTGGTGGCGGGCTCATGAGGAGGGTAGCTCCACCGAGGCAGCTTCACTCACACAGGCTCAGTTTCCAGAGATGTTCTTGAGATAATTTGTTCCCCAGACCCATCGGGATGCATTGCGCGCAGAGTTTGAGTAATTGTGCTAGGGTGTTAGGACTGTATCATAGTATACTGTAAGGTTCAGTGAGTTATCAAGACATGCACCTACCTTAGTCTCCACAGTCAGAGAATGAGTCTGTCTATTCATCAAGGGGCTCAACTATGGTATTAGATTTTGCAAGGCTTGAGAGTTGGAGATTGATACCCCATATCAGCAGGTGGTAGAGATCGCATGGAGGTTGGAGGGTATATGGGGTCGGGAGAGAGAGGACAGGGAGGCTAAGAGGCCTCAATATTTTGGTGGATATAGTGGTATCCGTGCTCTTGTTGTAGTCCGTCATGGTAGAGTCTATGTGAGTCATCTAGTTCTTTCAACACTTTCAATTCTAGTTGTACTCTAGTTACTTCCAGGCCTTTGGTTTGCTACTATGCACCACCACTGTCTAGTGCACCTCCTACATAGGGTGCTTTCAGCGGTCAGTCCAGCCGACCAGGCCCGAGTAAATTTCAGCAGCCACGTCCTCTGAGAGCTTTCCTTGAGTGTGAAGATACTCATCATATGGTGAGGGACTACCCTAACCTCAAGAGAGGTTCACCTCCACAAACTACTAAGGCTTCGCGTATTCCACAGGGTCCCCAAACTTCTCAGGCCATGATTACCGCACCAGTTTCCGATCTACCTGCACTGCCAGCTAGGGATGGAAGTCAGGTGGGTAGGGGTCGCCCTAAAGGAGGAGGCCAATCCAGATGTTATGCTTTTCCGAGTATAACGGATGCAGTTGCATCAGACACAGTTATCATAGGTATTGTTCCAGTCTGTCTTAGAGATGTATCAATCTTATTTAATCCATGCTCTACTTATTCATATGTATCATATTACTTGGCTCCGTATTTATTTATATCTCGAGATTCTTTGAGCTCTCTTGTTTATGTGTCCATGCCTGTGGGAGATTCTACTATTGATGACCGTGTGTGTCGGTCATGTTTAGTTGCTATTGGCATTTTTGAGACCATAGTTGATCTATTGTTGCTCAATATGGTGGAATTTGATGCTATTTTGGGCATATACTAGTTGTCGCCCTTCATGCTATCCTTGACTGTCACACCAAGACGGTGACATTGGCTATGCTAGTTTTTACCGTGATTGGAGTGGAATGGTACTTAGGATTATGTTCCTAGCAGAGTTGTGTCTTTCCTTATGGCACAACAGATATTTGGGAAGCGGTGTGATGCATATCTAGCCTTGGTGAGAGATGTTAGTGTTGACACTCCTACCATTTAGTCAATTTCAGTAGTGAGAGACTATCTAGATGTATTATTGGCAGATCATCTAGGCATGCCACCCGATAGTTATATCAGTTTTGGTATTGACTTGTTGACAGGCACTTTACTCATTTCTATTCCACCATATCGTATGGCCCCAACGGATTTGAAGGATTTAAAGAAGCCGTTGCAAGAGTTGCTTGATAAGGGGTTCATTCGGCTCAGTGTGTCACCTTGGTGTGCTCCGATCTTGTTTGGAAAGAAGAAGGATGGTTGTATGCGCATGTGTATTGATTATAGACAGTTGAACAAAATTACATTGAAGAACATGTATCCATTGCCATGCGTTGATGAATTATTTGATCTGCTACAGGGTGCCAGAGTGTTCTCCAAGATTGATTTGCGGCCAGGCTATCATCAGCTGATAATTCGGGATCCGGATATTTCGAAGACTGCTTTTAGGAATCAGTACGGTCACTATGACTTCCTCGTGATGTCATTCGGGCTGACCAACGCCCCAGAAACATTCATGCACTTGATGAACGATGTATTCCAGCCAAATCTTGATTAATTCATCATTGTGTTTATTGATGGCATCCTGGTGTACTCCCGGAACCGGGAGGACCATGAGCAGCATTTGAGGATTGTGCTCCAGACCTTGAGAGAAAAGAAGTTGTATGCAAAATTTTCAAAGTATGAATTCTCGCTTAATTCGGTGTCATTTTTGGGTCATGTGGTGTCGAGCGAAGGGATCAAGGTAGATCCGAAGAATATTGAAGCAATGCAGAGTTGGCCCAGACCATCATCAGGTACAGAGATCTAGAGTTTTCTTGGTTTGGTAGGGTATTACCGTTGTTTCATAGAGGGTTTCTCATTGGCGCGAAGTTGATGCAAGACGGTAGGGTGATTGCCTTCGCGTCTAGACAGTTGAAGGTGCATGAGAAGAATTATCATGTCCACAACCTGGAATTATCATCTACTATTCATGGCTTGAAGATTTAGCAACACTATTTGTACGATGCCCCTTGTGAGGTCTATAACGACCACCAAAGTCTACAACAGTTGTTTAAACAGAAGGATCTTAACTTGCAGAAGTGGAGGTGGTTAGAGTTGCTTAAGGACTATGATATCACCATCCTATATCATCCCAAGAAGGCCAATATGGTGGTCGATGCCTTGAGGCGAAAGGCATAGAGCTTGGGCAGTTTTGCATATCTACCGGCAGTGGAGATGCTATTAACATTGGATGTTCTAGCCCTAGCCAACCGGTTTGTTAGATTGGATGTTTCGGAGCTGAGCTGAGTTCTATCTTACATGATTTCTCGGTCTTCTCTATATGAACACATCAGAGAGCGTCAGTATAATGCCAAGGAGGTTACTATTGGGGATGACAGTGTGTTACGGGTGCAGGGCCGGCTATGTTTTCCCAGTGTGCATGGTTTGCATGAGTTGATTCTTCAAGAGGCCCATAGTTTACGGTACTCCATTTATCCGGGTTCCGCTAAGATGTATCAGGACTTGAGGAAGCACTATTGGTGGAGGAGGATAAAGAAAGACATAGTGGAGTATGTGGCTCAGTGCCTAAATTGTCAGCAGGTGAAGTATGAGCATCAGAAGCCAAGTGGGTTGCTTCAGAGGCTTGAGATTCCCGAGTTGAAATGTGAGCGAGTTAACATAGATTTCGTTGTTGGGCTCCCATGGTCTCAGTAGAAGTTTGACTCAGTATGGGTGATTGTGGATAGGTTGACCAAGTCGGCTCATTTCATTCCGGTAGTGACTACTTATTCTTTAGAGCAGCTGACTCAGGTCTATATTTATGAGATTTTCAGACTTCATGGTGTGCCGATATCCATCATCTCTTACCAGGGTACGCATTTTACATCACGCTTCTGGAAAGTCGTACAGCGTGAGTTAGGCACACGGGTTAAGTTGAGTACAGTACTCCACCCTCAGATAGACAGACAGTTTGAGCGCACTATTCAGATATTGGAGGATATGCTTTGTTCCTGTGTAATGGAGTTCGGGGGTTCTTGGGATCAGTTCTTGCCACTTGCTAAGTTTGCCTACAACAACAGCTACCAATCGAGTATTTAGATAGCTCCATATGAGGCCTTGTATGGGAGGCGGTGTCAGTCTCTGGTGGGCTGGTTTGAGCCGGGTGAGGCAAGGCTATTGGGTACTAACTTGGTTCAATATGCTTTGGAAAAGGTTAATTTGATTCAGCATCGTCTTCGTACAGCCCAATCTAGACAGAAGAGTTATATGGATCGGAAGGTTCGTGATGTTGTATTCATGGTTGGAGAGCAGGTCTTGCTTCGGGTTTCGCCCATGAAGGGTGTTATGAGGTTCGAAAAAAAGAGAAAGTTGAGCTCTAGGTATATCATACCATTTGAGATTCTTGAGAGGAATGGTGAGGTGGCTTGCAAGCTTGCATTGCCACCTAGTCTAGCTGCAGTTCATCTGGTATTCCATATTTCTATGCTCCGGAAGTATCACGGTGATTCGTCTCATGTGTTAGATTTTAGCTCAGTCCAATTGGACAATGATTTGTCTTATGTTGAGGAGCCGGTGGCCTTCTTGGACAAGTAGGTTCGAAACATGAGGTCAAAGAGCATTGCTTCAGCGAAGGTTCAGTTGAGGGGTCAACCAGTCAAGGAGGTGACTTGGGAGACTGAGCATAATATGTGTAGTCGTTATCCTCATCTTTTCACCCTTTCAGCTATGTCTCTATACTCATTCGAAGACGAATGTTTGTTTTAAGAGTGGGAGGATGTAACGACCCGGCTAGTCGTTTTGAGTATTTTAGCCTTGTTCCTTTATGTATTGTCTCCTCTATGTCGTATTGTGGTTAGGTGACTTTCCGGGGTGTTTGGGTTTGGTGCGGGTGAGTTCCGGAGTGAAGTAGGACATTTAGTCCTAAGGTTAGAAATTTGAGTTGAAAGAGTTGACCGTAGTTTGAATTTTGTGTAGACGGCTTCGGAATAGAGTTTTTACTGTTTTAATAGCTTTTTATGGTGATTTTGGACCTAGGAGCGTTTCCGGATATTGATTTGGATGTCCGTATGTCATTTTGACTTGAATTGACAAAAGTTAGAAGGTTGAAGGTTTGGAAGGTTGAGACGTCGGACCGGGAGTTGACTTTATTGATATCAGGGTCGGATTCCCATTCCGAAAGTTGGAATAGGTACGTTATGTCATTTATGCCTTGTGTGCAAAATTTGAGGTCAATCGAAGTTGTTTGGTATGAATCATCATTAGTTTTGGAAAACTAATGTTCATAGGACCAATAGGCTTGTATTTGGTTGCGATCTGTAGAATCGATGTTGTTTGATGTGATTTTAGGCCTTTAGTAGGTCTGTTATATGTTTTAGAACTTGTTAGTATATTTTTATGGGGTCCCGGGGGCCCCGTGTGTGAATTAGATTGAAATCGGATCATTTTTTGGACGTAGTCGTTTTGCTGAAGTTGTTGTTGTTCTGGTGTAATCGCACATGCGGAGGGTTTGGCCGCAGGTGCTGACACGCAGGTGCATGAGGGTGCATTGCAAAAGTAGAGGAGGCCAGTCCAGGGCTGGGTTCACAGGTGCGTACACTTGGGCGCAGATGCATATCCGTAGGCGCAAGTGTTCTTCAGCAGAAGCGAAACTTTGGGGAGCTTCTGAAGGACCGCATGTGCAGTCGCAACTCAGCAGAAGCGGGCTTGCAGGTGCGAGTAATTGGTCCGCAGAAGTGGAATTTCATTGCCTTCGTTAGAACAGCACCTGCGATAGATTTTTCCTCGGGTGCAGGGTCGCAGGTGCGACTCTTTGACCGAAGAAGCAGATGTCGCTGGGCAGGAATGGCTTGAGTCGAGGGTTTTATCTTATTTTCATCTTTTAGACCTAGAGAGCTCGGTTTGTGACGAGTTTTCGAGGGATTTTCATGTAAATCATCAGGGTAAGTGATTGTATTGGCTATTATACATGAATTCATCTTAATTTTTGTCATCTAAAGAGTGATTTGAGTTGGATAATGTGGGAAAGAATTGTGAAACTTCTTAGACTAAATTTTGGGGATTTGGAAGGCAATTTGAAGTCAGATTTGAGTAATTTTTGTATGGTTGAACTCGTTATCGAAAGGGTGTTCGGATTTTATAAGTTTGGTAGGGTTCCGAGACACAAGCCTGGGTTGACTTTTTGAGTTGAGTTTTTGTTTCTCTTCAATGATTGCAACTTTATTGTTCGGAATAACTTCATATAGTTTGTATTTATGGTATGAAGTTGTTTTGGCTAGATTTGAGCCATTCGGAGTTGAATAGTCGCCGGAAAGGCTTACTAGTGGATTGAGTTATCGTATTTTGAGGTAAGTGTCTTGCCTAACTTTGTATGGGGGAAGTACCCCTTAGGATTGGTGTTGTTTTGTGTAAAATTGTGATATGTGAAAGTCGTGTACGCAAGATGATAATTGTGTACACGGGATAAATATGGTAATTGACCGATTTTAGCTATGTAGATTCCTTCCATGCCTTTAATATAGTTTCCATAACATGTTTTCACATGTTTTACTTATCGTTAATACTTATCTTAACTCTTACTTGCTAATTGTCTTCACATGTTTAGTTGAAGTTATTGTTCTCTCTAATCCTTATTCATTATTTAACCGTTGAGTTCCTTACTTGATGTTGTTAGTTCTTGGGATATCTTAATGTTGAATTTGGTATTGAGTTATAAAGGTCGTGATTCACATTGAGGCACGGTTGTAAATTGTTGAAATACCATTATTGTTGAGTTATTCACTTTCGGTTGCTATTGTTGAGACTCTTGTTCATATTGGGGTTGAGCCATAGGTTATTTCTTGTGGAAACATTATTATTGTTGACTTTTTTGGCAAGTTATGATACCGGACACTTGAGGTGCGATTTGTGTTACGGTGTGATATTGATACGCATGTGGTGGTATAAGGTTTGGGGTTGAAACGCATGCAGTGAGATAAGGTGGGCTAAAATACGGGAAGATATTTCGGGAAAAATAATTTTCAAACCTAAATGCAAGGATCCCGCGGTGATATAAGGAAATATTGTGATTTGTTTTGTTATATGAGACTACTAGGCGGTACCTCGGTAGTGATTCTTGTTGATACCTTTCTATTACATCACTTGTGTTTTGGTTGCTTTGTTTTCTTGACATATTATTCCTTGTTTTCTTTCGTGATGCCTTAATTGCCTTAGTTCAGTGTTGCTATTCTTGGTATAATTCCTCATTATTTCATTTCCATTGTTATCATTATCACACTGTTATATACCTGTTCAGTTTTTTTTTTTTTTCCAGTAGGGTTTTGACCTGACCTCGTCACTACTCTATCGAGATTAGGCTTAACACTTAATGATTACTGTTGTGGTGTACTCATGCTAGGCTTCTGCACATCCTTTTATGCAAATCCAGGTACCTCTTGACAGCCTAGGCACCACAAAGTCGAGCTCGAATTTTGAGACTTCAAAGTATATTTGTCGGCGTTCGCAGGCCTCGGAGTCTCCCTCTATCTAGTTGTAGTACATTTTCCCCTTTTTTATAGATATTGTTGCATAGAGATATTCAGTATACTCTTGTAGAGCTTGTGACTTGGTATCACCAGATTTTGGGAGTATTGTACTGTTGAGTTGCAGAGTTCTTTTTATGATAGTAATTGGTTAATTTAAAAATTTTATCATTATCTCAGTTAAATTCTTCATGTATGTTAGACTTACCTAGTCTTAGATACTAGGTATCATCACAACATCCTACGGAGGTCGTGACATAAACGAGAGGCGCCATCTAATATTTAAGGTATATTAGGGTACTTATGTGTTTGTTATATTACTATTTTAATTGTCCGCTAACCGGTGAGATTTAGGTAAGGGTTCTAGTTATTCTAAGGGGAAGGCGTTAGGTATCTCTTAAAATCTACCTGAGGTAGCTTCTTAAACTTAGGCTAGGTTAGGAGAAGTAAAGGTCTATACTCTGCTTAGTCGGGGGCTTAAAGGCTATAAAATATTCTAAGTCTAGTTAAAATCTATTGTTTTGAAAAGAGGGTTGTGCGTAGTTTTTGAAAAAGAGTCAGAGGTTTCTAAGGTTTATAACCTACGAAAAATCCTTTTGAAATGTTTATGCCCACAAAGTTGAGAAAATCATGTGAAGGACTTCTATATTTTGAAAGAAGATTTGAATGTTTTATCTTTTCAGAAAATGCGGTTACTCATGTATAACTTAGTAAAATAAAAGACTACTAGGAAGTGTATCATAGATTGGGATGGGTATACCTTTTTTTGAAAATCGATTTCAATCGGAGTTGTTATTTTTGAAACTCATTGAGGTTTATTTAGTTTGCAATCACCAGCTATGTTTGGTTTTGTTTCTTGAAAATTAGCCTTATAGTTATTTTTAAGATTCTGATCTTTAAAAGCGGATTCGCTTTACTTCTTGAATCTATTCGAAATTCAAACTTACGAAAAATAGTTAGTGATAGCAAGACAAAATCTTTCATTTGTTGAGAAAATAAGTGATCAAAACATTAAAGTGTTAAAGCCAACAGAATTTTGGATTTTGGATTCTTTTACCTATGGGCCTTGGTTTTCCTATGTCTCCTAAACACTCAAAGCATCAAATAATATTCAATAGCAATGTTATCTTCAAACATATTCACAGAATAACCAAATAACAATAACTATCGTCTAAAAATGAGAGAGGGGGAAGAAGGCCGGACTCTTGACATTGGGCTGATAGATAGTCAGGCCCAACAAATCTCACACGAACAACAGACTTCATCTAGCGGGAAGGGAATTCCAAACTGGAACTTGGGCCCGAGTTCCAAAGAACTCAGAAGGCCCAGTTCAAACATGCATACAAAAGAACATCCCCCTTTGGACCCTGGCACTTCATGGATAAAATCCCCCTTTGGACCCTGGCACTTCATGGATAAAATCTCCCTTTGGACCCCTTGCACTTCAGAATTCACAAGAGTCTCAGTGACCCCGAGCAATGCTTATGTCGGGGAGGGGTATCTCAACTACAGACCAAGATTCACACCCAAATACCCTCATCCAGTCACTTTCACTCTTCCTCAAAGGTTTCGACACAAATGAGGTGTCAACTTTGCAATTAAAATGAAAGCAATAGTGGACACAAAGATTCAGATACACAGAATTTCAACAGAAACTATAGGGAACAATATCATTAGAGTGTAAGGATATGAACAATTCAGAATCAATCACAATATTGACCTTAGGATCAGAACCCAAAACATGAAGGCAAACTACTGCAAATGGACTTATATGGCCCAGTAGTATTAATGATATTAAGGTTGGTTATAGCATACATTAGGGCACTTAGGAAGGTTATCACACATATGTAAAAACAAGAAGAGTTAATGATAAACTATCAGTAAACTAATTCAGTTCAAAAGTGCCTAATCAAGTGATATGAGGATTGGTAAGTTATTGGCAACTGATTTGAGCATTGGAAAGTGAAAGACGCGTGCATTAATTTCATTAATTATACTGAGGGATTAACATTTAGGATTATTGACTAGGTTTATAGCGCTCCAACACACATTTCAGTGATCTTCAGAACAATAAGTAAGCATACACGTGGTTGAGGCCTTACTCCACTTAACACCTATACTAACAGCCTTGTCCAGGCTTCCTAAAGGTAACAACAACAAGCAGAGACATCAATGTTGGTAGGAGGATCACTTTTAGCCTAGTTCAAACCTAGAAGCATGATATCTAGTCTATCAGGTTCTCAAACAACTCCACATTCATAATTAAGTCTTTATAGACAAGGACATCAACCAAACATAAGATAGTAGGAAGGGATGTTCATTCTTAGGGAATGAGAATACGACAAACAAGTTTTAATGAGCTTACTTAAGCCTATGAGTGATCAAGTTACACCAGTAAACTTCCCATTTCAGATCCTATGTTACTCAAGTTGTTAAGTTATTAAGGTAGACGGGATTCAATATTCTTCTTTCATAGAGCATTTTTCTATAAAAAAAAATACGGTAATTTATACATAAAACTTTCTCAAATTAAGAGCATGTAAAGGTCCATGAGCATCACCGGACAAGCACAAGCATAGAGGTCAATAAGATTTACTTAACCATCATATAGTAAGGTTCCAGGTGGTCACTACTACAGAGTTCATATGATAGGCATGGCTTTAAACTACTCAATAAATATCATTAAGTCAAAAATAAGTCATGAACTGTGGTAAGGATCATTTTTATTGAATCAAAATAGTGTGGTATAATATTACAGATGTAAGGATCAACATAGCATAGTGCAACAAATATAAACTCTTAACAGGCTATTAAGAGAGGTCTAAAAGCATAGTTCAGTTAAATTATCTAAACATGGCAGTACAACTATTATTTAACTAACAGAGATAGAGCATAAATAGAATTATCAAAAGATATTAGCTCAGCTAGTGACAAAAGGTTTGTCACGACTTATTCATGAGAGTATCAATAATTATAGAAAAAATTTATCTAGCTAAGTTATGGGAGATGAAGTTCATTAACAACACATATTGGTCAACAGTATCAAAACAATCATAACTCTTTAGGAAATAATCAACTCAATTAGAGAAGATAGCATGTAAAATAGAACATAACAAACACAATTATAAGCTAACTAATGTATATCATAAACGGAAGGTGATCAACAAAGAGAACATCATAAACATAAAATAGCACAATATCAAAGATAGAGAGAGGGTCAGTGTACACTGACCTTCTGTGAAGCAGCAAACCAAGCAAGAGTCGCTTGTTAGCTGTTTAGGAGTCCAAATCCAAAACAAATCACTTACAAAGATCAAACTCGAGAAGGAATGAAAAAAAAAAAAAGAAAAAGAGAAGTTAGGGAGAAGCTGCTGGAACTTAGTACTTAGCCGAAAATTTTGAACTTTTCACTTACAGAGATCAAACTTTCATATGCATGTTTGAACTCAGAAGGTCCAGTTCAAATATGCATACGAAAGAAATTTTGTTGGTAATGTTAAAGTGTATTCGTGTCTGTTAGGTAGAGGCATTGAATGCCCTATTTATATGACATTCAAGCCACTTAAGATTTTAATTAGTTCAAACAAATAGTGGAGACTGATGATAGGGTGGGTGACGACAGTAAGCGGGTGAAATTAGAAGGGAAAGAGGGGAAATCAGTGATGAATTTACCTGAGAACGAGGGGAAGGCGTTTGAAGCCTTCGATCCAGCGATCAAATCCTAATGTCCAAAGGTCACTGCGTTTGACCTCTAGACAAAGAATAACGATGATGATCTGAAGTTAAACGACCATGCATGCCATGGATTTAAAAGAACAGGGACAAAATAGATGAAATCGTGTGTCATCCTTTTAGGTCTAGGGTTTTGATTTGGGGTTTTGAACTATAACAAAGAAAGGAAAAAGATTCAGGTGGGATGCGCGCTAACAGGGACAGAGAAGATGATTTAGGCTCGATTGAGGTGACCTTACACTAATGTGTAAGGTTTTTGGATTGATGGGGTTACAGGGGTTGAGAGAAAAAGGAGAGAAAGAGAAAGAGAAAAGGAAGGCGGTCGTTCAAAGTGTAAAATGATTAGGGTTATGCCGTCTCTAAGGTTTAAAGTGAAGGACTGAATCTAGGTCGTTAGATCGTTTGATCAACGACCTTGATAATTTGAAGCATAAGGATTTAATAAAATATTTTAATTATAAAAAGGGACGGTCATTGGATCCCTTTAATCAGATGACGAAGATGAGATCTCAATAAAATTTAAGAAAGGTGGAAAATGGAGATTAAACATGGACCGTTGATGAATTGGTTCAACGGTCCATATCTATTTGTGTTTTCTCTGTGAGTGAGGAAGACGGGTGATGTGGCACAATACCATTGGTTCTCAAGGGTTGGCATGGATTACCAAAGTGGACAAGGGGGTGGGTCTGACCGGTTCAAAGGTGTATTGGGCTTGTGTGTTGGGCCAAATCAGCTGGTATTTGATTTAAAGTGTGTCCACATTGTATTTATTAGATATTTGCAATCGTAGCCATTTGAGCTTTTCACTCCCTTTAAGAATTAACTTAATTAATTCTAATTAAACATGATAAAAGTATAATCATCAAAATATTATATATTATTGTAACAAATTATTTATTTATTAAAACACTTCATTTATTGAATTATGAAACTAAATTTGGATTAATTAAAGTAATAGGCGATACAATTAAAAATCAAAGATTAATTAGTTAAATTGATTGTAAAACTTGTATATTAAAATATAAATGTCATTTTAATAATTCCAAAATAGTAAGGATAATATAATTCATAAATATTTAATACCAAATTATTAATTTAACATTACTATTTATATAAAAATAGGTTTTATTATTTAGAAAATATTTTATCACATTTATTTCAAATTTTAAGCATAAATAATTTAATTTTAAAAGGGGGTCCCGTGAATTGTGGTAGTGAGTTACGTGGAACTTAGTTCGAGTAGGGAGATTGTTGGGTATGCAAACAAAGTCTCGCATGAAAAGTAAAAAAAATATTATTTATAAGGCATTTGATACTCTTAATGGTGTGAGGCCTTTTGGGGAAGACCATGCGGGCTTGGCCGAAATCGGACAATATCACACCATTAAGAGTATCTTTGGGCCGTTTTAGCCCAACCAAAAGTGTTAAAGAAAAAAAAGTGCTAAGTACTATATAGAGAATTTTACGGAAATGTCCAAAATAATTCCAAAATTACCAACCTCTTGCCATTAATCACAGACTTACTAAAACTAGTCAAGCGCATAGAAAAATAAAAAAACCTAGATAAATAAGAATTCTTTCTCTCCAAGTATCACACGTAAGGATCTCCTCCCATATTTTTAAGCGTGACAACAACATTAGATGCAAGACGGAAGAAAAATATCATGTATGAGGTAGCAAATAAGATGACGAAACATAAAGGAAAAAAATATACAAGATTCCAAAAAATTAAACAAAAATGGACACTTTTCAATGGGTATGGTTATAATTCATTGAAAACATATAAATGAGTCAATATATAAAATTTGAGAAAGATTTGAGGCGATTTGGACTTATTTGGTATCAAAATTCGTAGTTAAATTGAGTTTAAAAAATTCTTCTGCGACACATGAATCACACATGTATCTCACACACAGGTATACATGGATATACAAGTGATACATATTTGATACATATGTGATACATAATTGATACACAGTGTGATACACATATCATCTTTTTTTCATGTTCATCTTTCTACTTCGAATTTTCAATTCAAATTACCTCAAAACTCCACCAAATCATCCCAAAATTTAGATTCAAACTCCTTAAGATGTACCCAATCTATTCCAACAACACCCAAAAGAAAATAAAAAAATAGATATTTTTTTGCTGCAAATAGCTAATTGGCTAATATTGATAGCATTTGGCTAGTATCGATAATATTTTATGAATTTGTTAATTTTTGTACTAATTTACTTGTTAACTGACATAACTGATAGTTTCTATACTATATATTTTAAGTCCATAAATAGTCGATTCCTCTGAATAAATATACATAAAGCTAAAGTGGCAAAAAAAGATTAGGTTTATCTAAAAGGCTGCTCCAATTGCTTTTTACTCTGCAGTTTCATCCAATCCAAGTTTCACACAAAGATTAAAGTTCATGTATAGCGTTTGAACATTACTACGTGCCTTATACTGATAGGAATCTGACTGTTTACATGTTCTTCATAACTGTCCAGGAATATAAGTTTGAACTAGGAAAGTCAGCTCAAGAATACAGGGTTTTAATTTACGAGTGTCCGTAGATTTTTAAAGACCAATTAAATCTATTGAACTATATTGTACCAAATCGATTATTAGTTTTTTAAAATAAAATTACAAGTTTTAATATAAATTTATAATTGTACTGAATAGTAGGGTAAGTATTTTTTATTATAAAATAAATTGAAAAATTACTGAACCATACCGTTAACTTTATATATGAAAAATATATTTTATATATTAAATTTAAAAATAACAAAGCATTAAACTTTTTTTCCTAGGGCCTTGAGATTATATAAATGGGGCATTTGCATCTATACCCAATTTGGGGTCACAATTGAAGTTATAACCACTTTGCACAAACATTTGCAAGCCTACCCACTTTAGGATCAACTTCAAACTTATCAGGTTTGAAGTTAAAAATAAATTAGTCTGAAGTGCAAAACACTTAAGGCCAATTAAGTCTAAAGTGCAAAAATTGCGCTTAAAATGCACTTAAGGCCAAATAGGTCTAAAGTGCAATAAATGTTTTCATGTACTTTAGGCCAAATAAGTCTAAAGTGAAAAATTTATACTTCAGATGCACTTAAAGTCAAATAGGTCTGAAGTGTAACCAATGGTTTCATGCACATAAGGTCAAATAGGTGTGAGGTAAAACAATTGTACTTCAGATGCACTTAAGGCCAAACTGGTCTGAGGTGCAACCAATATTTTCATGCACTTAATGCAAAATAGGTCTGAAGTGCAAACTACCCAGAAACATAAATTTGTTCTTCAAATTTTAATAATAAAATATACGATTTAACACCTAAATCTACTCCCAATGGGCTCAAATTTGAAGCATGACCTCCAAATATTAACAAGAACAAATCATCAATTTGTCAAAACAACAATAAATTTAACAAATTCATTGTAATGACCCGACCGATCGTTTTGAGCCCTAGCACGTCGTTCAGAAGTTTGAGGTCATGAGTAGCTTCACTTCAGGTATTATGACTCGTACGCATAGTCGGAATGGAGATTCAGGGAGTTCAGAGTTGATTTGGAAAGAAAATTTTTATTTTGGAAGCTTTAAGTTTGAAGAATTGACTAAGGTTGGATTTTTGAGTAAACGATCTCGGAATCGGAATTTGAAGGTTCCAACAGGTTCGTATGATGATTTCGGACTTGGGCGTATGTGCGGATCGGGATTTGGATGACTCGGGAGCGTTTCGGCGCCTATTGTGAAAATTGGCATTTTGGAAAAATTTCATAAATTTGTGTTGAGATGTATTTCAATGTTATCGATATCCGTTTGGGATTTCGAGTCGGGGAATAGCTCCATATGATGATTCTGTAATTGGGAGCGCGTCCGGAAGTGGATTCGTAGGTCCGTAGGTCATTTTGGAGTCATTTGGCTAAAGCTAGAAATTTGAAGGTTTTTGAGAAGTTTGACCGGAAGTGGACTTTTTGATATCGGAGTCGGAATCCGATTTCGGAAGTTGGAATAGGTCTGTAATGTCAATTATGACTTGTGTGCAAAATTTGAGGTCAATCGGACGTAATTTGATAAGTTTCGGCATCGATTGTAGAAGTTTGAAGTTTCAAAGTTCATTAAGTTTGAAATGGGATGTGATTCATTATTTTGATGTTGTTTGATGCGATTTAAGGTCTCGAGAAAGTTCGTAATATTTCATGGGACTGGTTGGTATGATTGGTTGGGGTCCCGGGGGCCCCGGGTGTGTTTTAGAATGGTTTCGGACCAAATTTCCCTTGTTTATGATTGTTGGTTTCTGGTGTTTGGGTTGTTCATCGCGATCACGTAGATCGGCACGCGATTGCGTAGATCGGTACACGATCACATAGTGCTGGCTGGGAGCTGGCAAAGTTGTTATTCGCGATCGCATGGGCAAGTACGCGATCGCGGAAGGCATTGGTCTGAGGCATGAAGTTTTGGCCTTCGCGTTCACGGAGCTGGGCTCGCGTTCGCGTAGGTTGATCAAGTAGAGGTTTGCGGTCGCATCACAGTTGTCGCATTCGCGTAGAAGAGAAGTTGGGACAACTGAATTTGGTCTTCGCGATCCCGAAGGTGTTCTCGCGATCAGGAAGAAGGTCGCATGGGCAGTGGGGTTTTTAAAAAAAGGGAATTTTGGCCATTTTTACTTCATTTCTTTCATGGGAGTCGGTCTTGGAGCGATTTTGGAGCTCCATCTTCATCATATATGTCAAGGTAAGTGATTCCCATCTATTTCAAGTTAAATACTTGGATTATATATGGATTTAGACATGAAAATTTGTAGAAATTTGG
This sequence comes from Nicotiana tomentosiformis, assembly GCF_000390325.3. Taxonomy (NCBI): domain Eukaryota; kingdom Viridiplantae; phylum Streptophyta; class Magnoliopsida; order Solanales; family Solanaceae; genus Nicotiana; species Nicotiana tomentosiformis. Next base: position 11,598,510 of record NC_090814.1, read on the forward strand.
AATTTTGAAGAAAAACCTACAAATATATATTTTTGAAATTGACCACGAATTTGGGTAAGGAATTCAGAATAAATTATATATTTGAGTTCGTGGTGTTATGGGTAAAGTTTAACATCAAAAATTTACGGAATCCGGGCACGTGGGCCGAGGGTAATTTTATCGACTTTTCAAAAGGATTTAGGAATTGTTTTTTTGTAAATTGAATTATAATGAGTATTAGATTATATATTTATGAATTTGCACATTTATTGACTAGTTTTGGAGCAATGGGCATCAGTTTGAGTTGTTGGAAAGGCCTTAGAGCCGGTTATGGAAATTTTGGAGCGAGGTAAGTTTTCTTTCAAACCTTATAAGAGGGAATTAACCCCATAGGTAAAATAAATTAATATGTGCTTCTATTTGTGGGGGCTAAGTACGTACGAGATGACGAGAGTCCGTACGTAGCTACTATTATGCTTATGTCCGGGTAGTCTAGGACCCAAATCATGTTATATTTACGATGCTTGCATCCTACTTGTTAATTTAACCGTTTAAAATATATTGGAACTTGATAAAGGAATTTCAAAAGGTTAAACTTCCCCTACATGGATTTTGGACGGGTCACTTGACCGTTAATGAGAATTGATATTTCTTTGAACATCAAACCTAAATAAAATATTTGATTTGGTGGTTTGAATGTGTTCATCTTTTGGGGAACGGGCTGAACGCCTCGGCAGATTAAATAGATGCATCTATGGTTTGCGACATTCGATCCTCTGGCAGTGCACAATTTAAATATTATATTGGATCAGGCCGTACGACCTCGGCATGATTTGCGCATGCTTGTAATACTTGTTTTAAAAATTTTAAATAATGATATTGCCTCCCTGGTCTGAGATAAATTGGTAAATGACGAAATATGAATTTGAAAATCTTTTATTAACAAAAGAATTATTTAATCACTCCATGATATTGGGCTTACAGCCGTTCTTCGTGATCCATACTTAAATTATATCATTGGTATATTAATTATAGCTCATAGTAAGTGTCTGAGTCGACCCCTTATCACTACTTCTTCGATGTTAGGCGGGATACTTACTGGGTACGCATTAATTTACGTACTCATACTACACTTGCTGAATATTTTGTTGTGCATGCATATATATATATATATATATATATATATATATATATATATATATATATATATATATATATATAATAGTGGCCTTGTGGGCGCAGCGACGTGGTTGATACAGGGACTTAGGTGAGCTGCATTTTGTGAGACGATTCGCAGCCAGCAGAGTCTCATTCAGAGTATTTGTATTTTTTTCTTTTCTGTCCAAATTTATATTCCGGACAGTTATTGTATTTTACTTTATCTCCTAGTAAATGCTCGTGCACTTGTGACACCGGGTTTTGGGATTGATTATGGGCGTTCAGTATTGAAATTGATAAAAAATATTATTATTTATTCTGAAAAATCTCATCCTTTACTAATTATTTTGAAGGAAAATATGATTTCAAAAATATTAAAAATGATATCCAAATCTAGTATTTATTGTTGGCTTGCCTGACAGTGGTGTCTGGCGCCATCACGACCTTAATGAATTTTGGATCGTGACAATATGGTATCAGAGCACTAGGTTCACTTAGGTCTCACGAGTCATGAGCGAGTCTAGTAGAGTCTTGCGGATCGGCATGGAGACATCTGTACTTATCTTCTAGAGGCTACAGGGCTGTTAGGAGTACTTCCCTTCTTGATTCCTGAGCATGCAATTTGATTTCCTTGGGGCTTATGCCTTCATTCCCTTCCTATTCAATCTTGTGCGACGTGAAGCGCCTGTTACAAATTTGGAAATTGAGGAATTTTAATGGTACTACAGATGCTGCGAGATGTTTCTCCCTGTGTAGTTGTTTGGGCTATTATCGTCGCCTTGCGGAAGGATATTCTGTCATTTCAGCTCAGTAGCTATACTTCTGAGAGCTTTGAGGCTATGCACAGGTTGCTATGATGCTCATGAGTTGTTATCGCACAGTATTGATGTGATGGTAGGATGCTTGCCTATGTCTCGGGACAGTAAATGACTTGAAAGGAGGTTTACTCAGTGCATGATTCAGAGACTTGTTATTTTACTTCCGACGGAGGAAAGGAAATCGCACTAAGAATGTTCATACTTGGGTTGATGGAGTAGCGGGACTCGATATTTTCGAGCGTGGTGGAATCTTCGCCTATGATGTGGTGTCATCGTCCTTGATTGGTTATAATGTATTAAGTTCGTCGGTGTCATGTCTTCCTTTAATTTACCTTGGGGCAGAATATTATGAATGGTGCCGAGAAAGCGGCTGTCAGAGGTCGCAGTGTGCAGAGGTTCAGGATCGAATCGGCATTCCTGGTATTGATGGCTCGAAAAAGATGATTTCTGGAAAGGTTTAAAGTTGGTAGTGATCTATCGGTTCAAGTGATACAGAGGTAGATCTTGATTTAAAGCCATAACTGGGCAACAAAGGATGAGTAAGGACATGTGGAAGGTGACTTGCGGTGGATAAACTTATAAAGGGCCAAGTGTGAGAAACAGGAATCAGGTAGTTACTTAAAGGAGTGAGTTTGACCAAAGTGGGAGAGTGGCAGAGTAGTATGTGGGTTCTGTGATAAGATAGCTACACGTCTTGAGGAAAGTTTGGAGTGATTTGGGATTCATGGTGGATAGTGACTAGGACTACAGACTTGATTTGGAATGTTGGCCGTTATACTGGGGGAAGATTGGATGTGACAGAAATGAGGTTGCCGATATGAAGAGGGATACAACATGACTTTGGATTGGAATGTATTGTCGCATCTTTAGTTGATGTCCATGAGGAGTGAACGGACTTGTACATATGGTGAACGAGCACGGGCTAAGGATGGTTTATTGGCTTCATGGTTATTATACCCAGTGCATCGACGTTGGAATATGTCGGCATGTAAATTCTACAGGTGGGTTATCTCCTGTGAGCAGGTTAGCGGTCGCGTGGTGTTGACAAGGCATCTGCAAAGAATTCTACTGGCTACCTAGTAAGAGATTGAATATGTAAATGTGGCTAGTGGTTCGGAGTGTTCATTAAAGGTTAACAAGAGGATTTCGAGGAATTTGGCGGGTTGATTGTGCTAGATCATGTCGATGTAGGAAGAACCTTGGTGGGTTCCAGGTTTATGCAATGGTAGCTTCAAGCTAAATGGGAGAGTCTCATCGCCTACAGTTGGATTGCATGGTCGTCTATTTGTAAGATTTCTGGTTATCGGCATATTGATGGGTTATTATGACTAAGGAAAGAGAACATCAGTTGTGATTTGAGCAAAGGATGTGAGGAATGTGTGCTATAATTGGCTTTATTAATTCATGTTCAAGCTTTGGGAAGACTCATAGTTTATGCTACGTGTAGATGTAATGTATAGGGAAAATGAGTCAGTCGGGTATTTTCTTGACAAAGTGTCCATATGCTAGTAGGGCCTTGGAGTTGATCATATTCAGGGACAAGTCAAACTGGGTGACTCTCAACAACGGTCCTAATGGATTCAAAGGTTAAAGTGGGTGCCTAAGTATTTCGAGTCCATAGTATGGTTGAATATCGAGCTTTTGCAGTGGATTATGAAAGGGGCTTGGAGTGTTCTACGTTAGCTTCGTGTTGCGGTGTAGCATTGGAGGAATGAAAGGAATTAACTTCGAGTTCATAGAGGGATTTCCAAGAATAGTGGTACCAGTTAAATATGTGAACATGCGCACAAGGAGGGTATGAGATGGTTCGTGGGATTTGAGACAGCGCGGTCTCGTGAAATAAGGTCACTCGGGATGAGTGCGGAATTAGGTTCGTGATGTAATGATTGGAGCTATTATTATTTCTAATGCAAGTTAAGAATAAATTGGGAAATGACGGGTCGGCTAACAAAGGTTGAATTGGCATGATGGTGGCAATGATCAGTTCCTTCAGCGGATTGAGTTATGCATGTGATTTGTGGCGGTACGTGAGGGGCTTGATGGCCGCCGTAATTGATTTTATTTGGAGGAATTCAAGTATTATGGAATTTTATGTGTAAATGGATCCCGGTAGATTTATGATGGTTTAGACCACTATTTGAAGTTGGTATTTTCTGCGGGTTTGAGAATTCAGTCACGAGTGCAATGGTTCTCTTGAAATGAGCTAAGTAAAATGTCTCTATATGATGAAGTGTCTACCCTATTTGTGGTTTCGGAGTTAAGATGAAGTTCTTGTACTCTTGTGCATTGGCATAATTAAGTGCAGTGATCAGCATGGGATTCGAAAATTGAGGATCAAGGTTACAGTTTGGTGTCGACAAGAATGTCAAGAGCTCGGACGAGCAGAAAAGGATTTAGAGGTTTAAAGCAAGCTGGTATTGTCTTTAGCATTACCTGAGATCGGTGTTATGTGTAAGAGGCTTTGTGTATTGATTTGCGGATCCTTGATTCGCTTTACAGCATTAGTATGGCCGGTGGTATGGATGTACGAACTTGTTATCTGGTGCGGAAGGTCATGGAAGCATATCCTGCGGGAAGATGGTGTAAATGTGACATAGTCACCTGAAAGATTAAAACCAAGTATGGAGATTGTGGTACTATCGCTAATTTGAGAAATTATGCCTGAAGGGCGCTCTATTCAGTTAGTTAAGAATTTTGAAAGTTAGTTTTGCATTCAATGGTTGCTCTTGTAGGTCATAGGAAAGGGGTCATTGTGGATCCTTGAGGGATTATTTACCCAAACGTGGTATGATCAGAATTGGTTTGAGGTCCGTTGATGGGTCCAAATATGGATGTGTACTTTACACTAGCCTGGACGTGTTTATTTCAGCATAGTGCTTCTTATGGAGGGATATTCGGACGTTTGATGTCATTTCGTCGTCGGCTATTTCATGTGTTATATTATTGTGCCATGTGGACTGTGAGACGGCTTGATTATTTGTACAATGTGTTGAGTTCCCACACATCTGTGGTATTATGTGATCAGGATAGCTCTCGAGATGCAGATCATATATCGCATCGTAGTTATGCTTGAGTTTTATAGTGTATGGCGCTATTTATCTCCCTAGGGATGGTATTATGCACTTAGCGTGCTTGTGGTAGGTATTCAGGTATTTTTGTAATAATGAGCATTCTAGCTCGGTAAGTATTTCCTTATAGATTTCTTTTTGTTTTGTGCGGATCGGGTGGCACGCCGCCCACGGGTATGTTGTTTGGATCGGGTTGCACACCATAATAGTGTGATATTGAGTACAGTCCCCTATATTCTATTTTGTGTGTTTTGTGTCCCATTTTCTGAGGAAGGTTCATGACACCTTTTCAGTTGTCTAATTAGTCACGTGGGTTGAGTAATCCTTCCAGAGTTTATTTTCCTTATGTATCACGTCGAGTTTGTAGCTTATTGGCACATTGTGGCATCACATGAGACTTTTGGCAGCATCTGAGGTGGCTTATTGCCTAAACAACTTATACTGAGTGAGGCGAGATTATTGGATCTGGGATCAGAGCGATCGGATTATATGAAGTATAGTAAAGAGCAAATACCATTATTTGGTTATAATGGGGTGATGATTCTAGTCAGGAGGAGAGACTCAATGATTTGTTGACTCGGTAGTAGGTTATGAATTTCTAAACATCTCTTCCGTCGTGGCGGTATTGCAAGAGTTGGAACCAGACTTATATATGTCATGAGGTGCATGGTGAGCATCAGATTCGGAAATGTCGGCTATTATGATCAAAGAATGTTATTATGGTCATGTGAATGTTGCGGTGCATGGTGTGAATTCGACAAAGGTATGCGGTCATGTTCTGCTACATCGTGTAGTGATGGATACGGTGTTCGTGTATTGGAAACAGACCCAGTAGAGAATTTCAGATTTTAGAATTTGGCTCTAAGGCTTATTTGATCAAGTAGAAGGGAGAATCTTCAGATTGGCTCGAGCTATTATGCTCAACTGAGTTGTGGTAGCACGGGTAGGTGCACGAGGTGTTAAACAATGATTTCGAACAACTCCATAGCAGTTCTTAGCACGTTCGAGGACGAAAGTATGTTAAGTAGGAGAGAATATAATAACCCAACCAGTCGTTTTGAGCCCTAGCACGTCATTCAGTAGTTTGAGGCCATGAGTAGCTTCACTTCAGGTATTATGACCTGTACGCGTAGTCGGAATTGAGATTCAGGGAGTTCAGAGTTGATTTGGAAAGAAAATTTTTATTTCGGAAGCTTTAAGTTGGAAGAATTGACTAAGGTTGGATTTTTGAGTAAACGATCTCGGAATCGGGATTTGAAGGTTCCAACAGGTTTGTATGATGATTTCGGACTTGGGCGTATGTCCGGATCGGGCTTTGTATGACCCGGGAGCGTTTCGGCACCTATTGTGGAAATTGGTATTTTGGAAGAATTTCATAAATTTGTGTTGAGGTGTATTTCAATGTTATCGATGTCCGTTTGGGATTTCGAGTCTGGGAATAGCTCCGTATGGTGATTCTGGAATTGGGAGCGCGTCCGGAAGTGGATTCCGAGGTCCGTAGGTAATTTTGGAGTCATTTGGCTAAAGCTAGAAATTTGAAGGTTTTTGAGAAGTTTGACATGAAGTGGACTTTTTGATATCGGGGTCGGAATCTGATTCCGGAAGTTGGAATAGGTCTGTAATGTCAATTATGACTTGTGTGCAAAATTTGAGGTCAATCGGACGTGATTTAATAGGTTTCGGCATCGATTGTAGAAGTTTGAATTTTGAAAGTTCATTAAGCTTGAATTGGGGTGCGATTCATAATTTCGATATTGTTTGATGCGATTTGAGGTCTCGAGCAAGTTCATAATATGTTATGGGACTGGTTGATATGATTGGTTGGGGTCCCGGGGCCCCGGGGGTATTTCAGGATGGTTTCGGACCAAATTCCCCTTGTTTATGATTGCTGGTATCTAGTGTTTGGGTTGTTCATCGCGATCGTGTAGATGGGCACGGGATCTCATAGTGCTGACTGGGAGCTGGCGAAGTTGTTCTTCGCAATCGCAGGGGCAAGTACGCGATCGCGGAAGGCATTGATCTGAGGCATGAAGTTTTGGCCTTTGCGTTCGCGGAGCTGGGCTCGCTTTCGCGTAGGTTGATCAAGCAGAGGTTCGCGATCGCATCACAGTTTTCGCGTTCGCGTAGAAGAGAAGTTGAGATAGCTGAATTTGGTCTTCGCGATCGCGAAGGTAATCCCGCGATCTCGAAGAAGGTCGCCTGGGTAGTGGAGTTTTTATAAAACGGTGTTTTGGCCATTTTTACTTCATTTCTTCCATGGGAGCCGGTCTTGGAGCGATTGTGGAGCTCCATCTTCATCATCTATGTCAAGGTAAGTGATTCCCATCTATTGCAAGTTAAATACTTGGATTATATATGGATTTAGACATGAAAATTTGTAAATATTTGGGATTTTGAAGAAAAACCTAGAAATTTATATTTTGGAATTTGACCACGAATTTGGGTAAGGAATTCAGAATAAATTATATATTTGAGTTCGTGGTGTTATGGGTAAAGTTTATCTTCGAAAATTTTCGGAATCCGGGTACGTAGGCCGAGGGTGATTTTATCGATTTTTCAAACGGAGTTAGGAATTTATTTTTGCAAATTGAATTATAATGAGTATTAGAGTATATATTTATGGATTTGCACATTTATTGACTAGTTTTGGAGCGTTGGGAATCGGTTTGAGTTGTCGGAAAGGCTTTAGAGCCGGTTATGGAAATTTCAGAGCGAGGTAAGTCTCCTTTCAAACCTTATAAGAGGGAATTAACCCCATAGGTGAAATAAATTAATATGTGCTTCTATTTGTGGGGGGCTATGTACGTACGAGGTGTCGAGAGTCCATGCGTAGCAACTATTATGCTTATGTCCGGGTAGTCTAGGACCCAAATCATGTTATATTTGCGATGCTTGCATCCTACTTGTTAATTTAACCGTTTAAAATATATTGGAACTTGATAAAGGAATTTCAAAAGGTTAAACTTCCCCTACTTGGGTTTTGGACAGGTCACTTGACCATTAATGAGAATTGATATTTCTTTGAACATCAAACCTAAATAAAAAATTTGATTTGGTTGTTTGAATGTGTTCATCTTTTGTGGAACGGGCCGAACGCCTCGGCAGATTAAATAGATGCATCTATGGTTCGCACCATTCGACCCTCTGGCAGTGCACAATTTAAATATTATGTTGGATCGGGTCGTACGACCTCAGCATGATTTGCGCATGCTTGTATTACTTACCTTAAAAAATTTAAATAATGATATTTCCTCCCTGGTCTGAGATAAATTGGTAAATGACGAAATAGGAATTTGGAAATCTCTTATTAACAAAAGAATTTTTTACTCATTCCATGATATTGGGCTTACAGCCGTTTTTTGTGATCCATGCTTAAATTATATCATTGGTATATTAATTATAGCCCATAGTAAGTGTCCGAGTCGACCCCTTGTCACTACTTCTTCGAGGTTAGGCGGGATACTTACTGGGTACACATTGATTTACGTACTCATACTATACTTGCTGCATATTTTTTTGTGCAGGCATATATATATATTAGTGGCCTTGTGGGCGCAGCGGCGTGGTTGATACGGGGACTTAGGTGAGCTGCATTTTGTGAGACGATTCGCATCCAACAGAGTCTCTTTCAGAGTATTTGTACTTTTTTTGCTTTTCTGTCCAAATTTGTATTCCGGACAGTTATTGTATTTTACTTTATCTCCTAGTAAACGCTCATGCACTTGTGACACCGGGTTTTGGGATTGATTATGGGCATTCAGTATTGAAATTGATAAAAAATATTATTATTTATTCTGAAAAATCTCATCCTTTACTAATTAATTTGAAGGAAAATATGATTTAAAATATTTAAGATAATGACCAAATCTAGTATTTATTATTGGCTTGCCTGACAGTGGTGTCCGGCGTCATCACGACCTTAATGGATTTTGGGTCGTGACATTCATTTTGCAATTAAGAAGAAACCCTAAGCAGTAGTAAAATAATGAAGCGACACAGTACCTCACCACTGCAAAACACCATAAACCACCTTAAAATATGCTCATAAATTGTAACGTCCCGACTTGTCATTTTATTTTCTAGATCCCCATTCCACCTCCATATGTGTTTTTACTGTTTTATGACTTAGGAGAGGGTTGGTTCAGTTTGAAAGGGTTCGTATTGAAATCGGAACACTTAGTTCTTTAATAGTGGACTAGGATGGACAAGTTTGACTTGGGTCAACTTTTGAGTAAACGATCTCGGAACCGTGATTTGATTGTTCCAATAGGTTTATATGATGATTTTGGACTTGGGCGTGTCTTCGGATCGAGCTTTGGGTGATCCGGGAGCGTTTCAGCGCTCAATGTTGAAAGTTGGCGCAAGTTCTTTAAATTTGGTTTGAAGTATACTTTGGTGTAATCGATGTATGTTTGGGATTCTAAGCCTGGGAATATGTCTTCACGGTGATTTATGACTTGTACATAAAATTTGGCGTCATTCCAAGTTGTCTAAATATATTTTGACTCGAAGTTGGTTGAAATACGTTTGAAGCTTAGAAGTTGATTAATGAGTTTTTGAGGTACGATTCTTGATTTCGTTATTATTTTATGTGTTCCGAGGCTTCGAATAAGTCCCCAAATTGTTTATGAACAAAACGGTGCATTTGGACGGGGTCCCGGGGTGGCTCGGGTGTCTTACTTACCACCCGAAGCATGTTTGAACTTGGCTAAAAATTATTGGTGTGCTTTTTACCACCCGAATAAGAAGGAAAATTGGAGACGCGGGTGATTGTCCTACGCGATCGCGAAGGTTGGCCTGGCAGTGCTTCGCGAATGAGGAGGCCCAACCGCGATCGCGAAGACGAAACAGAGGAGCTAGGCAGGGAGGCCTTTGGCCTTCGCGAACGCGATTTGGGGATCGCGAATGCGGAAGGCTGGGCAGTGGTTCATCACGAATGCGACTGCCTAGCCGCAAACGTGAAGAAGGTTTTTGGGCAGTGGCAATTTTGGCCTTCGCAATCATGAGGCATTTTTCGCGATCGCGAAGAAGGGATCACTGGGCAGACTTGAATTTAATACGGGACTTAGACTTTTTTCTCTCATTTTTCACTGGGTCATGGGCAATTTTGAGAGCATTTTGTGGGGCAGTTTCATTAACATCAAGAGGTAAGTGATTCATATCAATTCTTGAGTTAAATACATGGATTATGAGTAGATTTAACATGAAATTAGGGGAATATTTTATGGAATTTTGTTGGAACCTAGGGTTTGGTAAAAATAAGATTTGACCACGAAATTGATTCTGGAATTGGGAATAAATTATATATTTGAGTTCGTGAAGTCATGGGTAACATTTATCTTCGAACATTTTCGGATCCGAGCACGTGGGCCCGGGGGTGGTTTTTATGGACTTCACGGTTTTGGTTCGAAAATTAGTTTAATAGCTAAATTATGAACTTTTGAGCATATATTTATTAGTTTATACGACTTTTGGTTAGTTTCGGAGTCATCAGCGGCGTTTAAGGAGTTCTAGGAGGTTGAAGAGCCGGATTGAGGATTTGGAATCGAGGTAAGTTTCTTACCTAACCTTGTAAGAGGGAACCTATCCCCTTAGGTGTATTAATTGTTATGTGCTACTTATTGTGGGGAGCTACGTATGCACGAGGTGATGAGAGTCTGTACGTAGCTATATTCATGATATGTTCGGGTAGACTTAGATTCACATCATGCCTTTAACTGTGCTATTTGTACCTATCTTGTGCATTGATTTTCTTGATTAAGACTGAGATTGAGGATTTGAATAAAGATACCGACTTAGCCTCTTACTTTGGAAAAATTAAGAAATATTTGATAAATTATGGATCGGTGTCTTCTCGACTCGCATATGCTCTCGCGAGCGAGGTAAATTTATCTACTCTTATAGGATCGGGCAGATCGCCTCGGCAATGTAATAAATTACTCTTATGGGATCTGGTCGTTCGCCTCGTCAATATGGTAACACTATTCTTACAGGATTGAAACGTTCGCCTCGGCAGTACTGAGTACCACTATTCTTATGGGATCGGACCATTCGCCTCGGCAACTTCGTGCTTAATACTTGAGACTAGATTTGGTTTGGTAACAGTTGAGTTAGAGCCTTCAAGGCCGGTTATGACATGTTAAGTAATTTGACATAGACTCATGTGTGGAATTCCTGTAATTACTTTTATTTGCTTCGTTGCTACTTGTTGTACATTCACCATATCTACTTTATGTATTTTTATTACTGTTTGACCACTAGTAAGTGTCAAGTCGACCCCTCGTTACTACTTCTTCGATGTTAGACTAGATACTTACTGGGTATGCGTTATTGTCCGTACTCACACTACATCTATGCACTGAATGTGCATTAAGACATGTACTACTAGTAGTTACATGGGCGCGTAGCCGCACTTTTACGTAGACTTAGTGGTGATCTACATGCCTTGCTTCGATCTACAGCACTGGAGTCTCCCTCTATCTTGTTTATATTTTTGTCTATTACCATTCAGACAGTAGTTGTTTTAGTTTTGTATATTCTCTAGATTGCTCATAAACTTGTGGCACTTGGGTTTGGAGGCTTTTAGCATTCATGTATTGTTATACTTATCATTACTATTACTAGCGTTGATGTATTTCTCACACTGGTATTTTGTTGAGAAAAGCGTATGTACGGTTTCATGAGATCTTACTTACTTCGTTCTATTAAAAAAGGAAACTTTTGTTTTAAAAGTTAAAAAGGTATAACTAAATTGTAGGTTCACTTGTGGGCTTTTCTAACGACAGCATTAGATACCATCGCGACCTATCACGGATTTTGGGTCGTGATACAAACACCATATAAATTTATAGTCACCTTTATTTTCATAATGAAGAAGAAGAAGAAGAAGAAGAAGAAGAAGAAGAAGAAGAAGGAGGAGGAGGAGGAGAAAGATGAGGAGGAGGAGAAGGAGGAGCAGGAGAAAAATGCTTGAAGTTGTCTAAACTTTGGGTACTAGTTAAAAAAAATTTAACAAGTGGGTACAATTTAATTGGGGCAACCAAATAGGGCGCCCCATGCAATTTTTACTATAGAAACGGCTAGAAGCCAATCTATATTAACACTGAAAGTCCTACTCCCAAACTTATTCTGCTACTCTTGATGAAATAAAATTATTTTCACCATTATGTGTAGCAAGCAACAAGGATGGATATCCTTCCTCTCAAATGATTTAGATCTTACTTGTTGAATATTTAATCTTCTAATATGCTATATTCTTGAGTCCCAACTTGATTAATATTTTTCTACTCGTGTGATTTATAGTTTTTTTTTATCTTTGCTTAATTTATTCTACACTGCAATAGAATATTGGGATGAATATTCTTTCTACCTTTTATGTTTTCTTGATTCATCACCTCTTAAATAGTAAAAATATCTAGAGAGTTTCATGAAAGGCTTGTCCAAGTATGCATGTTATCGCAGTTTAATTTTTACTTGCGACTCTTATATGACATTGTAAAAAGTACTGATAATTAAATAAACCGTACCGATACCAAAGAAAAACCGAGATGATTGGTAAAATTTCAAAAAGTTTAATCTTTCCTATACAAAATAGAGTAACCGAAAAATTAGTATGATATAAATTTTATAAAATAATTGGTCGTACCGAACAATTATCACTCCTAATTCAATCCATTAGACGATTCCCAAGCAAGTTGGAATCGATTATAAAAAAAATCCACTGATCGTGTTACTTCAATTAAAATCATCTCAATCCACGTCCCGACAATATATTTAATATTGTGTGAATTCAATGTAAATTGGCTAGCTTTACATAGACCGTCAATTATCCTTTTTTCATGTTTGGAGATCAACATTATGAGCAAGCTCACGTTGACGGATTCCACTGATCCCAAAACCTTAATTTAAATAGTATCTTATTAGCAATTTTAGTCCGAGTTTAATTTCCAAGCAAGAGGACATTCTAAGAGTGGAAGATGTAGATGATCAAAACATCAAGCAGACAAGAATCTCTTTGTCACGAGCAAAAATTTACTAGTCGTGATGGCACCTAACCTAACCTGTTAGATCATCCAATTAACAGATAACACAATTTTAATAAAATAAAGGTGACCATCAAATGATATATCTCGATTCCATAAAATATACCAAGGAATTGGTAGTACAAGTCATGAGCTACTAAGACTGGATTATTGCAAAAACTGATATGAAATAAATACAACTTCTGTTTGAAATGTACATAAACAGAATTCGACTCTAAAACTACCCAAGGACAAATGGTAGCCATGCCTGGAAGGTACGAACATTTCCAGAGTCAGCTTCCGTCATCCACCGTAGCTCCGCTCTAACACACAAGGTGCAGAATTGTAGTATGAGTATAACTGACTCCATGTACTCAATAAGTATCTTGACTAATCTCGGTGAAGTAGTGACGAGGCACTTTAGTTAAAAGATAATCACTGACATAACCTGTGTAGTAGACTAGCAATAGAACAATACTACAACATAACAGAAAAGAGTACAAGAAACGGATATGCGAAGTAGTAAATGATTACTAGACGGAATCACGATTTAATATTCCTCAATATCACGACCAATCCTTTCTTAGAGCATTAACCAACAAACTACGATAGTAAATCCATAACCTTCATAATATGAGAAATGTACTCAAGATATCAAATCGAATGGCGCGGCAATACCCTTCGTGCATTTATATCATCCTCACCAAATATGCATATAACAGTACCAACCAGGTGAAAGAATTCCAATAACAATAATGAAAAAGTGGGAAACACACAGGTAGCATTAACGAACAAGGCAGTGCATATGGATAACGGTAACAGAATAGGTAAAAGGCATAGAAGTAATGATAGCAATTAGGAAAGAAGAACATAAACTTCACTAACTAACATGGTAGAAGGCCTAGATGTAGATATAACAAAAAAGAGGAAAAGCATGATCTTCATGAGCTAACATGGTAGAAGGCATGAATAACTAACATTGTAGAAGGCTTATACGGAAGTGCAACTGTAAGGCCCCGTAAAAATTTCGCCAAGGAATTTGAGGTTTTGTGGTGCCAAGGTAGACTTGTACGGACTTTTTTGGTTGAAGAATGCACTGAGAAGTTGATGAAAATTTGTTTGGCAGAAGAATGCGGTTCTACAGTCAAGTTCACGACAGCAGAACCACTCCGCGGACCGCATAATCATCGCGAAGTTGAGCAGAGAATTTGTTAAATTTTGAAGGTTGTTCTACGGTCCATTATGCGATCACATAGTTATTTCGCAATCCGCATATCTGTCACATATTTGGCATGAAGAAGTTTGGAGAGTGATTATGCGGTCCACTCTGCGGCCGCATAAGTGGTCTGTGGACCGTAGATCGGTCCAGACCATTCCAGTTTTTGGTATCACTTTCGCGATCTATTTTGGGGGCCGCATATCTATTTTGCGGTCCATTCTACGACTGCATACCTGAGTTCGGAGGGTCCATTTTCCTATTTTTATAACCCGATCCCATTTTGATAAATAGCCTTAGGGGCTTATTTTGAAGCGAACGTCTGATGATTTTAGAGAGGGGTAAGAGTATTTTAGAGAGAGAATGAGGAAATCTAGCATTCTAATCACCCATTCTTATACCAATGTTCAAGAATAAAGGAAGCCAATCACTAGATTATCATCTATCTGGATAAATCCTACTCCTAAGCTTTCATGCAAGAGGTTATGAGTTCAAGTATACTGTGGGGTTGGAAATAGGCCATGCATGTGATAATAGGTTGTAGTATGTGGGGTTAATGAACCATTTTGGTTAGTTTCTTGTTGAAAGTGGTTGAGGAAGGAAGGGACTACCATTGTAGAGCTTTGTAGTTTATTCTGCATATTAGGTGTTTGACAATATTCCTAAGAGAGTTAAACCATGGGAATCCTTCTAATTATTAACCGATTTTTGCTATCCTCCTATAGATTGTTATTGCTAGAAGTTTTGGGGCGTTGTAGCAACTTAAGGAAAGCTCAAACAAGGTATGTTGGCTAAACTTCTCTCTTGGAATCGAATTTCATGATGTTCCCATAAGTTTCAAGTATGGATAGCCCAAGTTCCTAATTCCCATGATCCGAGTTATTCCTTATATATTTGACTATTCTGAATAAGCTTGTGTTGAAAGATATATACTAAAAATGTGCACCAAATTCTCCTATCATCTTGTGTTCTCCGTCGGGAATGTATCCTAGTGTGACCAATATGTCGAGATAATTTGATTTCAAATCATGTTTAAATTGCAAGTTGTTATGTCCAATTGTGAAAGAAAACTCAATGCGCCAAAGACCCTCGTTGTTCATATTTATGCTTAAGGCCTTGATTCTAAATACGCTTATTGATGATAATCTATAAATATGCTTGAAAGTGAGAGATATGAAAGTGAGATATAAAACATGGCCATGGTGGTTGTAATCAATGCAATTGAGTTGTATTCGTGTTTCAATCGTAACTCACCATGCTCCCCTTTATAAATATTCCCAATGTGATTTAAGTTCTTACATACTCATAAGTTGAGATTGTGCACTGCCCTTTTTGGGAAAAGTATTTCAAGAATAAGTGGTGTACGACTCATTTATGATTTTAACTTGTGCTTCAATTGCTAGTCATTTTGCTCCATTCTTTGGAAAGAAAACTATTGTGTTTAAAGCCTTCATTACTAGTGAACTTGAAGTTATGATTTTCGGAATATTCGATATGTTGATGTTTGTGATGATGATCCTTTAAAGTAAAGAAACGAAAGTGTGAAATATGAGATACGTCCACCGTGCTATGAATGAAGAATCATAAGTATGGCCAAGAGAGCCAAAGAAATAACGATGGGGTGAATGGTTGAAAGTATTAATGAAGATATATATAGTGTGAAAGACAATGAGGTGAATATAAAATATATTTGTACTTTTGTTTCCCTTATGTGCAAAACAAAATGCTTTTCGGAGTATCGTTAGTCACTAAGAAGGGTAGGTTGGAATAAACTAACCCCGAAACTACACGTGCCGGTGTAGGGTGCATTGTAATTATTCCCCTTATTTGGGATGAGATTGTTGTGATGATAATATTTCCCTTTATTGGGATGAGATGATTACTATAAAAAGGTGATGTCGATCCACACGGCATTATGGTGAGACGGCCTAGCCGGTCGGGTCGTGATCGGACGCCATGTCGCACACATTGTGGTGATGGTGCTGGAAAATGTAATTGAAATTGTGATTAAGATTGTGATTGTGATACACCTCCACCCGCACACATTAGGGTGAGGCGGTGGGCCGCTTTGTGTAGAGATTGTAATTGTGATACACCTCCACCCGCACACATTGGGGTGAGGTGGCGGGGCCACTTTGTGTAGAGATTGTGATTGTGATACACCTCCACCCGCACACATTAGGGTGAGGCGGCGGGGTCACTTTGTGTAGAGATTGTGATTGTGATTACACCTCCATCCGTACACATTGGGATGACGCGGCGGGACCGCTTTGTGTAGATCGAAAGTCTTTGGGTGAGACTGCCTAGCCGATCGGGCCGTAATCGGACTCCGTTCTAAAACACAGTGGTATATCAGTACTAATGATCTTCCAACCAAATATACATATACATATAGATCGAAAGTCTTTGGGTGAGACTGCCTAGCCGATCGGGCCGTAATCGGACTCCGTTCTAAAACACAGTGGTATATCAGTACTAATGATCTTCCAACCAAATATACATATATATATATATATATATATATATATATATATATATATATATATATATATATATATATGTATGTATGTATGTATTTTGAATATTGTTATGTTATAAACTTGGCATTTGGATATTGTTGATTGTTACTTGTTGTTTCCATAGGTTTTCCCCTTTCTTATATTGGCATTCTATTTTGAAAGAGGACATTTAGCTTTACATACTAGTACTATTCCATATATACTAATGTCCTTTTTGTCAGGGGCGCTGCATCTTCAATGAATGCAGGTGGTTCGTCAGCGGGAATCTTTGACCCTCGTTAGTAGGTACTCCCTATTCAGTAGGTTTTGGTGAGCCCTACTCTGTTCCGGGCTTTATGTCATTTGACGTTATATTTTGTGCTTTGAGGTATAGTCGAGGCCTTATCTTCGGCCCTTCCATTCTTTACTTATGTTGTACTTGGAGGCTCCATAGACAGGTTGTGGGTGGTGTTTGATGTTGGAAATTGAACTAGAAATGTTGATATTTGGCAAACCTATTTTCATCATATCTATAAACTTGTAATAATTTGGAAATCGTAAATGGATATCTTTTGAATAATGGGAAAGGAATGTGGAACATTTTATTCTCCTCATGTATATCTCTTGATATTGATTTTATATTGGTCATGGGTAAGATAAGATAGAAGGCATCAAGTAGGCTTGCTTGATTGAGGTATCTCGGTTGAGCGTCGGTTGCGCTCCCCAAGGTCGGGGCGTGACAACAACAACTGAGAAACGGCATGGATATAGATATAACAACAAGAATGCAAGCATTATAATTGCAAATTAAACAGATAGAAGATATGGACAGCACAATAACAATTGAGATAGAGGACAAAGACAGAACAACAACGACAAGTCACATAGAAAACATAGGTGCAACAGTAACAGCTCAAGGTAAAGGCATGAATGTATACAAAAGGAAAAGATATCACAACATAATGCATGTGCATCGTCCTCTCCCACACGGAAACACCCTTCATGCCATGAACACATGATAATATAAAAATATGATAATGTAAATGAAATGGCACGGCATCACCCTTCATGCTTTTACTCTCATCCTCACATGATAATATAAATGAGATCATGATAATGTAAATAAAATGGCAAGGCATCACCCTTCGTACTTTTACTCTCATCCTCACATGATAATGTAAATGAAATGGCACGGCATCACCCTTCGTGCTTTACACTCTTCCTCGCATGATAATGTATATACAATGGCACGGCATCACCCTTCGTACTTTACACTTTTCCTCACCAAGCACATGCATATCAATGACAAGAAAGGTAGGAAGCATGAATAACATCAAGGAGAGTGATTAAACGAATATTCCAAATGAACATCAATCATAGCCTTCAAGCCAATAACAATATAATAAACCTCGAGAACCTTATTATTCAAGTATTTCAACAAGTCTCAAAAATAATCTTCAACACAAGTATAGGATCCAATATCTCAAGAATAACGGTCACAACGATGTATTAGTGATTAAGCATAGTGATGACCGAATTTAACACATCAATAGTTTCACAAAAATCCGTTAAATTTTAATCAAGTTATAATAAGGTAAAACTTGGTCTCCAGCATTTAATTTCATATTCTTAGTAATCTAGGAGTCAAGTAAGACATTGTCACAACCCAAATCTCACATGTGGTGATGGTGCCTATCGCAATACTAGGCAAGCCGGCATTCACAAGAAACCCACACATTTTTTTAATTTTCGAAAAAGATAGCAATATAAGTTCGAAAGAAAAATCTCATAAATACTGAATGAAAACACCGCAACTCAAAACAAAATTTCTCAAAATTCGGGTGTCACTGAGTACATGAGCACTATACAATAACGTGGTTTGACAACTAAAACACTAACTAGGAAGGTAGAATAGTAAAAATAAAACTAAGAGATAAAGGAGGAGAGTCAAGGTCTGCGTACGCCAAGGCAGCTACCTCGATAATCTCCGAACTGGTAAAACTACAGAAATTAGCAACCACCGTGCTCGGAAATACCGGGATTTGCACACGAAGTACAGAGTGTAGTATGAGTACAACCAACTCAATATGTAACAAAACTAGCCTTTGGGCTGAAAGCAGTGACGAGCTCAACCAATAGAGTCCAAATACAGAGTTTAACAGTACGAAAATGATAGGAATATGACAATAATATCTCAGAGAAACTCATAATTTATTGGTACACAGTACAGGAATGTAGACATGCTTCTAGGTTAACAGTTAAGCTCAATACATATAAAATATTCCAAGTATGACTGATATGAGGAATATTACATCTCTATATCTACATGCCAATGTGCATATCACAAATGATGGAACACAACGAAAAACCTCACGTGCTCACGCTCTCTGAGTAATCAATCTGACTGTCTCAATTCTTGCTCGTCACACTCAGTCACTCGGCACTGTACGATACATGTGCTCACTGTTGGTATGTCAGACTCCGGAGGGGCAGATACTGCCCAAGCGCTAATAATAAGCCAATATGGCATACTACGGTGTGTAACCCGATCCCATAATGATAAAGCCTATAAGGCCTGTTGCGGCATGCAGCCGATCCACATATAAGCCATAAAGCCTGCTGCAGCGTGCAGCTCGGTCCACAAATCTCCCTCGCAACACGGCTCTCAGTCCCCAACTCAGTCATCACTCTCTCCAGTCTCTCGAGCTCACAATATCATGCCAATTAGCCCCAAACAATGATATACAACACAACAATAAATAGTAACAGAGACTGAGATATGATATGAAAATGATGGATGTGACTAAGAACAAAATTGCCATCTAAATAAATAATTCAATAGCAGAAATGACCACAGTGGGGCTCAACAAGATAGCATATAGCCTAACATGATTTCTAACATGAATTTGCAGCTCAATTACTCTAACACATAGAGATCACATGAATGGCTACAAGGTTTGATGACTACATAGTACCACGGAATCGACCGGATCACAATTTCTATGGTACACGCACACACGCCCGTCACCTAGCATATGCGTCACCTCAACACCAACCACATAACACGCAATTCAGGAAATCATACCCTCAGAACAAAGTTTAGAAGGCTTACTTACCTCAAACCGTACAAATCTCTACTCCAATAACCCCCTTCCTCGCGAATCGGCCTCCGAACACCTCGAATCTAGCCAAAAACAACTCGATACAATCAACTCATGCTATAGGAATCAATTCCATATGAAAAAGCTAAGTTATTTAACAAAAGTCAACCTCGGGCCCACATCTCGGAATTAAATAAAAGTTACAAAATCCGAACAACCATTCAACCACGAGTCCAACCAAATCAAAATTACTCAAATCCGATCACAATTCGACCTTCAAATCCTCAAATTAAAACCTAGGAAATTTCTACAATTGTTTCCTATTTTCAACCCAAAACACTAATTAAATGATAAGATCAATTATATATTCATGTAATTTAACCAAATCCGAGTTAGAATTACTTACCCCAATCACTCCCTTGAAAATCTCTCCAAGAATCGCCTGTATCTGAGCTCCTAAAATCAAATTGTGAAATATAACTCAAACCCTCATTTTTTTATATTTAAGAGTCTGTCCAGATGTCCTTCTTCGCGATTGCGGGAAAGGCTTCGCGATTGCGAAGCAAAAATCCTAAGCTGCCAAAAATGTTTACTCTACACAAACGTGTATAAGCCCACGCGAACAAGGTTCAAAAAAATCCCAGACCTACGCGATCGCAAACATCATCACGCGATCGCGAATAACAAATTCGCGTGAACCCAGTCTCCTAATAAACTTTTAACTTCTACAATCGATACGGAAACCTATCAAATCAACTCCGATTAACCTCGAATTTTATACACAATTCATAAATGAGACAACGGACCTATTCCAACTTTCATAACCAAAATTCGAGCCCAATAATCATAAAGTCAACTCTCTGTCAAACTTCTCAACACTCCAAAGCTCTAGTTTTCCAACTTTCGTCATTTCAAGCCAAAATTACCTACGGACCTCCAAACCATAATCTGGACACACTCCTAAGTCTAAAATTACCCTATGGAGCTATCGGAACTGTCAAAACTCTATTCCGGAGCCATTACATATAAGTCGACATCCGGTCAACTCTTTCAACTTAGGCTTCCAACCTTGGGACTAAGTATTCTAATTAATTCCGAAACATCCCTGGAACCAAACAAATCATCACCGGCAAGTCACATAATAACAATTGATTATAGAATAAGCAGTGAATGGGGGAATGAGGCTACAACACACAAAATGACCGGTCGTGTCGTTACAGACATGAAACAAGAAGGTCACATAATTCTACAAGGTACAATTAATCATCTAATTTACCCCTAAGCATGATTAATCATGACACATACATATACGCTCGTCACCTCATATATGCATCACCCCCGCATATAGCGAACAATGATAATTAGTAGGAAAATTTTTTCCAACAAAGTTAGGCAAGGCACTTACCTCAAACAAGCCAAATCGATACACTAGAAGCACCATCCCACCCAAATCATCCTCCGAATTACTCAAAACTAGCAAAAAACAATTCAAAATCATCAAATAAGGCTATAAGAAGCAAACCCAATCGATAAAGATGGAATCTTTAATCAAAAGCCCAAAGTCAACCAAAAAAGTCAAACTCGGGCTCGTACCTCGAAATCCGATGAAACTCACAATATCCGATAACTCATTCAATTATGAGTCCAACCATACTAGTTTCACTCAAATCTGACTCCAAATCGATGTTCAAAACTCAAAATTTATCTTTTATGAAATTTTAGACAAAACCCCCCAAATTTACTTTGAAATCACCAATCAAATGTCAAAAACGAAGATGGATTCATGAAATATAATCAAAACCGAGTATAGAACACTTACCTCAATCTATGTGGTAAAACTAGACTCCAAAGTCGCCCAAATCCAAGCTCCCCAACTCAAAATATCATCAAATAAACTAACCCTCGATATTATATGCTTCTGCCCAGCTGTTCTGCCACGCTTCTTATGCCAAACAGTCTCGAAACTCACTTTTGATACCTCCAATGGATTCTTCGTGAAATTCCAATCAAGTTAGGCTTTTGAATCAATCCAATTGACCTTATAATGAAGGAGATATGTTGGTTTCAATATTTGGAAATAGCGTAGATTTTAAATACGAATTCAGTGGCATTTTCATAATTAATCTGAAAAATTTCGCAACCCAATTCTTAGTAAAATGACCATAAATTCTTCATACGATGTCGAAACTTGATGTTTTCTAGTTACTATGGTTCCAAAATTACGATACGGATATAATGGTTTAGTAGAAACATGAATTGAAGGCAGTTTGCTCAATATGGTAACACTTATGCTTAAATCGACGTCGAAATCGAAAACAATCACCATACAACCCAAACTTATCCAAAACTCATCGGAATTTAACCAAACTTTGTGAACATGTCCAAAATCATCATACAAACCTATTGGAATAATTAAAACCTAGTTCCGAGTCCGTTTACCGAAAAGTCAAACCTTGGTCAACTCTTCCAACCTAAAGCTTCTAAAACGAGAATCATTCTTTCAAATCAATCCCGAACCGCTCGAAAACCAAAATCAATCATACATACAAGTCATAATACATAATATAAAGCTACTCAAAGTTTCAAACCACCAAATTGAATACTAAAGCTCAAAATGATTGATCGGGTCGTTACACTCTCTGACTATAGAATTTGATAAATGACTAAATTTCACAAATAATTTTTACTCTTAATTAGAAGGTAACCATGGCATGCAGGGGAAATTTGCATCGTTGAAAGTTGTGACAGCATCCCAAAATTTGTCTAACAGTAAATAAAACTTGTCGGAATAGCATAAAGGTAATGAAAATTGAAAAGGAGAACTTGACTGAAAAATGATCAAAATCCAACAACAGCCACAACCTGAAAGGTGAAGACAGAACATTAGCATATTTCAGTGCACTAATAAATAAAAAGATATTCTTGGTCCAGTTAGATCTAAATAGAACATGCATAAGAACAAACAATAAGATACGGAGCAATGAATGACGCCTACGTTCTCGCAATGTAAAACAATATAATGTGGGATTTTGGAAGGACAGAGAAAGCATCAAGTAAATCGAGTATAGGTTTTATCACAAGTTAACAACCATTTGATTTACTAGTTCTGAAATCTATTATTTTTATTACTTTGTGACTTTTTTAGCACATATACAACATCGGAATCAAAACTATCGGAGTTCGGATGAACCCATAAATTATACACACTGCACCCGCTCCTGCAGCGAGTACGCCTAAGATAGCAGGGCTTGTACTTTCGTCCTCCAGAGTTGCCCCGAAGCGTTTTTGCTATGCTCTGTCCCAGGCAGGGCGGATGCACATGGGCAAAAGCGGTGTCATCGCCGGAAAAAAAGTATTAAATGCTTATATTAATATTCTGCCAAAATGAAGCAATATATAGTAATGACACCACTTTTTAGCAGAGAGTACTTCTTGGTCTGTTGGTCAAGCTCGTGTTTAGGCTTGTAAAGGTCGTAGAATTTTTTAAAGATTATTGAGCGAGTATTTTTGTTAAAAATATCAGGCTAAGGAGAAGAATTGAACCTACAACTCTTTGCAATAATATTCAGCTAAACTATTGGACCAAGACTTTCAACTTATAGGAAAATAATATTAAATCATACTCTTTTTTTTAATTATGTAAATATGACACCGCTCACAACAAGTTCTATGTACACCCCTGGTCCCGGGGCGAGCTCCAACAATGGTGTAAACGATGATAAAGGACCATGAACGAAATTGAATGGAATTAATCAACAAGAAATTGGTTCAACTTCATTGGAGGCGGATGTTTTATTTTTTTTCTCGTTAAAGTGTCAACATATTCTATCCTTTTCTGATTCCAATTAACTTGGTGTCGATAGGAATAAGTTAATCCCTTCGGAGACATCTGATAGAATAGAAAAACAGTCACATCAACCTGAAGATGCTCGAATAAAAACAAAATTGAATTCTAGTTCCCACTCGTTCTAAATGGATGGAAGATGCAAAAGGATATCTGCCAAGTATTACTCCTAAGTTGTTAATTCCCTTTTAAGTAAATATTTTTTTAGTTTAAGTGTTACACACTTATATGGTGTAAAGAAATGACGCAGTCAAATCATTTATAAAATAATTACAAAGTTAATTTTTTGATAAATATTACTGATAACCTGATAAATAATAACTAACATGTTATAATATTTTAATCGAAAAAGAAAAAGTTCATTTGATCATATACGTGAAATTAACATCATTTATTTCAGTGGAAATAACTGTGATGATATAATTGAATTACAGTATCACAAGTTCCATCAAACTATAACTTCTTGTCTGGGTATTTTTCTCTTTTTCGTTCAAGGTATGTCATATTCCTAGGACGGAAAATTCCTAACGCAACATTAGATACCATTATAGAGAAACACAAACTACGACGTGGCTTAATGAAAACATGGAGATCTAATTAGTAACAACAATCACACTCTTCGTCAGATTATTACATTGTATTGATAGTACAAAAAGTTTTGTGTATAGCGGTAGAGCCTGGGAATGCAAGGGGGTTCATCCAAATATATACTCTTCGTCGGATTATTACATTATATATACAAAAGTTTAAATTATTTTTTATGTATACATAGTAAACGTTGAATCGCGCCCTTGGGTACAACCCAATAACTCATCTTGTATTTACTTTTTATATTTTGACTTTCATTAATGAAAATTATGTCTCCGTCACTAACTTAAACCCCTGGAACAAATACATGGAATTAGGTATGCTACTAATTATGATTGGAGTTTAGGAAGGTGCAAAAAAGATAGAGATATTCCTAAATGATGGGCTTTCTCTCATTGTTGAATGGTATATATATATATATGATAGAAGATAAAAGGAAGCACTTTTAGATTTACACGTTTCGACTTTCGACAATAAGAGTGGTTTGTTGCATGCAAATTCACCTGTTCAGTTATGTTCTTTTCAAATATTCCAGTAGTGGAGACCAACATTCAGCATAACAAGACTTAGAAAAATATACTTTGTGTCTTACCATTGTGTTAGCATTAGAATTAGAATTAGAATTAGAATTCTTAAGGCCAAATATAGAGCCCGTTTAGATTGTAGTTTAAGTGTTTTTAAGTCAAAATAGCTTTTAAATTATTTTGTAGTACTTGGATAATATTTTAAGCTAAAATTATAAAAACAAACCAAAAGTCAAAAACTAAAATTCCTAATTTATGACTTAAAAACTATTTTAGATTAAAAGTCACTTAAAATAAGCTCATCCAAACTGACTCTACTCGGGTAATACTTGGACATTCTAAAACTCAAGAAAAAGATATACAGCATGTAACCTTTTCGACATATCAACACAAATATCTACCTATACTATAATACTTACAGTTTTGATAAGGAATTTCTAGTTTAGTGTGGATGCGAATCTGAAGGATAAATAATAGTTTCATGATAATTAAGAATAAAAAAACACTGTGTTATCCATACTAAATCATGATACCGAAAACTTAATTGGTCCGCGATATCATCGTGGCTCGCCTGGATATAACGTGTACGATAATCAGGACGGAGTTATAATATTGTGGAAATGGCATCACGTAGTCATTTTTAAGCATGATGTTTAAAATATATTCACAGCTTATAATATATTTAAAGATTAGTTAATTTCGCTCACACTTCAGGACACGGCGTCTTAAAATTTAAATCTCAAAGTTCAAATCAGGACATCGTGTCCTAAAGTTTAAAAATTATGTCCAAAAGTTCGAATTTTATATCCTGAATTTTAAATTAGTAGTTCAGAAATTCAGGACACTAAGTCCTGAATTTTTAAATTCAGGATACTTAGTCCTGAAGTTTGGGTAAATTGGTTAATCTTTAAATACATTATAAATTATGGATATATTTTAAATAACGCGCTTAAAATGGCTATTGCTGCACTCTGCCCTATAATATTAGGTTGGAGTCCATATGAATTCAGTAGACTTTCATTCATAACGAACTCAATAATTATACGAATTATCGATTTAGTGGTAAGTTTTAAATTCATAAATTTCAAATCATGACTCCATCTATAATTATAATAACTATAAATAAAATAAAAATAGTAATCTACATTGGAACATTAAAGTATGGGGAATTTACATAATGTTGATCTTGTTAGTTGGAATAATCCAAGGATTATCCAATTATCTAGAAGGGTTTCATAAAGGTGTCTTCGTTAAAGTACTCTATTCGACTCTGGTCCCTTGGGATGTCTCTCGGGATATAAAGATGTCTCGAGTAAGAATCATAACAAACCAGGTCAAACCCTAATGCTCAAATAAATAATGTTGACTTTAAGTTGTATATAATAGTATAAAAAATATTTATATCCTTATGTCACTAAGTATGTAATTACAAGTACTTGAGAATCTCTTCATTATAAGAATTAATTAGTAATCTTGTAATAAAAATAGTAAATTACATTCTATCAATAATTAATACTCATTGGTATTATAAAAATATATTTACGCTGCCGGTGAATATAAGGGTGTGTTTGGTATAAAAAAAAATTTCATGAAAATATCTTACTTATTTTCTAATGTTTAGCTAGTAACTAAAAAGTATTACCCGCGAAAATAAGTAAGTATTTTCTTACTTATTTTCTAATGTTTGGCTAATAACTAAAAAGTATTAGCCAAAAATATTTATATAATCTAGGCTACGCGAACATGGTAGGTAGGGAGAGGTCGAGTTGGGTTTGGGGCTAGGGTTCGAGGGCCGTGGTCCGAGTTCTGGACCCGTGGTCGAGGTCAGGGGCCCGGGGTCGAGGGTCGGAAGGTCGAGGTCATGGTTTGAGGTTCGGGATCTAGGGTTAGCGGACGGGGAGAGGGGAGAGGGCTCAGAGGCCAGGGTAAGGGGAGGCGAGTGCTGGGGTACTAGGTGAGGTTGTGGGTGTGGCTAAGGGTGCACGGGGTGAGGGGATGGGGTGGTTGAAAGAGAGTTCCAAAAAATATTTTTCCTTCTCTAGGTAAGGAAGTCGTTTTTCTCTAAAATTGAAGGAAAATGAGTTCATAAAGAAAATATTTTCTAAACTATTTAAACCAACCAAACATGAAAAAATTAAAGGATCATTAATTAAGTGAGACTAGCTAGGATTTCGTGATTATGTGAATGTCACAATCAATTTAAGGGTCATTAATTAAGTGACACTAATATGATGTCCCTCCATATCATCATGCCACATAGGTGAATTTGGCATATCTTAATGTCATATAGAAGCTTACATAGGAAGAAGACTAGTACTTTTGAGAAGATTCTAGAAAAATATGAACACTCCCCTTGGAAGACCCTAGGTCCTTATAGATTTGCTAGGAAAGTCTTTGGAATCTTCTAGCCTTGTGAAAAATTCTAAAGAAAGCCCTTAGCTCTTAAATATTAATTGTTCAATAATTAATATTTACACACTAGCCTCTTAGAGATTAGTATATAAAGGGGGATATTCATTTGTAATTCACCAAGCAAACAATTTAAATTCTCTCTAATACAAAAGCTTCCTTTAGCAAAATTCTCTTGTCTTTCTTATCTAGCGTTCCCTTAGCAATCTTGAGTATAGTAATCTAGGGTGACTTAGCATAGCAAGATCGTGAGCAAGTTATGCAAGATCGTGAGGAGGTTGTCAAATGTTGCATGTGCGCTAAGTTTAAGACAAAGGACGTGACAATTTAGTATCAAAGCAACTAAGGAAATGGCAACTATGGAGAAATTAACGATGCCAACACCCAAGATAACGTCATCCAGGATGCTACTGGAAATAAGGGTCATAACAAAAAGAAAAATTCCACCAACAAAAGCCAGAATATGTTGCCCGAGGTTATGTCAAACAAAGGACTTACATCCCAAGAACCATCAGCCACCGAGGCGAGCGAAGATGAAGTGGAGGTCCTGCCCGAGGATGTCTCGTTGGGTAAAGAGTAGGTTGTGAAGGTGAAGGAAATGAGCGTTGCGGCGAACTTTGGCAAATGTGTGGGAAGGTGGAAGACATGGTTAGCATTCTTGAGGGGCACACTTTTGAGGAGAGTGAAAGTATCTGAAATTACTTAGAGGGACGTACACAAACTGAGATAGAGCTAAGGCAAACCATCACTTCCTTGGAGTGCAGACTCATGGAGGCGTTGAGTACTAACAATGCCATGAAGGCAAAGATAGAGTCACTCGAGGAGCATGTCAACACTAGCACGACCGAGGCAGTCAGCAATGTTGTTGTGACGAGGGAGGCCAAGATCGAGGCTCCCAAGCCAATGGTGTTCAAAGGTGTTCGTGATGCACAAAAAGTAGAGATCTTCCTTTGGGACTTACAGAACTAATTTAGGCACGGCAAGGTGAGGGATGACGAGGCCAAGATCAACATTGTTGTGTTTTTCCTCTCAAAGACTACCATGCAATGGTGGAGAAGAAAGATGGACAACATGGAAAAAGGTTTATGTGCCATTAGCACATAGGACCAGTTCTAGACCGAGTTCAAGCGATAATTCTTCCCCAACAATGTCTTGTATGAGGCAAGGACAAGCTTAGGGAGTTGAAGCAAACATAGAGCATACGTGACTATGTCAAGGAGTTCACCACCCTTATGCTTCAATCCCCAACCTCACCAGCGATGAACTGTTGTTTCACTTTATGGACGGGTTGCAAAGTTGGGCTTAGTAAGATTTACAATGTCGACAAGTCACAGATGTAGACAATGCCATAGTGGAGGCCTAATCATTGATGGATTTTAGGAATGACAAGCACGACAAAGGTAAATTCAAGGAATCAAAGGTTAGCAATGTCAAAGGTGGTAAAGACCATGGCAAAGGCAAGGAGACAGAACAACAACACTCCAAGACTCAAGATGCCAAAAAGTAGAGTAGCCATCAGAGCTACACCGATAAGAAGGCGCATGCCGAGATGAAAGGATGCTATATATGTAGAGGGTCACACGGCTTCAGGAATTGTCCCGACCTAAAGAGCCTTAGCACCATCGTACGTGAACAAAAGGAGTAGTCGCAAGGAGAGAGTTCGGGAACCGCACGTTTGAGTATGATCGAATTATGTGGTGTTGTCAAAAAGTAATCCATCCAACCTACTGGGAATAGCAATCAGTACATAGATCTCACCATCAACAACAAGCCCGCTCGTGCAATGGTGAACACTGGAGCAACTTACAATTTAATGACTGAGACTACATCAAAGAGACTAGAGTTGCAGCTCACTCCAACCAACTCCCGCATAAAGACTGTGAATGTTGAGGCACAAAATGCCCCTAGGGTAATGGAGTTGGTGTCAAATTGGGAAATTATAAAGGTATGACAAACTTTACCGTCACAGCTGTGGATATGTTTTAAATCATTCTGGGGCAAGAGTTCTTTAGATATTGTCATACTTTGATCGATCCATACCTCTAATGTCTCGTGGTCATGGAGCGAGAAGAAGCTTGCGTTGTGTTTACAGTAAATATGTCACAAGGACAGGGCCAAACAAAACTTTTAGCTATGCATATTGTCAAGGGGCTCAAGAAAGGGGACCCGACGTTTCTTGAAACCATTGCAAGTGTGGAGGAAGAAAATGGTTCTCAGGAGACACTGTTGCCTTGCATAGAGAAGTTGCTTAAGGAGAAAAAAATGTTATTCATGATGAGCTACCTAAGCACTTGCCTCCTAGGCATGAGGTAGATCATAAGATTGAGTTTGATCTAGGAGCTAAGCCATCTGCATTTTCCCCATATCGATCACCACCTTAGAGGAACTTAGGAAATAATTAAATGAGCTACTGGATGCCAGTCACATTAGCCTATCAAAGGCACCCTTTGGCGTGCCGGTGTTGTTCCAAAAGAAAATGGATGGATTGTTGCGCTTATGCATAGACTATCAACCACTTAATAAGGTCATAGTGAAGAACAAATACTCGATATGGCTCATTGTTGGCTTGTTCTATAGACTGGGGAAAGCCAAGTATTTTATCAAGGTGGATCTTAGTAAGGGCTACTACCAGGTTCATATTACAAAAGGGGATGAGCCGAAGACAGCATGTGTGATGAGATATGGAGTCTTTGAGTGGTTGGTGATATCTTTCGGCTTACCCAGCGCACCAACTACATTTTTCACTCTCACGAACGAGATGACTGAGAGTGTTATGTGCAGACTTTTCTTATTTTCCAATAGGACAGGGTTGAGCAACAACAACCTAGGGGACTTTTGGAGCCACTACCAATTGTAGAGCGTCCATGGGAGAGCGTTACTGTGGACTTTATCACTTGTCTACCAAAGTCTAACAGTTATGGTACTATTATGGTAGTCGTGGATAGATTTACTAAATATGACACCTTCTTACCCGCCTCACCAGGCTGCACAGCCAAGAAAGTCGCCAAGCTATTCTTTAAGAATATAGTGAAGTATTGGAGCTTACCAAGGTATATCATTAGTGATCGATACCCCTACTTAACTGGAAACGTTTTTGAAGGGATTTGTTCGGCATACTTGGCAAGGAGATACACTTTTCCACTAGTTCTCATCCGTAGACGGATAGACAAACGGGACAGGTCAATGCCTTACTGGAGTGCTACTTGACGCAATGCACATCAGAAAGATTGGGCAAGGCTCTTGGAAATAGCCCAATTCTCTTATAACTAGTAGCGGAGTGAGTCTACAGGGCGGACACCATTTGAGCTAGCTGCAGGCCAACAGACATTGACTCCACATTCACTAACTACAACATTTAAGGGGAAGAGTTTGGGGGCATATCATATGGCCAAAGGATGGGAGGAGGAGCTTGACACTGCTAAGTCCTACTTGGACAAGTAAACTAAGAAGATGAAGAAGTTTGTGGACCGCAAGAGGTATCCCATGAACTATAGAGTTGGGGACATGGTCATGGTAAAGTTTAGCCTGAGACAGTTCAAGGAACTACGGGGCATGTATCATAATTTAGTTCACGATTATGAGGTGTTATTGAAGATCGTAGCCAATGTACGCAAGATCTCATACAAGCTTGACATGCCACCGCATCTTAAGATCTACCAAGTGTTCCATGCCAGCATGCTTAAGCCATACCATGAAGATAAGGATGATCTTAGTAGAGACCAATCAAGTCACGCGTCTATTACTATCACCGCCTCGTATGATTGAGAGATTAAGTACAAGGTCAGGCAAAAAAAAGGGTAGAAAGTCATTTCCATGTTCCTCACCATTGAAAGGGGCAATCACCATAGGAGGCCACGTGGGAACAATATGAAGACTTGCGTAATTTCAAAGATAAGATCCGAGAGTTTATGCAGCAGCATTGCGCCACAGTCGTCGCAACATTAGGTGGGAAGAGTGTGATGACCTGCCATGTCATCATGCCACGCAGGTATCATTTGGCATATCTTAATTCCATGTGGAAGCTTACATAGGAAAAAGGCTAGCACTTTTGGGATGATTCTAGATAAATATGGATATTTTCCTTGAAAGACCCTAGATCCTTATGGATTTACTAGGAAAGTCATTGGAATCTTCTAGCCTTGTAGAGAATTCTAGAGAAAACCCTTATCTTATAAATATTAAGGACTTGTGCAACAATTAATATTTACACAATAGCCTCAGGCTAGTATATAAAGGGGGCTATTCATTTGTAATTCACCAAGCAAACAATTCAAGTTCTCTCTTTTGCAAAAGCTTCCTTTGGCGAAATTCTCTTGTATTTCTTATCTAGTATATTTCCTTAGCAATATTGAGTGTAGTAATTTAGGCTGACTTGACATAGCAAGATCGTAAGCAAGTTATGCAAGATCATAAGCAAGTTGTCAAGTGATGCATGTGCACTTAGTTTAAGAATAAGGACGCGACACTAGGCTCTCCTAATGCCTAGCCCCGTTTTTTACTATAAGAAACAAAGAAAAACCATTTAGAGTTCTCAACTTAGTATTGTAAAACTTTTAAGTCTGTTTAGTGAGTATCCCTTTGAAAGTGGAGATCATCTTTCGATCATTTCTTTTGGGAGTTATAAAGGTGTTTACCCTCAAAAATGAATAACAATTAAATTTATAAGTGGTTTTAAGGATACGTGGATTTATTCAATACAAACGGTAAGGATTACTAGAATAAACAGATAAGAGATTTAATAAATTATCAAACCGCTTGAAAATAAGAGGGGGGTGGTTCTGGACTCGAGGGCAGCCTCAATAAGGTATCGTCTTCGATCTCAGGCTTATAATAATGAAACACTATTCAACAAATGTAAGAGCTTTGAATAATAATAAAAAATAGTATATTGCCTTGATATTATGTTACAATATCCTCAATGAATAATCAAACCCTCCTTTATATAGTAGGGAGTCCTATTCTAGGTACAATTCCATAAAAGGTAAAAAATCTTTCGTTTAACTAATCACCGGATTTTCGCCAGTACGTGTCGAGATCCATGCCGCAATACTCGGCCGGTCACGGATATCACAGCCTCATATTAATTACATTAGGTTGCCCGATAATGCTCTCTGAAGTCTTTTAAGATTTGGATCGATATCGGGGTCACGGTCCCGATATTCTCGAGGGCGGGTGTCGTGCTCCCGAAACCTGTCTCGATGAGTCCCTTACCTCGAGGCCGACTCCTTGTCATCATGTCCCTTAATCAATTTATTTTATCAGAAATTGGGTTGTCTCATGTGTCTGGTTTCACCTGTATATAGATAGTCCCCTCATTTCTCGGAGAGTAAGTTCTACGGAAACAATGAGGAACGACATGAATTCTTCGATCTCTTCTCCAACACGCTGCAAAACTAAACGACAAAGAAACTGAAACATCCCATCAGCCACGTCATAATGACTCCCAACGCGTGTCAGCCGTCGGCAGGCTGCTCTTGGATGCTAAACGGTGCGAAGCCCCTATAAATACCCCTTCTTTAATTCATTTTTTACTTTTGACCAAGCTTCTATCGTCGATCCTTCAAGATATCACTGCCTTCCTTCATTTTTCAATATTCTTACCTTCGTTCTTCAAATTGCAACCTTTCTATTACCTCTCACTTAAGCCAGTGTGCTTGATTTTCTTAGTAAGTTCTCACCATTCATCTCTTCATTCTCCTTCATACCTTCAAACATTTTTATTCAGATAAAAAATGGCAAAGACTTCCAAGACCGTTCCCTAGAAAGATGCTCCTTCTTCTATGCAGTCGACCACTGAGGTCGAGGAGACCGCCCCTGATGTGGTCATCCTCGAGAGGTCTGCTCCGGGTGCGGCCACTGATGAACCGGTAGTCGACCCCCCTTCGAAATATTCGTCCCCCAGGGGTGTTCAATTAATGATGACTTCAAGGTCGAAAATCCCTCTTCGGTTCAAGGTCGATGTGAGGCGGTGTCCCGGTATATTTGCTCCATTACTAAGGTCGTTCTTCCTGCAGTTTGAAAGGATTGCAGCTGGGTGGATAATGATGTGGTGATTCACGGGCCCGATGACGACATCACTACCCATGTTGAGGAATATTTGAGCATTGACGCTTATCCCTTTACATTGGGCCCAGTGGACCCGGTCATCTAGGACTTTTGTAGGAGGTACGACGTACGCCTCGGCCAAATCCACCCATCATTGTGGAGGATCATGATCCTTCTCCAATTCTTCATGAACAAAATCAACTCATGTACGTTCACCATCGATCAGCTACTACGCTTGTACAGTCCCCGAATCTTCTGGGGGGGCTGATAAAGCTTGTATGCGGAGCCAGCAAAGCCCCATTTTCAAGTATCGACGAGGACCGGGATCGGGGTTGGAAAGGACACTTTGTCCGAGTGAGGACCGCCGACCTGATACCTGCCGAGTAGAGGATGTTCCCCAAGAAGTGGATCGTATCATGCAAGTATAACTCCTTTAAAACGTTGATTTTATGTTTTATCTTCCCTTTTCATATCGGTGTTTGCTGTGGTGCAGCCCTCGCTCAAGTCCTAAACGCCATTCCTCGGCTCAAGGAGTGGATCAGAGGCATTTGTTCACAGATGCCTTATGTCGAACGCTCGTGGTGCGAGCTCTCAAAGGGCCGCTATGAGGCCCGTTCTCACGGTAAGATTTCTCTCTCCGATTAACTAGCACTAGACTTTCTTTTTCAACACTATGTCCTCAGTGCTTCTCTTTTTTGCAAGCTTACTTAAGACCATCAAGCTTAGGCCCTTACCAGGGGGGCGAGGACCTGCCCGCTGATCCTGCTGCTTCGGGGCAGCCCAG
Source organism: Nicotiana tomentosiformis (assembly GCF_000390325.3). Classification (NCBI taxonomy): domain Eukaryota; kingdom Viridiplantae; phylum Streptophyta; class Magnoliopsida; order Solanales; family Solanaceae; genus Nicotiana; species Nicotiana tomentosiformis. The sequence continues at coordinate 11,632,563 of NC_090814.1, forward strand.
ATCCACAGCAGGAGAGAAGAAAAGGAGAAAGGCCCCGAGTTCCCCGAGCTCGTAGAGGAAGAAACCAAGGAGTAGGTTGTCTCGTAAGCCAAAGGAAAGCTCCAGCTCCCGAGTACCTGACTCAAATTCACTCTTCCAGCTCACGGACGAGCCTGAGGAGGACGATCTTTTTGTGGCCCGCGAGCCATCCGTCCCCGAGGAACAGGTGGCAGCTGAGGGGGCAACGATATAGGCTAATCCCCCTCAAGTTCATGAGGCTAGTACAGAGATGAGGGTCGAGACCTCTCGAGGCACCGTCTACGCCCCGCCTGGTATTATAGAAATTTTGGGGTCGCCCTCATTCACAGAGTCCATGTTCGATGAAGCCCGAGCGATGAAGGAGCGATCCAATGAAGGGGATCATGTTGCATAAGATCCCTTCCGATGCTTCGTTGATGGTGTAGACTCAACCGGCCGAGAAGACTTCTCTAGGTTGGGTGACTTAGAGGTGCCGAGGAAAAGTTCATCCTCGAAGGTCGGTGGGCCCAACTTGAGTCCGAGGTTGGTCAACTGATTCCTCGCTCCGAGCACAGATCCTGGCCAGAAGCAATCAGTTTTGTCACGGTGCCTGGTAACCGAAAAAGTCCAGGAAAAAATGAACGAGGTGTATGCGCCATGCTTGTTTAACGAAGCACAACAGGCGCTGAACCGGGTAAAGTGTTATCACACTCTTTTATCTTCGAATTGAGTTTTTGATGATTCTAATGCCTTTTCTTTTTGCCTTTTGCAGGCTTCGGTGCTCCACCATGAAATCTTTCTCCAGTACCGGGGTAAGCTTAGCCAACTCGAGGCCGAGGTCAAAGAGCTTGCTGAGAAGAGGGACATGTATAAGTTTCTCAGCGAGCAACGCGAAGGAGAAGTCAAGAATCTCCAGGCTGAGTTGAAAGCGGCTCAGAAAGAACATGCCGACCTAGTGGAATAGGTAAAGATCGTCGAAGTTAGTAATGACAAGTTATGCTTGGTGACTAACGGTCAAAACCCACAAGTCCAGCAGAAGCTTGATCGGATCGACCAGCTTCGAGCCAAGATGGATGAGGTCAAGGCCATAGTCGAAGAGTGGAAGGGCAAAATGGATTGATTGGATTCAGAAAAGGAGACTACCCGGGAGCAGCTGGTCTTGGCGGAGGTCTGACTTTGAGCAGCGAAGGAGAAATCTGAGGCCCGGTCCCAAAAACTCGAAGACCTCCAATCTCAACTGGTCTCGATCTTTGCTGAACGAGATACCCTTGGCAAGGAGCTTAAAATGCCCAAGTCAGCGGCGGAAATAACTAGGGCCAATGCTGAAGAGATGGTGTCCCAGTAAAGAGCTGACACTGAGGTAGCCCAGGCCCGCCTGAAAGTCACTGTCGAATACGTGAAGTGGCAGTCCCGAAGAGAGGCTCTCAAAGGAGTTCATGCCTAGGGTTTCGACCTTCCGGCTGAGATCTAAAATGCTAAGAGGCTCGAGGCCAAGGTCAAGAAGCTGGCAAATCCTGAGGATGAGGAAGGCTCCGAGGGTTCCGGCTGATCCGAGGGCGAAGAAGACCCCGATGGTCCCGGTGATGAGGCGGGCTCCGGCGAAGATCAGGCATAGGTGCCTTGTAGATTTTGCTTGTTTTTGTATTTTTGTATATTTTGTTGAGGCCGTTTGGACTTTGTGAAGATCTTCATATATATATATATACAAGGCTTTTCTTTTTTCCCTTTCGCAATCTTCAAGTTTGTTTCTTTTGTCTTTTTCTTTACGATTGCAAAGATCTCATATGCCTTAGCACGTAGTAATAAGGTTTTGTTCGGAGGTTCGAACAAGGATTGTTCTCGATGTAATTTTGCTTAAAACTCATGGGGCTTGGTATGACCGAAAGCTTTCCCCAAAGTGCTTACTTAGAGGTTTTTAGATTATAATTTTGCCGAGGGTAGACTTTGAACCGGTTTGGAATTTTTGAAGGCCTTATATTTTGGTTACGGCTTTCGGACGTCTCCGAGCCATTTCTAGGATGGCCATAGCCTTTTAAGTTCGGGTATTACCCAATAGGCTTATTACCGCGGGATTCGATACCCGAGCCGTCCGGGCTTACCCAAGGCGACAGTCCCCGAGTGGGGGTGGCCGTAGCCTTTAAAGTTTGGGCACTGCTTAATAGGTTTTTGTGCCCCCGGGCTTCGACAGCCTGAGCCATCCGAGTTTGCATTGGACAACAGTCCCCGAGTGGGGTGATCTCTTGGATCTAGATATAAGTAGCCCTTGGATTCGATGTCCTTAAGGAACAAAATGTAGTAGTTTTTAGGAGACAAAATATATATCCACAGGGTAAAAACTTTCTCTCATTTCTGTGCGCAACATGAAAGATTGCAAATGTGTACAAGCTTCGTGTTATGGATAAAGTGGTCTATATGGGCACGGTTCATTTGAACGTTTGGCCCTTATAATAAATCTTATCCACTGAGCCTAGACTGTTTGAGCACAAAGTTTCTTTCCTTGCTAAAATCAATATCCAAGGGTGACGGCCCTAGTATTCGAGGCCGATTGTAAAGAGGGCTCGGATATTGTTGATGTAAACGTCGACTCCGGTTCATAAACGGTCTTCAATTCTAAGTTAGCACGATCTACTACTACCTCGTTAAAAACCTTGCCAGAAAATCCATTTGGAACAAAACCGGTTCAAGGGAAAAATAGTGCAACGCGTGCTTTCAGGCCTAATAATTGCATCATTCTTTGGTTGTTGCTTTCAAGTGTTAGTTCAATTCGTAATATATGTAAAGAAAAGAATGAATGGGTTTGTACCTTAGCAGTAGTACCATTTTAAGTGGGTCGCGTTCCAGTTGTTCGGTAGTCGCTCCCCATTCCCTACTTCGAGTTTGTATGATCCTTTGCCGGTGATCTCGATAATTCGATACGGACCCTCCTAATTTAGTCCCAACTTACCTTCGTTCGGGTTATGGGTGTTTAGTGTCACTTTTCTTAATACCAAGTCCCCGATATTTAAGTGTCGGAAATTGGCTCTCTGGTTGTAATACCTTTCGATCCGTTGTTTTTTAGCGGCTAACTGGACGAGGGCGGCCTTGTTCCTCGCATCCAATAGTTCCAGACTCGTGCTCATGGCCTCATGGTTTAACTCTTTGGTCGCATATCGGAACTTGAGACTCGGTTCTCCTACTTCGACCGGTATTAGCGCTTTGGCACCGTAGACCAACGAGAACGGGGTGGCCCAGATACTAGATTTTGAGGTCGTACGATATGCCCACAAGACTTCGGGCAAAATTTCTTTCCATTTTCGTTTGGCGTTGGTCAACTTCTTCTTAAGATTTTGGAATATAGTTTTGTTCGTAGATTTCGCCTGCCTGTTCCCACTAGGGTGATAGGGTGTCGATAGGATCCTTTTGAACTTATGGTCCTCGAAATATTTACTCACTTTACTGCCAATGAACTGCTTTCCATTGTCTCACACGATCTCGGCCGGCATTCCGAACCGGCATATTATGTGGTCCCAAATGAAGTCAATAACCTCTTACTCCCTGACTTTCTCAAATGCCTAGGCTTCCACCCATTTAGAAAAATAGTCAGTCATAAATAATATAAATTGAGCCTTACCGGGTGCCCATGGCAGATGACCAACAATGTCCATTCCCCATTTCATGAATGGCCAGGGTGACAGGACCGAATGTAGTAGCTCCCCGGGCTAATGAATCATCGGTGCATTCCTCTGACATCCATCGCATTTTCGCACGAACTCCTTTGCGTTTTTCTCCATGTCGATCTAGTAGTAGCCGGCTCTGATTACCTTACGAACCAACGATTCAGCATTCGAATGGTTCCCGTAGGTGCCTTTGTAAACTTCCCTCAAAACATATTCGGTATCCCCCCGGTCCCAGACATATGGCGATCGGGCCATCGAACGTTCTCCTGAATAAGTTGTTGTCTTCGGACAAGCTGAACCTGGCCGCCTTTGTGCGTAGAGCTCTCAATTTTTTAGGATCCGAGGGTAATTTTCCGGTGTTCATGTAATCTATATACTTGTTTCTCTAGTCCAAGGTTAAGCTTGTCAAGTTTATCTCGGCGTGGCCTTCTTCCACTATTGATTTCATGAGTTGTACGACCACTCCCAAGTTGAATTCATCGCCATCAACCGACGATCCTAAGTTAGCAAGAGCATCGCCTTTGCTATTTTGATCTCGAGGTACATGTTGCAAAGTCCATTCTTTGAACCGATGTAACGTCACCTGTAATTTATCCAGGTACCTTCGCATTCGTTCTTCTTTGACTTCGAATGTTCCATTGACTTAGTTCACCATAAGGAATCGCACTTAGCTTGAATCACCTCGGCCCCCGGGCTTTTATCCAGTTCGAGACCTGTAATCATAGCCTCATACTCGGCCTCGTTGTTAGTCAATTTTACAATTCTAATAGATTGCCTAACTACAGTACCCGTCGACGACTTCAACACGATGCCAAGTCCGAACCCCATTATGTTCGAGGCACCGTCCGTAAATAGGGTTCAGACTCCGGAGGAGGTCCCCGAGTTCAACAACAATTCCTTCTTGACCTCGGGTATTAGGGCCGGCATAAAGTCGATCACGAAGTCCGCCAAAATTTGAGATTTGATGGCGGTTCAGGGTCGATATTCGATATCATACCCGCCGATTCCCATGGCCCATTTGGCCAATCGTCCCGAGAGCTCGGGCTTATGCATTATGTTCCCCAATGGGAAAGTAGTCACGACATATATGGGATGGCATTGAAAATACGGTTTTAACTTGCTAGACGCGCTTAGCAAGGCGAGCTCCAATTTTTCTAGGTGAGGATACCTAGTTTCAGCCTCGCCTAGAGTCTTGCTAACAAAGTAGATAGGAAATTGCGTACCTTCCTCTTCCCGGACTAGGACTCCACTTACCGTTATCTCGAATACCGCTAAGTACAAGTACAGTTGTTCATCTACCTTCAGAGTATAAAGCAAAGGCGGGCTCGAAAGATACCGCTTGAGTTCTTCCAAGGCTTGTTGACACTCTAGGGTCCATGAGAAATTATTCTTCTTCTTCAATAACGAGAAGAACCAATGGCTCTTGTCGGAGGACCTTGAAATGAATCGTCCCAAAGTGGCTATGCGCCTGGTCAACCTGTGAACGGCCATGACATTGTCCACCACGGTAATGTCCTCTATGGTCTTGATTTTATCGGGATTGATCTCGATTCCCCAGTTAGACACCATGAATCCGAGAAATCTCCCGGACCGACCCCGAATGTGCATTTCTCTGGGTTCAGCTTCATATTGTATTTCTTCAATATGTTGAAGATTTCCTGCAAATGTTTCAAATGGTCCTCTGCTCGCAGGGACTTAACTAACATATTGTCAATGTAAAACTACATTGATTTTCCTATTTTCTCTTCGAACATCCGATTTACTAGGCATTGGTAAGTGGAACCGGTATTTTTAAACCCGAATGGCATTACGTTACAGCAGTAGGTGTCGTACTTAGTGATGAAGGATGTTTTTTCCTGGTCACCCGGGTCTATCCGAATTTGGTTGTACCCCGAATAGGCATCGAGAAAAATGAGAATCTCGTGGCCGGCCATGGTATCGATCATGCGATCGATGTTGGGCAAAGGGAAAGAGTCCTTGGGGAATTCCTTATTCAAGTCTTTGTAGTCTACACACATTCTTAATTTATTACCCTTTTTAGGGATTACTACTACGTTTGCTAACCAATTCGGGTACTTAACCTCCCGAATGGATCCTATTTTAAGGAGTTTCGATACCTCGTCTTTGATGAATGTATGTTTGACTTAGGACTGAGGCCTCCTTTTCTGTTTGATCGGGTGGAACTTCGAATCCAGGCTCAGCTTGTGAGTAGTTATTTCCGGCGGGATCCCTATCATGTCAAGGTGGGACCAAGTGAAACAACCTATGTTAGCTATAAGGAACATAATGAATTTTTTCCTGACCTCGGGACTTAACCCCGTGCCCAGGTATACCTTGTGATCGGGTAGGTGCTCGATCAATATGACTTACTCCAGTTCCTCGACCATTGATTTGGTAGTGTCGGAATCGTCAGGGGCAAAGAAATACCTGGGAACTCCGTAGTCATCGTCTGCACCCGTCCCTTGCTTCTCCGGTTCGGTCTGGGCCAATGTCGGTGATTGCTATTTGGTTTCTTCCTTAGCGACCAAACTTGGATCCTTTAGTGTTGAAAGTGCGGATATCGCGACCACCTCGTCAACCACAAACATCTCCTTTGCGGCCGGTTGTTCTCCGTAAATTATTTTAATCCCTCCCGGCATTGGGAATTTCAACACATAGTGCAGTGTCGAGGGCACTGTCCTCATGTTGTGAATCCACGGCCTCCCGAACAGAGCATTGTATCTCATTTCGATCACAAAGAACTTTGTTTCTGAATTATTCCGGCGGTGTTCACCAGTAGTGTTATCTCCCCTTTGGTAGTCTTACATGCCATGTTGAATCCATTTAGAACTAGAACTGCCGGTACAATTTGGTCTTGTAGACCCAGTTGCTCTACGACTCTCGAACTGATGATATTAGCCGAGCTACCTGGATCAATTAACACACGCATAACTCGAGATTTATTTATAAGTATAGATATTACCAATGCATCGTTGTGTGGATGCACAATGCCCTCAGCATCCTCATCGTTGAAAGATAAGGTTCCTTCTAACACGTAACCTCGAGTTCGTTTTTCCCTTGTTATGGATACTTTGGTGCGCTTTAACATCGGCCCCTGGGGGACGTCAACCCCATCGATGATCATGTTAATGATGTGCTTAGGTTCTTCCTGATCAATCTGCTTATTAGAGTCCCTATTCCTGAAATGGTTTTTGGCACAATCGTTCTGGAACTCTCGGAGATGTCCGTTATTGAATAACCGAGCTACTTCCTCTCTCAGTTGTCGGCAATATTCAATTATGTGTCCATGAGTGTCGTGGTATATACACATTAGGTTTGGGTCTCTTTGGGCTGGATCGGACTATAAAGGTCGAGGCCACTTGGTGTCTTTGATGCGTCCGAAGATACGATGGCAGCAGCATCGACGTTAAAGTTGTACTCCGATAACTTTGGTGCTTCTTTAGGCCCAATGGGCCTGTCGAAACCGCTTTTGCCCATGAGTCCCCGGTTATTTTGACCTCGATCACTTCTCCTTTCACTTCTCACAGGGTTTCGCCCAGACCCATTACCTCTTCGATATCTATTATATGGTTGATACCAGTCCCTATTTGATCTTGGTTCACGATCAATGTCTCTTTTGGATCTGTCAATAGTTCCGACGGGATAAACAGAGCCGAAAGGGGCCCCAAGCTAATCATCTTCGACCCTAATTTTTGATTGATCTCGGTTATGTACGTCGGCCCAAGTTACAGCCGAATATTCTATCTGATTTTTCTTCAACTGCTGTGAAGCCAATGAGCTTCGAGTATTGAGTCCTTGGGTGAAGGCCTGAAAGGCTTTGGTTCTGCTGGGGCGTGGCTTTGGTTCTGCAGCTGGGCTATCGCTGCCTGTTGAGCCTATAGCATTTCGAAGATCACTCGCAAGTTGATCCCATCTCCTTCGCCGTCGTGTGTATTTTGGGCTTCCGATCGGACTCCCCCGTAGACGTTATTCTCAGGATCGGTAGGCAAACTTGCATTGATCGCCACATGTGAGTTGGCATCTAATCACGCTCAACTCTAGTCCTAAAAGGATAAGCGATCGATGCAAATATAATTCGGTCTAAAAGTCCGGAGTCAAATCTCACAGAGAACTAAGGTTTCACTATAAATGTTCAATATCACTCAGAAGACAAGCTCGAACAATTCCTAAGTTATAAATATTAAGATTCTTATATCTAATTATTTAACAAATTAAAGTAGTAGATTAATAACTAAAGATACTACGAGTTGGAAAAAAGATTAAGGAGCTCTAGAGTTATGATTTTTCCAATTGTCGGAATCCTTCCATCTACCTCTTCTATAATTTCACCTAAGTATTCTCTACTGATCATGAGCACTCAACTTATCGTAATTCTCTCTCGAGCAACTACAACAATGTACTAGTCATATTCTCTCGAATTACGCTAGCTCGCACTTTTTCACCGCTCACTATGATCATATCAAAGCTTCGTTATCTCTAATAGTGCTTTTAAACCCGTCGTATTGATCTCTCATATACATTAGGAGTGACGTTGTTCAACAACCACCTAAATATGTACTCTTTTTCAAGCAATACAGAATAATTAGGCACCGTCAATTGAGAGCTCTTCAATTAACTAAAATAAGCACATAGTTGAACAAATAGAAAAATTCAAAGACTCAATTATATCAAAACGTATCAAGAATTCATCTTACAAAAGGTTTCATCAAAACCCTAGATAACAAATTAGCTATTCATAATAGTATGCAAAACTACAATACTAGAATTCATAACCAATAATAAAAATAGGAAAAAGAAAGTGAAAAACTCGTAGAAACATTCTCCGCCTTGATCCTTGTGTGTTCTTGCCTCCTTAGGTCGATTCCCTCTCTAATAATGTCTCTTCAATAGTGTCTAACCCTTCAAAAACTAACTTTTAGGGGTATTTATAGGGTAAGGGCCGAATTTACATGTCCAATACTAATGAGGAATTAAACTATTTTTTCGGATGGCATTGTTGGCGCCTTGCACTGACTGTAGCGCTGTTGTTTCGGTGCAAGGCACTGTCTGTAGCCTTGTCTTTTCGGTGCAAGGCACTGTCTATGGCACAGATGACAGTGCCCTGGACAATGCCTTGCACTATCTATGGCACTGTTGTTACTGTGCAAGGCTCTGTCTATGGCACTGAATTTTCGTTGCCTTGCACGTCTTCTTTTATTACTCTATTTTGTAACTCTGAGGTACCATTTCATGCAACTTTTCTCCAATTCATGTCCAAGTATTCCTACATATGAAATAAGCTCTATTAAGCGCAATCGTCGCACAAATTATTATCCAAACAACAAGCAAGTAGGGTAAATAATGTCAAAATATATGGAATTATCTCACGACATCAACACCCCACACTTAAATGTTGCTGCTCGCCCTCGAGTCAACCAACCAAACACTTCCTCTTCTAGGACCCAACAAGCCACATATTCACAGCACACTACACCTATGACTATGGTTGATAGTAACATTTAAGCTCTAGCATATATTGTCAACACTTCCCAGACTCATGCCTAATTTTAAAACATCCAACCCAGGAGCAACATGATTATAACAATCTTAGCCTCGAAAACTAACTCAATGTCACAATGCACCCGAGGCTTGAATACTTAATCTAACAGAGAGGTCTAATAATGTTACCTATCCTTTGTGAAACCATGTGCCCTCACAATAAAATAAGAGTAAGCAGTCCACACATCCAAATCACGTGATCGAATATATTTTAAGGACTCACACATATGAAGAAAAATCACTCACTCTCTCAAAGAAGTCACATGCACGCAAACGGTACCATAGGACTTGCACATTATGTAAATCTCTACTAATGTAGGCCCGATCGGTCCGAAATCAACTAGGACTTTAATATGGTTGTAATGTAGGCTAAGGTACGGGTAGGATATGTTTAGGATATAGTGACTAACCCTCATAAGCACTTTAACACATAATGTATTCAACTTTAAGCGCAAAATTCCTTCGATCCACTTCAATCATCACAAGATAGCTCACCCAGAATATTTTTCCTTCTTATTTACGCACTGCTTCAGATCACATCCACTAGAAAAAAAAATAAACCTTTATTTATTCATTTATTATTTTTTTTCTTTTTTTTATTTTGTATTTTTTCCTTGCCGCTAGTGGAGTTTTATTAAAATACAAGTGCACGTTCCTTCCTTCTATTGGTTCCACTCAAAAGCTACCCCAAAGGGGATAGGCTCAAAAGGGTAAACTAGGGATGACTTAATTTGTGATAAGCAACAAAACTCAAAAAGATCAAAGAAAGCCTAACATCACTTTTCAAACCGAGCAACATCTAGGATTTCGATTCAACTCACATTCCGGGCAAGTTCTAGACCCAAATGTAATAACATGGACTATGCAAAGAACTCACTTCATACATTGCACATGACTCCCTAAGGACTGTCCTATTCGGACTCTCAATCAAACAAGTATTCACAAAGCCAAGAGATATATTAAGCATAGAGCACAAAGTGAACACAAGTAAAGCAACCGAGACATAGGAGGTATACCACATGCTATTCATTTTTACCAAGGCGTCATCATATATTTAAAGCTAAGGGAAGGTGAAACACATGTCAGAACCTAAGTATGCAACCATCAAACAAGTCAAAAGGTTCAAATCACATTAGTTTTTCACCTTTATTTCCTACATACTACTCTAAAGTAAAAATAAAAATAAAAATAAAAATAAAAATTAAAACTACTACCCGGTTCAAGTTATATCCCATGGAAAAGAACTGAGGTACTAAGAAAAACCACGGGGGGTTATTACTGCCTAAAAAAATAAAATACATGTTTTTTGTTTTTTTGTGTTTTTTGTTTAGACTTAAATCCCTCAAGAAAACTGTCTAGGAGATCTGTCGTTGGGAAAAGTCCAAATTATTTTCTAAAAAAATTTATCAATTAAACTAACACAACTAAAATAGCATAGAAAGTCACCCAGACAATCTCCTCACCCCACACTTAAAATTGTGTATTGTTCCCAATGCACAACATAAATAATAAGAGGGTAAAAGAAACTCCCCGATAGGCCAAAGGCCGAAGCACTAGCAACTCATGGGGTACTCAGACTTCTCTCGGGTTTTTTCCTTTGTGCAGGCACCCCACACTTAGTTCTAACCATCTAGCTTGATGTTGCATCATTCCAATAGCTATGCTTCCCATGCTCCTAAAAACTCAAAAACGACACTACAAAAAAAATACAATAAGAAAATAATTAAAAAATAAAACTAAAAAGAAAAGAAAGCAGTAAAGTTGGGTTGCCTCCCAACAAGCGCCTGATTTAACATCGCGGCACGACGTGAACCACTTTCTGCCTCCACCTCGAGCTTATGAATTGAACCCCTAATTTGACTTCAAGTTTTCGGTTATGCTCCAGGGCTGGTGGAACAAATTTAATTGGCCCAAGCAACCATTGTACTATTCTACACTTCTTGGCTTTTAGATGAGGTATGAATTCATGTCTTTCTAGCAAGAAACATTCCAGAATGTAGGCACATTGTTCCTCATTCCTTGACTCCTCAATCGGCTCGGATGACTCTATTTCCATATCGTCATCCAAGTACAATGTGAAAAAATGTTTGGAGTGAGGACCAATGCGCTCAAACACATGAACTTCGGGACTTTCTACATCCTCAACATCAATGATACTAGAGTCAACAAAATTTATATCCCCAATGTCCTTGGCTGACTCTAGTCTCACTTCTTCAACATCGACATCCTCAAATTGTAGTTGGCTAGGTTGTTAATGTTCTACTCTGACCTCCTCAATTAGCACCTCAAATTCACGCTCTTCTTGGCTACTATCCCCAAAATTGGCTTGCTGATCATTAAAATCTTCAACCACTTGGCTAAAGTGACCATTTTTACCATCATAGTAAGGGGTTGGGGGAAGATAAGAAATATAAGCACAATCATGAAAGTGACCATTTTTACCACCACACACATTCCACAAATAAGATTGAGTTGGTGCACATAACTCGCTCTCGTGAACGTTTTGAAAATTTTTCCACAGGTGATTTCCATCACAATATGTATACGGATCAAAAGTAAAATTACCAACACCTAAACTTCCATAATTCCAAAATGTCATGTTTCTCAAATCAACAAGTAAAATAAAATAAAATTAAAACAAAATAAAATAAAACAAAATAAAAGTTCAAACTTGAAACCTAGCAATATATACAGCTACAACTACACCGTTAGTTCCCCGGCAACAGCGCCAAAATTTGATCACGCCCAACTCTAGTCCTAAAAAGGATAATCGGTCACTGCAAATATAATTCGGTCTAAAAGTTCGGAGTCGAATCCCACAGAGAACTAAGGTTTCACTATTCAATATCACTCAGAAGATAAGGTCGAACAATTCCTAAGTTATAAATATTAAGATTATTATATCTAATTAACTACCAAATTAAAGTAGTAGATTAATAACTAAAGATACTACGGGTTAGAGAAAAGATTAAGGAGAACTAGAGTTATGATTTTCCCAATTGTCGGAATCTTTCTCGCTACGTCTTCTATAATTTAGCCTAAGTATTCTCTACTGATCATGAGCACTCAACTTATCGTAATTCTCTCTCGAGCAACGACAACAATGTACTAGTCATATTCTCTCGAATTACGCTAGCTCGCACTTTTTCACCGCTAACTATGATCACGTTAAAGTTTTGTTATCTCCAATCCTGCTTTTAAACCCGCTGTATTGATCTCTCATACGTTAGGAGTAACGTTGTTCAACAACCATCTAAATACGTACTTGTTTTCAAGCAATACATAATAAATAGGCACCGTCAATTGAGAGCTCTTCAATTAACTAAAACAAGCACATAGTTGAACAAATAGAAAAATTCAAAGACTTAATTATATCAAAATGTGTCAAGAATTCATCCTACAAAAGATTTCATCAAAACCCTAGATAACAAATTAGCGATTCATAATAGTATGCAAAACTACAATACTAGAATTCATAACCAATAATGAAAATAGGAAGAAGAAAGTGAAAAACTCGTAGAAGAATTCTCCGCCTTGCTCCTTGTGTATTCTTGCCTCCTTAGGTCGATTCCCTCTCTAATGATGTCTCTTCAATAGTGTCTAACCCTTCAAAAACTAACTTTTAGGGGTATTTATAGGGTAAGGGACGAATTTACATGTCCAATATTAATGAGGAATTAAACTTTTTTTTTCGGATAGCATTGTTGGCGCCTTGCACTGCATGTAGCACTGTTGTTTTGGTGCAAGGCACTGTCTGTAGCCTTGTCTTTTCGGCGCAAGGCACTGTCTATGAAATTGATGACAGTGCCCTGGACAATGCCTTGCACTGTCTATGGCACAGTTGTTACTGTGCAAGGCTCTGTCTATGGCACTGAATTTTCATTACCTTTCACGTCTTCTTTTATTGCTCCATTTTATAGTTCTGAGGTACTATTTCATGCAACTTTTCTCCAATTCATGTCCAAGCATTCCTACACATGAAATAAGCTCTATTAGGTGCAATCGTCGCACAAATTATCATCCAAACAACAAACAAGTAGGGTAAATAATGTCAAAATATATGGAATTATCTCACGACATCAACACCCCAAGGATCCGCGGTCGGAATTCCATTGGGATTGACATGGGGAACCTCGTTACTGGGTACCATATTGTTGTTCTCGCCATGGTGACCGGACTCTGCATCCACGTTTAGAGGGGCAGATTGGGAGTTCGACATTTTAAACTTTGACCTGAAATTAAAGACACTTCAAAGAACAAGTGTAAAATAGGGTGTGTTATGAAAATTTGTATAAAATTGCCATTATTATCCTTAGCCCCACGGTGGGCGCCAAACTGTTTACCCTAAAAAATGGATAACAATTAAATTTGTAAGTAGTTTTAATAATACGTAGATTTATTCAATACAAACAATAAAGATTGCTAGAATAAACAGATAAGAGATGTAATAAATTATCAAACCGCTTGAAAATAAGAGGTGGGGTGGTTCTGGACTCGAGGGCAGCCTCAATGAGGTACCCGTTTTCGATCTCGGACTTATAATAATGAAACACTGATCAACAAACGTAAGAGCTTTGAATAACAGTAAAATAATAGTATATTCCCTTGGTATGCGTGTTACAATATACTCAATGAATAATTAGACCCCCATTGATATATTATGGGAGTCCTATTCTAGATACAATTCCATAAAAGGTAAAAAATCTTTCGTTTAACTAATCACCGGATTTCTGCCGATACGTGCCGAGATCCATGCCGCGATAACCGGCCGGTCACGGATATCACGGCCTCCTATTAATCACGTTCGATCGCCCGATAATGCTCTCTGTACTCTTTTAAGATTTGGATCGATACCAAGGTCACGGTCCCAATATTCTCGAGGATGGGCGTTATGCTCCCAATACTTGTCTCGATGAGTCCCATACCTCGATTTTCGCTCCTTATCATCACGTCCTTTACTCGATTTATTTTATCGAAAATCAGACCTTCTCATGGGTCCGATTTCACCCGTATACAAAAGGTAGGGAGAAAGACGTCAATGGCAGGTGGGAATAAAGATCAAATTCTGTAATTACATTCGACGATGGAAATTCCATAACATCTAAAGACTGAAAAGCCTATGAAGGCACCGCCCAGTCCGTACCAACTTCTTAGTTCGATAAACTGAAATCTCGGACGACATACATCCTAGGATTCCCTGTTGAAAGATATATAATTAATGCACAATAAAAATACCATGGATGATCACACGAGTAAATTTTACAAATTGTCATATAACTATAGTTTTTATTTACCAAAGTTATATAACTTTGTTTTCTCACACAAAAATCATATAACTATTATTTTTTTTCACCAAAGTCATATAACTTTATTTTCTCACACAAAAATCATAAAACTTTCACTAACTCACACAAAAATCATAGTGGTCGGAAAATAAATTTTTCGGTTTTAGTTTTTTATTTTTTATTTTCAGTCTAATAAATAATTATCCAATTAAAATAAAAAAATATGAGTATATCTTTAGCCAAAATAATAGCCGATATATATAGGAATGACTCAATCCAACCTGACCGAATATTCATATGCGTAAGTTAAAATAATACTAAAAGTGAATTTTCCATCCATAAAAATCTTAGTTCGGAATGCATGAGATTGTGACAAAAAATAAAGAAATAAAAGGTACAATTAGAGAACACTTGAAATAAAAATGCTATCAGACTGAATAAAAATTTTGAAAAGAAAAATAAAAGATAGAAGTATCATGTTTTAAAGGATTTACTATTCACTTTTAATATTATTTTAATTTTTATATATGAATATTGGGTTGGGTGGACCAGGACGGGTTGGGTCATCCCTATTTTAATTGGATTATTATTTATTAGACTAAAAATAGAAAATAAAAAATCACAAAATAAGAAAATATTACTGAAAATTTATATTTTTCGATCACTATGATTTTTGTGTGAGTTTGTAAAAGTTTTATGATTTTTGTGTGAGAAAACATAGTTATATAACTTTGGTGAAAAAAGTCATAATTATATGATTTTTATGTGAGAAAATAAAGTTATATAACTTTGGTGAAAAAAAATCATAGTTATATGACTATTTGTGAAATTTACTCATGATCACACACTTCAACATAATATCATAATAAATAGAGATTTTGAATTCAAATTTTATCACAAACTAAAATACACAATTGGCCTATGAAAAAGAAAAACAATATAAACTCGCACATGATACACGTTAAAAGTATATAATTAATTAATTAATTAAAAATATATTTTTTTACTAATTTATTTAAACTTTTAAATAATATAGTTACACAGTTCAATATTTTCCTTTAATATAAGTCTTCGTAGGTAATCCTGTGTATTTTTTTAATATGTACTCATACACGTGGCAATTCAAATTTCATATGTTAAGATACGAATGCAGTATACCAACAAATTTCAAAAAATTCAGTTTCATCAAAAGAATCTAGTGGAAGTATTTTTGGAATATCAAAAAAGTTGAAAATGAATTCTAAGAAAATGACAGGGCTAAATGAAATTTGGCCAAATGCAAGGTTCTATGAAAGCATGCACTGCCCCCGACGTACGGATCCTCTTTTTTTCTTTTTTCCTTTTTTCTTTCCTTGTTTTTTTTTTAAATGCATATTTAACAAGTCTTTTCTTTTCACAAACTCCAAATTTGCGTAGCAATGAAACCAAATAACATGGTTCGAACTATGTTGTGTTTATCAAACTTTATGAAGGAAATTATCCTATGAGTTGTAGATGAAATAAGTGGTTTAAACCCTGTTAAGCTTTGCTGATATTATGTTCTCGCCAGTATCCTTCGAAAATAGTATTGTACTCCTTCCATTTCAAAATAAGTTTCATTTCTTGCTTTTCCGAGAATTAATTTGACTAATTTTCAATGTAAAATCTGATTAGATCAACACAAGTTGGGAAAGCAAGAGAGCGCTTGGTGTTTTCTTATCTTCTTCCCGCCCTAGGCCTAGGAGTAGCACAAAAAGAGGGATTAACATTATTGACTCAATGATAAAAGCACTAATACTTTCATCGTTGGGGCTCCGCGCACTGAGAAAAGGTAGTTTATTTCAAGTCGATCATTCCATGAGTTTGAAACAGTGATTACTTACCA